>NC_137059.1:1010000-1042500 GCF_032717465.1 Coenobita brevimanus
TGCCCCTCCCCGTAAAACAACTAACTCAAACAGCCACACCTAACGGGATTATGGCGTCTGGCTAGAGATAGATAGAGATACATTTACAGGCATATGTTTGTGTGTGTGTGAGAGAGAGAGAGAGAGAGAGAGAGATTAAAGCATGAAAGAGGCGTTGACAAAGCATGCTCAAATCGCATGGAAGAAATAAGAATATAAGAGAATAAAGGATGAAAGACAGTAAGTGTAATTGTTGTTAAGTAGCCATAGTGCTTAGGATTGAAGTGGGGTACAGTAATTAGTGGGTTAATTAGCAGTTCTGTGGTGTTAATTATGCACTTAGATAATGACTGGATGAGGGAGCGATTGGGATATATGGATGGATAAAGATGATGATGATGATGATGATGATGATGATGAAGGAAAAGAAGATGAAGAAGAAAAAGAGATGACGAGTATGAAGAAGAGGATGATGATGATAAAGGATGAGAGAGAGAGAGAGAGAGAGAGAGAGAGAGCACAAAAATAAGTTAGAGAAATAAACTAGGCAGGTATAGACACTAATGAGACTGGACTAAAAATAGCCACAGGTAATAAAACACGTGGATCAGGTGTTGGCCAGGTGAGTGAGCACAGGTGTGACGGTGTTACCTCAATAGTGGGGGGCAAGAGCGATAGATAGATAAATAGATAGATAGATAGATAGATAGATAGATAGATGGATGGATGCATGGATGGATACATAGATAGACAGATAGATAGAGAGATATGTGTGTAGGGTCTATGTATTTAAATAACTCTCTCTCTCTCTCTCTCTCTCTCTCTCTCTCTCTCTCTCTCAGCACTAATTAGAGAGGGTTATTATAGCTATTATGAAGGAGGGAATGAAGGAAATTATGCAGTAAATATAGATGAAGGAAATTGAGAGAGAGAGAGAGAGAGATCGTTGTGTATATAGGTTGGTAGGTAGTTAGCTGGTTACTAATCACTGATAGATAGAAGTAGGTAGACTGAGAGAGAGAGAGAGAGAGAGAGAGAGAGAGAGAGAGAGAGAGAGAGAGAGAGAGAGCAGTGGGAGAAGGATACGGGAGGGGAAAATAGGAGAGGAAGGGGAGGGGGAGATGAGAGAGGAGGGGGAGGGGGAGGTGAGAGAGGGGTTAGAGACGATGATGATGGGAGAGGGAGGGGAAGGGTGGGGGGAATGGGGGGAGGAAAGGTGTGCCCTCCCCTCCTCTCTCCCTTCTTCTTCCCTCCCCTCCCCTTCCCTCCCCTCCTGCTCTCCCCGATAGTAAAATCCAAGTGTTCCTTCCTCATTAACTGGGGGGGGAGGGGCTGATTAGGGTAGGGGGAGGGGGGAGGGAAGGGGAAGGGGAAGTGGGAGGGGAGAGGTGGGGAGGAATGCAGGGCTGATGACGTAAAATGGAGAAATATAACGAAGGAAAAGCAAAAAAATATATAGATAGATAGATAGATAGACAGATAGATAGATAGATAGATAGAAGGGGTAGGGAAGGAAGAGATAAAATAGGGGGGGGAGAGTATGAAAGAGAGAGAGGGGAAAGAGGGGAGGGGGAGAGGTGAAGAGAGGAGGGGAAAGGGGAGGGAGAGAGAAAAGAAGGGAGAGGGGGAGGAGGAGAGGAGAGAGGAAAGAAGGGAGAGGGAGAGGGGGAGGAGGAGAGGGAAAGAGAGGAAGGGGAGAGGAAAAGAAGAGAGGAGAGAGGAAAAAGGGAAAGGGAGGGGGTGAGGGAGGGAAAGGGAGGGGGGGTGAGGGAGGGAAAGGGAGGGGGGGTGAGGGAGGGAAAGGGAGAGGGGAGAAGGGGGAAGGTGGGAGGTGGAGGGTAATGAGAGGAGGGGGAGAGGGAAACAGGGGAGGGGAAAGGGGGGGAAGAGGGGAGGGGGAGGGGGTACATATCAACTCCCCCTCTCCCCACAAGAAATAATTACTCCCTTGATGGATGGAGGGGAGGGGAGGGAAGGGGAGGGGAGGGGAGGGGAATAAGGGGATATGAAGGAGATTGAAGGGGAAAAAGAGGGGGGAAGGAGGAAGAATGGAGGAAAGAGGAAACGGAGGGAGAGTGGAGGAGGAAAAGAGAGGTGAAGGGAAGAAGGAGAGGAAGAGGGAAGAGAGAAAGAAGAGACAGGAAGAAGGAAGAAAGAAAAATATCAGTCTATCTATTTATCTATCTGTCTGTTTTTCTATCTATCTATCTATCCACACCTGTCCTCAGCAGGTGTGTGATAATTTGATGTGAGTTCGTAAAGCATCTTATATTCGAACACCTGTGCGTCTCTCTCTCTCTCTCTCTCTCTCTCTCTTTCTCTCTCTCACTTTTTATATTTTTTTACCTGCCCATAAATTACAGGTGTTATTCAGGTGTTATTTATTTAAGAGTGAATAAATAACGTAGTGGTTATTGATGAGTCTGCCATCTCACCTGTAGGAGGGATTGGGCAGGTGAGGGAGAGGGGGAGGGGGAGGGAGAAGTGAGAGAGAGAGAGAGAGAGAGAGAGAGAGAGAGAGAGAGAGAGGGAGGAGGGAGGAGGGAAGGGTACTAGGAGAAAAGGGAGTGGAAGAAGAGAGGAGAGAGAGGGAGAGAAGAGAGGAGAGAGGGAGAGAAGAGAGGAGAGGGAGAGGAAAGAGGAGGGAGAGAGAGGAGGAGAAGACAGCTGAGAGGGAAGAGAGGGAGAGGAGAGAAGAGTGAGAGGAAGAGAGCATTAGAGGGAGAGAGGAAGAAATGAGAGGAGCAGAGGAGAGAAGAGAGGAGAGAAAGAGAGAGAGAGAGAGAGAGAGAGAGAGAGAGAGAGAGAGAGAAATGAAGAGAGGAGAGAAGGGAAGAGGAAGAGAGGAGAAGAAAAAAAAGAGAGGAGGAGAGAGCAGATAGGGGAAAAGGGGAAGAGAAAGGAGAGGGAAAAGAGAAGAAGAGAGAAGAGAGGAGAGAGAGGAGAAAAAAGGATTGATTATAAGTTTGGTAAGAGAGAGAGAGAGAGAGAGAGAGAGAGAGAGAGAGAGAGAGAGAGAGAGAGAGAGAGAGAGAGACTGTTACCTGGCGGCTAATAAGAGTAACATGAATTTGTACACCTTATCGTGTAATCGATATCGTTCTCTTGTCTCCGGGTGTACACACACGTACATACACATACATACAGGCATACATACATACACTTACATACGGCAGGCAGACCCGTACACACATCCATCCATATTTACGTACATACATATATACGTACATGCATGCATACGTTCATATCTGTCTATCTTTCTGTCTGTTTGTATGGAGACTGATGATGATGTGGAGAGAGAGAGAGAGAGAGAGAGAGAGAGAGAGAGTAATTATTGAGATGTGTGGGTGAAGGGAGGCCAGCTGAGTCTGTGTGTAGGTGATGGATGACGCTTACACACACACACACACACACACACACACACACACACACACACACACACACACACACACACACACACACACACACACACACACACACACACACACACCACATTAATCAAGTTTTAAGAATTGAAATACCAACACCTGATGATTCCACCTACCCACCTGGTATATTCCCCTCCCCTCCCCTTCCCTTCCCTCCCCTCCCCTCCCCTCCCTTTCCTTTTCCTTCCCTATCCCTTCCATCCCTCTCCCTCGCCCTCACCTTCCCCACTTCCCTCCCCTCCCCTCCCCTCCCTCGTAATCTCTTATCTTTGACATATTGGAAACTCCAAGATAAGTGACCGGAGTCTTATCAGGCGATTGGGAGAGAGAGAGGGAGAGAGAGAGAGAGAACGAGAGAGAGAGTTACATAGAGTTACGTAGATACACAGACCACACAGACCTTACGGTCCCTACGAGGTGGTCCGGCCTTAATCCTAATATAGTGCATAGGAGCAGGAGAAAAGGATAGCACAGCAGAAGGCTCTCTCCCCCACCCTCCAGACCCTCCGGCATTTGCCGTACAGGAAACAAGAGAGGAAGTAATACCTTGCAGGAACGAAAAACCTGAAGGAATTTTATAGGATCGGCAGAAAGTAGACTAATATGGAAAAGGAAAATTTGGGCATACAGAGAGAGAGAGAGAGAGAGAGAGAGAGAGAGAGAGAGAGAGAGAGAGGCAGGCTGATTAATATTGAGTTATCAGTAGGTCTGGTGTTGATAAAAGATAAGGGAGAGAGACTCGGGATAAGGGAATGTAAGTGATGTTAAGTATTGGGGAGAGAAATATGAGGGTATTAGTGAGAGAGAGAGAGAGAGAGAGAGAGAGAGAGAGAGAGAGAGAGAGAGAGCAAAAAAGGCGATAAAGGAGAAACTATCCAAGAGAGAAAGGAAGGAAGGAAGGAAAGAAGGAAGAAGGCAAGGTGATGGGGAGAGGAGAGAAGAGAAAAGAGAAGAGAAAGAAAAGAGAGGAGAGAGATAAGAGAGAGCCTCCTTTCTATCTAGATGGACCCTTCTCTTCCCACACCCACATAAACCCCCCAACTACCAATTAAAGAGAGAGAGAGAGAGAGAGAGAGAGAAATCGACCAATAAGAGAGAGAGAGAGAGTTTGAACATCCAGGTGCCAATAGGAGAGGTTGGTGCCAATAGGAGAGGTTGGGTGCCAATAGGAGAGGTTGGTGCCAATAGGAGAGGTTGGTGCCAATAGGAGAGGTTGGTGCCAATAGGAGAGGTTGGTGTCAATAGGAGAGGTTGGGTGCCAATAGGAGAGGTTGGTGCCAATAGGAGAGGTTGGGTGCCAATAGGAGAGGTTGGGTGCCAATAGGAGAGGTTGGGTGCCAATAGGAGAGGTTGGGTGCCAGTTGGAGAGGTTGGGTGCCAATAGGAGAGGTTGGGTGCCAATAGGAGAGGTTGGTGCCAATAGGAGAGGTTGGTGTCAATAGGAGAGGTTGGTGTAAATATAGTAACAGTAGAAGAGAGAGAGAAGGAGGAGAAAAGAGGAGGGAAAATAAAGAGAGGAAGAAAGAGAGAGAGGAGGAGGAGAAAAGAGGAGGGAAAATAAAGAGAGGAAGAAAGAGAGAGAGAAGTAGGAGAAAAGAGGAGGGAAAATAAAGAGAGGAAGAGAGAGAGAAATATTAAGAAGAGACGTAAGACAGAAGAGAAAAAAAAGAGAGGAAGAGAGAAATATTAATTAAAGAGAAGAAGAGAGAGAGAGAGAGAGAGAGAGAGAGAGAGAGAGAGAGAGAGAGAGAGAGAAGTATTAACAAGAGACGTAAGGCAGAAGAGAAAATAAAGAGAGGAAGAAAGTGAGATATTAAGGAGAAAGACAAGGCAGAAAAGAGAAAATAAAAGAGAGGAAAAAAGAGAGATCTATTTAGAAGAAACGTAAGAAAAGAGAAGAGAAAATAAAAAGAGAGGAAGAAAGAGAGAAATATTAAGAAGAGAGGTAAGATGGAAGAGAAAAAAGAGGGCAGTAAGGAGAGAAAGACTGGAAGAAAGAGAGGAGTATCAAGAAGAGAGGTAGGGGAGAAGAGAGGAAGGAAGAGAGGAAGAAAGAGAGGAATATCAAGAGAAGAGGCTAGAGAGAAGAGGAGAAAGAGGGCAGTAAGGAGAGAAAGACTGGAGGCAGAAAGACCCCTTTTAGTCGCCTCTTACGACTAGCAGGGATACTGGGGAGGTATTCTTTACCCGCGTCCCCAGGGGTGGCAAGAGGAAGAGGAAGAGGAGGAGGAGAGAAGAAGAGGAAGTGGGAGAGGAAGAGGAAGTGGAAAGAGGTAGAGGATGTGGAAGAGGAAGAGGGAAAATCTTGCCCTTACGGTTCGAATAAATAGCAGAGAGAGAGAGGAGAGAGAGAGAGAGAGAGAGAGAGAGAGAGAGAGAGAGAGAGAGAGAGAGAGAGAGAGAGAGACCTAGCCTGCATTCAGTATGGACGGTGGGTGTTGGTGCTGAAGTGGTGACATGGGAAGGTGTGGGGTACGTAGGAGGAATGCTAATCGATACACACACACACACACACACACACACACACACACACACACACACACACACACACACACACACACACACACACACAGGATATACTGAGTTATCTTGAATGCTGAGTTATCTCTCTCTCTCTCTCTCTCTCTCTCTCTCTCATCAATTATAACTCACTCACTTTCCTTTACTTAGAAATTCTCACTTTTTTCCTCAAGTGTTGTGGAGAGAGAGAGAGAGAGAGAGAGAGAGAGAGAGAGAGAGAGAGAGAGAGAGGATAATGAACGAAAGAAGAGAAAAAATAAAGAGGAAAAGAAAGAGAAAGAAAAGAGAGTAAAAAGAGAAGGAAGAAAGAGAAGGAAAGCCAAGATAACAAGGAAATGACAGAGAGAAGGAGGGGCGGAATGAGGTGATTAGAGAGAGAGAGAGAGAGAGAGAGAGAGAGAGAGAGAGAGAAATCTTAAATCATTTCAGTATCTATCGCCATACTCTTCATAAATACAAATGAGAGAGAGAGAGAGAGAGAGAGAGAGAGAGAATCTTAAATCATCCCATTGTCTCACCATACTCTTCATAAATAACGTTCAAAAATACGTAACCAGCCGTATCCAAAAATAAATCGCTAAGAAAGAGGTGTTAGGGAGCTTTCTTAACAACGAAAATACGGGTTTGAGACGAGCGTAATTTTGCGTAAGTTAAAAAGTTACGAATGTGTTAGAAAAATAAGTAGCTAATGGAAATATGTTAGGAGTATTAGGTGCGTGGGCAGGTAACTCGCTTCGTAGATCAGGTTAATGAGCTACCAGGTAAGAGAGGGGCGGCCTGGGACGGAGGGAGAGGAAGACTGAGAATGAGATGATTTTCGGATATTCGCTAAGATTGGATGGAACAGGTTGAGTCAAGAGTCAGAGTTGAAAAATGTAAGTGAGAGGAGGAGGCAGAGTATGAGATGTGATTCTATACCCATTCTGCCCTAACCTGGTCTAAAATTTACTCGAGAATATGATGCTTGTCACGAAGAAGTGCTTTGGAAAGGATGTAGAGCCGTAGTATTGTCTTTTTCTGCCACTGAGCTACGTAAAACAGCGAAAGGAAAATCTGGGCCAAGTTAAGGTGAAAAGAGTATAGTTTGGCCCTGTGGAGAGGATGGAGAGTGAGAGACTGACGAGGAGAGTGTATGTGAGAGAGATGGAGGGGGAGAGAGGGAGGGGGAGGCCAAGGATGAGATGGAGGGATGGAGTGGAGAGGTGTATGAGGGAGGGGGGTGTGAGCTGGAAGCAGTGCAGTGAACTGGCGGGGGACAGAGCGACGTGGAGGCGATTTGTTTGTGGCCACCCCGTAGGGATTAAGGCGTCTGGCAATAGATAGATAGATAGGGGGGGGGTGTTGGGTTTTTACCTGTTGGGGTGGGGTGGGATGGGGGGATGCAATCAGGGGTAGTAGAGAGAGAGAGAAAGAGAGAGAGAGAGAGAGAGAGAGAGAGAGAGAGAAAGAGAGAGAGAGAGAGAGAGAGAGAGAGAGAGAGAGTAAAATGGAAGACTTATTTCTTGTCTTTCTTTTTTTCAGCTTCAAGGAAATCTCGACCGTGGAAGATGGCCGTGTGAAGATTTTTGGGGGTACTCCTGTGGGGGTTGGCTCCAGGACCACCCCGTGCCCCCTACGAGGTCAAGATGGTCCATTACAGACTCCCTCAAACACCAGGGTGAGTGGTATGAAGTGGTATTGTGGTGGTATTACCCTGGCTGGTATTTTATGTGGTATTCGTGTGGTATTATTCTTTTGGTGTTGGTATGATTCTTGCTATCTTTCTCTTGTCTTGGTATTACTGTTGGATTTAATGCTGTAGTACTGGTATTAGATTGGTATTAAGTCAAACCCAACCCACACCACCCTACCCTACCTTACCGTACCCTATCCTGCCTTACCCTACCCTACCCTACCCAACCCAACAGAACTCAACCCTACCCTACCCTACCCTGCCCGACCCTACCCTACCCTACCCTACCTAACCCTGCCTACCTGTAATCACTCACGGGGGTGTAATTAAGGGAAGGGCAGAGGTAATTAACAGGTGAGATGATGAACACCTCTAATTAGGCTGAGTTATTACCTGTGCTTTCAATCGGTACACACTCTCTCTCTCTCCCTCCCTCTCTCTCTCTCTCTCTCTCTCTCTCTCTCTCTCTCCCTCTCCATACAATAGAGAGAGAATGAGGTAACTTTTATCATTGATTTTGAAGCATGTGAGTGTTTGGGCGAGTGCCTGAAAGAGGAGAGAGAGAGAGAGAGAGAGAGAGAGAGAGAGAGAGAGAGAGAGAGAGAGAGAGAGAGAACCTGTACCACCAAAAATACTTAATATCACCAAGTACAATTAGTAGACGAAATTATTCACGAGTTATACTTAAGTGATACCTACCAAACTACTTACTGGTCTTAAGTACACTTTGAAGACGAGAACCTTAAGTACCCCCGATGAGGTTACTTAAGTGCATCTCATTGTACTCAGTCAAGACGCCAGTACCACAAAAACGACGAGTGAGAAGGTGAAAGGCGACAAATTATAGACAAACAGGACATGCTATTGTGATCCTATTTATGACGCTTCAAACGAATTAATATAAAAAAATTAGACCAAGTTGAAATGATTTTACAGTATAATGATAGATTTGCGGATGTTACGCCACAGACAAACAGCCTATGCAAGATCAGTGGCACAGAAATGAAAGTACTTGCAATGTTTTGTTACAGTACGTAGAAATTACAAAGATGCACCTGTGTAATGGTGAGTCCTTAACTCCACTTTTCTCATGTACAGACAATTTCAATTCAACATCTCCCCGTTGGACGTTTTTCCGCCATTCAGCCATGACTTAGTAAATATAACAAAGCTTGTGTTGTAAGGTTGCAAATACTTGTTGCTGATTTGCCGATGAAAAAATGCAGATAACAGTATGCCGGTATATGAGAGAGGGGGGTGTGAGTTGGGAGCCGGGCAGTGGAATGGCGGGGGGACAGGGCGACGTTGAGGCGATTTGTTTGTGGCCACCCCGAACAGGATTAAGGCGCTTGGCAATAGATAGATAGAGTGTATGCCACACTAACCCAAGAGTAATGTTTTGTGACGTGATGGTAGAGCTTCGCAAATAATGTCTTAACAATCAGCAGCTCTACTCCATGGTAATTAGTCTTCATTACCAGTATATTCATCCAGTTAATTAGTGGGTATGTACAAATTAACCTCGAAGCACATTAATGGAAAACTGATCATACCCTAACCTATTTGTGTCAAAAATTTGGCTGTAATCGTGACCCCTGGTAATAATTCTGCATCATACACCTTCAGCAAATTAGAATACACCTGTAGAACAACAGCTAAAAAACAAGAAACTATTTTACGAACACTGTGCATGACCTAACTTATCCAATCTGACGGGGCAACGACCAGCCAAGATCATGTAAACGATTCACAAGTGTCCTAAAATCCAGTTCTGTCTGTGCTCTGTGGCAATCACTGTCTTGCTGCTTGGAGTAAATTAGAATCTATCTGTCTATAGCCCGACGCCCTAATCCCGCAGAGGGTGGCCGCAGACAAAACGCCTCCAAGTCGCTCTGTCACCCACCACTTGACTACCCTCCCCCCAACTCACTCCCCCCTCCCTCATATACCTCTCAACTCCATCCCTCCACCTCATCCTCGGTCTACCCCTCCCTCTCCCTCACTCCACCTCACCTACATACACCCTCTTAGTTAGTCTTTCATTCTCCATTCTCCCCACATGTCCAAACCACCTCAGTGTATTTCTCCTAATCTTCTCAACCACATCCACGTCCACCCCACAACGTTCCGTCACTTCTTCAGTCGTCAACCTGCCCCTCCACGTCACTCCACATGCTCCTCTCAAGTAACTCATTTCCACTGCTCTCACTCATGACCTATTCCCCTCTTGCAAGGTCCACGCCCCGCTTCCATACGTCAGGTAGGGATCACAATACCATCATGCAGTGACTTCTTAACTTCCATACTCACCTCCCTATTTCTCATCACTGCTTTCAGTGAACCAACAACCTTCCTTCCCTGCTGTACCCTTTCACGCACTTCATCCCCCAAAGTTCCATCCTTACTCATCACACTACCCAAGTACTTGAATGTACTCGCATTCTCCATATCCTCACCATCCAACCTCACTGTACATTCTGTGACTTCATTCCTCTCAGCACCATAACTTTACTCTTGTTTACATTAACTTTCAGATTCCTCTTCCTACACACTGTCCCAAACTCATTCACCAAACCTTGCAACTCCCATTCATCTTCACTCAACAATACTGTATCATCAGCAAACAGCAACACCGGAATCTTCCAAATCTCGCCCTCATTCATTAGAGCCAGCCCCACATCCACTGCCCTACCCTGCACCTCCTTTACAACCCCATCCATGTATATATTAAACAGCCATGGAGACATCACACAACCCTGTTTCAGTCCCACGTTGAGATCAAAGAACTCACTCAGCTCACCATCCATTCGCACCGTAGCCCTAGCTCCTTCTTACATACTCTTCACAGCATTCAACAATTTCCCCTCCACTCCATATGTTCTTAATACCTTCCACATACTTTGCCTATCTATTCTGTCATAAGCTTTCTCCAAGTCCATGAAGGCAGCATACACTTTCTTTCCCTTCTCTAGATACATCTCCACTAAACATCTTAGAACAAATACCTGATCTATACACCCTTTTCCCTTCCTAAATCCCCCTTGTTCTTCTCCAACTAGCTCCCCTGTCATATGCCTAACCCTATCAGTGAGTATTCTACCATATATTTTTCCAGTCACACTAAGAAGGCAAATACCCCTATGGTTACCACATACTTCTCTCTCCCCCTTTCCTTTGTATAAAGGAACAATTGTACATGATTTCCAGTCCTCTGGAACCCTTCCCTCTTCCCAAGCCAATCTACACAACTTCCATGTCCACTCCACAACAATCTCACTCCCATACCTCAGCATTTCACCGCACACTCCTTCAATTCCTGGGGCCTTTCCCATCTTGATCTTCTTCATTGCTTCCACTACTTCCCTCCTACTGATCTCTTCCTCCCTCCTCTCATCTCTTCTTCTCCCAGCCATTCCACAACCACTTATACTCGCACTGCTCTCACTCTCTACATTCAACAAATCCTCAAAGTGCTCCTTCCATCTCCTCAATTTCTCTCTCTTCTCCACCAACAATCTATTATTCCTATCTTTCACTCCCCTACTATTTCCCCTTTCACACTGCCTTACTTTCTTTACCTCCTTCCAAAACAATTTCTTACTCTCCCTCCATTTCACACTCAGATTCCTCCCAAACTCCTCATCCACTTTCTTCTTACTCTCCTTCACCAGTCTCTTCACCTCCCTTCTCCTGCTCACACATACCTCTCTCTTCTCTCTCTCATCTTCTCCCCTACCTCTACTCGCTAGCCATTCACTATATGCCTTCTTCTTTTGTTCCACAGCTTGTTTCACCTCATCATTCCACCATGCTGTCCCTTGCACACCCTTGCACCTCCTCCTCACTCCACAAACCACCTCACACGCTGCGCTTATCTCTTCCGTGAATATCTTACATACGTCGTCCACCCCTTCCATTTGCTCTAGCTGATACCTTCCCAATCTTTCTTCCACTATGCCCTTATACTCTGCCATTTTCTCACTATCTTGCAACTTCTCCACTCTTCTCATAGGAGCTGTTTCTTCCTGTCTTCCCCTTCGTCTCCTCAACCATTTTCTTTGCAGCTCTACCTTGGCCATCACTAAGTGATGGTCCGAGATTCCATTCCCCCACCCTCTCCACACTCTTGCATGCAACACTTGTCTTCTCATTCGCTCATCCACACACACGTAGTCTATCATTGCCTTTCGTTCAACAAGTTCACCATCCATCCTCCTCATTACTCTCCATGTATACCGGTGGATCATCTTATGCCGAAAGTAGGTGTTGGCTATTGTCAACCCCTTACCAACACAGATGTCCACCAAAGCACTACCATTCCCATCTACGTCAGCTGGCACACCCCACTGACCAACCACTCCATTCACTCGTACATTCCCAACTTTGCCATTCATGTCTCCAATCAACAGCACTCTCTCGCTCCTCTCAAACTTGTTCATACATGCTTCTAGTCCCGCCCAAAACTCATCTTTCACTCTTGCCACTCGATCCTCTGTCGGAGCATACACACATACAATCGCCCACGCTTGTATACCTACTTTCATCCTCACCCATACAATCCTTGCACCCACTGTTCCATACTCTCTTATATTCTCCTTCCACTTCTTGCTTATCATCAGACATACTCCCTCTCTTGCCCTCTCATTCTCATTAACTCCCGCACATATACCTAAACCATATTCCCACTCTCTCACCCTTTCACCTGCCATTTAGTTTCAGTCAATCCACATATATCCATTCTTGCATCCACAAGCACCTGCACAATCTCTCTCTCTTTCACTTCATCATTCACTCCTCTCACATTCCACGTTCCCACCCTCAGAATGTCCTTCGTCCGTTCCTTAGTCGTCAACGTGTGGTCCGTCCTGGTCCGAGGCGCTTTATTCGCTTGTTTAAGTAGTTCTTTTTACGGGGTGGGGCACTAACCCACCACCAACCCTTTTAGTCGCCTCGTACGACAAGCAGGGATACTGGGGGAGTATTCTTGAAACCCCCCTACCCCCAGGGAACCGTCTATGTTTTGTTGGGGAAACGACTATCTTTCCGTGGCGTCGTTGTTATGTCAAAGATTCTAAACGAAGTGTAACCCAATCAGCGCTTGTTGTGCCTAGTAGTAATGATCTCTACCTTGACCCTCCAGTAAATCAGAACGCAGGTGTAAACGATCAGGAAAACATCCATATCTTGACGAGGAAACTTCAGTGGATGATATTTTTTTTTACTTAGTCACTGAGAACATTGCTACACCCAGGAGTAATAATTTGTTTTTACCGTTTCCCTTCCGTAAAACAGATACATGTAAAATAACGAAGACATTTATTGAGATGGAACAAATCAGAATATAACAACGGTAGGTCAGTGACAGAAATGACAATTTGGGAGAAGACATGCTACCAAGAATTTCAAACTTCACTCCGCATTCGACACTCAGGTAATTGTAACACCTCCTGCTTGTGACGTAACGAAATATTAGTTGGTCATTCACTCTGTTTTAAATAATTCGTTGTTTTACGCACGTGATTTCGCTGTGCACTGCGTTTTAATCCAACGGTACTGCACTTAGCGCTTATGTACTCTTCTTTGCTGAGTGGAGCGCTGAGCAGTGTCGATACCAGCACTTAAATACTGCACTCAGTAAAGTACTCTAGGATGGGATTTAAGTAGTCAGACCTAAATACTTATTCGTAGGTAAAGGCCTTGGAAAATTCTCTCTCTGTCACACACACACACACACACACACACACACACACACACACACACACACACACACACACACACACACACACACACACACACACACACACACACACACACACACACACACACACACACACACACACCCTTATTCTCTCTCTCTTTGCACCTCCTTTGTATGTTTGTTTGTTTGAGCTGTTTATCAATTAGCTCAAGTTCCCTCTCCTTAGCCCTACACCCTTTCCATAGCACTTCTTCGTGACTAGCATCATTACGTAGTGTTAATCTCTTGCTGCAGCTGAGCATTCAGGATGGAGGCAAGACAGTCTTATGCCTAGTCAACGTATCAATAATATTTTAATTTGGCCAATAGATAGATAGATAGACAGATAGATAGATATGAAAAGACAAATATATGGTGTTTGGCTGCCTTCGGAAATATACAAAAAGGCGAAAATTTTTTGGAAAAGGAATGCATGAAAAATGGGTCTATGGAGAGGACCAAAATTGAGAATAGGCCTGTGTGGTTTGTAGGCCTAAGAGAGAGAATTAAGTGACCCCCCTTGCCTTCTCCCCCTCCCCCTCCTCCCCCTCCCTCCTCCTTACCCTACCCTACCCTACCCCTTCCCCTCTCCCTCCCCACCCCTTCCCCTCACCTTTACGTCCCCCTCTCCCCTCCCTCTCCTTCCCCCTTCTCCCTCCCCCTCTTACCTTCCTCCTTCTTCCTCCCCTCCCTCTCCTCCCCCCTTCTCTTTCCCCTTTCTCTCCCCCTTTCCTTTCCCTTTCTCTCCCCCTTTCCTTCCCCTTTCTCTCCCCCTCTCCTTCCCCTTTCTCTCCCCCTTTCCTTCCCCTTTCTCTCCCCCTTTCCTTCCCCTTTCTCTCCCCCTTTCCTTTCCCTTTCTCTCCTCCCTCTCCTTCCTTCCCCCTTCTCCCTTCCCTTACCCTACCTTCCACCACCCCTTCTCTTTTACCCTTCCCCTCCCTCTCCCCTTCGCCTCCCCTCCCTCCCCTCTCCCCCTCCACTTCCCCCTCCCCTCCCTCTCTAACCCTTACTAGAAAGAATAAGGAATTCCAATCAAGCCTCGCTTCTATTCTTCCTATTCACCCACTTCGGAATCCAGAGCCCGTAACGCCTTTTCCTGAGCGATTTATTTTTGGTTACGGGTGGTTAATATCCTTCTTTTTATTATTTATGCTGAGTATGGCGATTTAAGGATTTATATACCACGGAAGAGGGCAGTAATGCGTAGTATGCAACATAAATCGCACAGGAAAAGGTGTTAGGGAGCTTCCTTATTAACTCTCACTCCTTCGATTTGGAGGGGTTAGGGTGTAGATAGATAGATAGACAGAGACAGATAGATATAGGTAGGTAGGTAGACAGAGAGATAGATAGATAGATAGATAGATAGGTAGATCGATATAGGTAGGTAGGTAGGTAGGTAGCGTAGATAGACGGGTAGGTATAGGTAGGTAGGTAGATGGATGATGGGTAGGTAGGTAGGTAAGTAGATAGATAGATAGATAGATAGATAGATAGACAGATCCACTTAGGTCTTCAGTTAATCAGTCATATTTCAGATAGATAGATAAGATAGATAGATAGATAGATAGACAGATAGATAGATAGATAGATAGATAGATAGATAGATCCCTTTACATCTATCGTTCATTTCCTTTCATTTTCCTTCTTCCTTTTATCCTCATCTCTAATCCTCTCATTTTCTCTCTCTCTCATTTCCTTCTCTCTTTCAGCCCTCCCTCTCTCTCTTTTTTTTGCTCTCTTTCTCTCTCTTTTTTCGCGGCGAGATAATTTGTCGCGAGAGAAGGGATTATGCGAGATTATACGAGACTCCCCGAGATGATGATGATGTTCGTGGCTCTCTCTCTCTCTCTCTCTCTCTCTCTCTCTCTCTCTCTCTCTCTCACAAGCAAAGTTTTGAGAGAAGTAGTGTGTAAGGTGAGAGTGAATGGGGACCCTGCAGACGAGGGGAGGGGAGGGGAGGGGAGCAGGGGGAGAGAGAAGGAGGGGTTGATGGAGAGAGGTAATGGAGAAGGAAGAGGGAAGGAGGAGAGAGAGGGAGGGAGGGAGGGAGGGAGGGGGGATTGTAGATTCAGAGAGAGAGAGAGAGAGAGAGAGAGAGAGAGAGAGAGAGAGAGAGAGAGAGAGAGAGAGAGAGAGAGAGAGATGGAAAAGTGTGAAAATTATCCTCTGAAAGTTCCTCCATCCTCCCTTCCTTTATCTCTCCCTCCCTCCCTTCCTCCCTCCCTCCCTCCCTCCCTCCCTCCAATTTTTCGTCCTTTCCTCTTCCCTGCTTTTCCTAACTCTCCCTCCCTCCCTCCTCCTCCTTTTCCTCCCTCCCTCCCTCCTCCTCCTTTTCCTCCCTCCCTCCAGCCACCTCTTCCTCCTCATTTTCCTCCCCCTCCCTCCCTCCCCCCCCTCTTATTTTTTTACCTATCCTCCTCTCCTTCATCTGCCTCCTTCTTTCTTCTCTCTCTCTCTCTCTCTCTCTCTCCTCCGGATTTGTAGAAGGAGACGCAATCCACACCACGGAATCATATACGCTCAGAATCGGACCGAAGGTATTTTACGCTGCTTTGGGGGAGTTCTTAACGCCTCTTCCTGGGCGATTTATTCTAGACATTGCCCCTTAGTATCCTCATATATATATTTTCCTTCAGATTAGGTGGATATTAGAAGTGATAGGGGTGAAAAAAATCTCTGTCTCTGTCTGTCTGTCTCTGTCTCTGCCCCTCCCCCTCTCTCTCTCTCTCTCTCTCTCTCTCAAGAAATATAATGGGTATGGAAAGTGCGGATGGAGGCGAGACTGAAAACACACCCTTCACGATAACTGGCTGGAGGGAGGGAGGAGGGAGAAAGGAGGGAGGGAGGGAGGGTGGAAAGAGTTGAAGAAAGGGGAGGAAGGAAGGAAGGAGGGAGGGAGATAGGAAGGAAGGAAGGAGGGAGGTAGGGAGGGCGGAAGGAGGGAGAAAATGAGAGAGGGAGGGAGGAAGGAGGGAGAAAATGAGGGAGGGAAGGAGGTACAAGGGTCGACCTAAGGGAGAGAAAGTATGAAGGAAGAGAAAGAGGGATGGAGAGAGGGAACGGGGTGGAAAGAGTGGAAGAGAGGAGGGGAACGAACGAGGGAGGGAGGGAGGGAGGGAGTGAGGAAGGAAGGAAGGAAGGAGGGAGGAAAGGAGGGAGGAAAGGGTGCAAGGAAGAAAAGAAGGAAGGAAGGATGGATGGATGGATGGATGGATGGAAGGAAGGAAGGAGGGATGGAAGGAAGGAAGGAGGGATGGAGGGAAGGAGAGAAGGACAGGAGAAGGGAGGGTGGTGTTAGGATGGGATGTAGGGTGAGGGAAGGAAGGAAGGGAGAGAAGGAAAGAAGGAGGGAGGAAGGGGATAAAAAGTTCGAAGAGAGCAAAGGAATGAAGGAGGGAAGGAAGGAGGGAGGAAGGGGCGGGGACAAGAGGAAGGAGGGAAGAGGGAGAGAAAGAGGGAGGGAAGAGGGGAAGGAAGGGTCGAAAGGAGGGAAGTGAAAGAAGAGAAATGAAAAGGAAGGAAGGAAGGAAGGAAGGAAGGAAGGAAGGAGGAGGAGGAGGAGGAGGAGGAGGAGGAATACATAATTTAAGGACTGTGTTGGAGGAAAAAAGAAAGAAAATAAGAGAGAAGTTGGAGGAATGAAGAGAGAGAGAGAGAGAGAGAGAGAGAGAGAGAGAGAGAAACCAGCTCTCTTAACATTTCAACACCGGATTTTGCCTCGAAGGAAAAGAGTTCAGAATCTTTCACGTTTTTGGGTGGATAGTGGATAGGGTGTGGATGGAGTGGATAGAATGTGGATAGGTGTGGATAGAGTGGAGTATGATAGATGGGATGTGGATGTCCAGTGGGTGGATGGGTGGGTGGATAGTGGATAGGGTGGATAGAATGTGGATAGGTGTGGATAGAGTGGAGCAAGGTAGATGGGATGAGGATGTCAAGTGGATGGATGGGTGGGTGGATAGTGGATAGGGTGGATAGGATGTGGATAGGTGTGGATAGAGTGGAGTAAGATAGATGGGATGTGGATGTCCAGTGGATGGATGGGTGGGTGGATAGTGGATAGGGTGGATACGATGTGGATAGGTGTGGATAGAGTGGAGTAAGATAGATGGGATGTGGATTTGAAGAGAGTGGATGGATGGGTGATTAGTGGATAGGAGTGGATGAAAGTGGATGGGATGTGGATGGTTGAAGGGCTGGATAGAGGTGGATAGAGTGGGTGTTTAAATGGACGAGATGTGGATGTTGAGGGTGTGGGTGGACGGATGGAGAGTGGATACAAATGGATGTAGAATGTAGTAGTAGTAGTAGTAGTAGTAGTAAGAAATATATATTAACTTGGGGAGGATATATGTATGTGAGTGTCATGTGGATGTGAAGAGCTTGGATGTGGATGTCAGGTGGATGATGTGGATGTTGGGGAGCTTGGATGTGGATGTGGAGAGCCTGTGTGGATGTGGAGATCCTGGGTGTGGATGGGGAAAGCCTGGGTGGATGTATAGAGCTTGGATGTGGATGTGATGTGGATGCCAAGTGGATGATCTGGATGTGAGGAGCCTGGATGGATGTGGAGAGCTTGGATGTGGATGTGGATGTGAGGTGGATGATGTGGATGTGGATGTGGATGTGGATGTGAGGTGGATGATGTGGATGTGGAGAGCCTGGGTGGATGTGGAGAGCTTGGATGTGGATGTGGATGTGAGGTGGATGATGTGGATGTGGATGGATGTCAAGAGATTGTGGCCACGAAGATGACTCTGTTTTTCGTCCCCCCCCTTTCCTCACGACGCGTCACTGAGGAGGGGATGATGAGAGAGAGAGAGAGAGAGAGAGAGAGAGAGAGAGAGAGAGAGAGAGAGAGACGTGGGAAGGAGGACGAAATTAGAAGATAAAGAAGGGAGAGAGAGAGAGAGAGAGAGAGAGAGAGAGAAGATGAGTGGGGCCATAAAGGAAGAAAAGAAAGGAAGGGGAAAAGGAAGGGGGGAGGGGGGGTTGAAAGGAGAGAAATGATGAGGGAGAGAAGGAAGGAGGAAAAAAAAAAGGAGAGAGAGAGAGAGAGAGAGAGAGAGAGAGAGAGAGAGAGACAGAGACAGAGAGAGAGAAAAAATGGATGGAGTGAGGGAGGGAAGTGGAAGGCTGGAACGGAGAGAGAGAGAGAGAGAGAGAGAGAGAGAGAGAGAGAGAGAGAGAGAGAGAGAGAGAGAGAGAGATAAGAAGGGTGAAACAGAAGGTGTAGAAAGGTGGGTGATAGTAAGAGAGAGAGAGAGAGAGAGAGAGAGAGAGAGAGAGAGGGGGGGGGTAATGTCTGCCAGATATTTCAAGACGTATTGTCCTCCGAGGCTATTTGAATATATCACTTCTCAAGAGGAGAGAGAAAAAAGAGAAAGAGAGCGAGGTAAAAAAAAGAGGGGAGAGAAGAGGGGAGTGGGGGAGGAATGAATTGGAGGGGTACGGAGAGAGGAGGAAGGGCAGGGGAGGGGAGGGAAGGTGGGGGGTAAGAGAGGGGAGAGGAGAAGAGAGGAGAGGGGTCGAGGGGAGGGGAGGGGAGGGTAAGAGATGGGAGAGGAGAAGAGAGGAGAGGGGGCGAAGTGGGGGGGGGGGGATAGGAGGACGCACTGTGTTATAGCTTTTTACTTAACCTGTATTATCAATTCTATCACAACAGGTATTTTTCCTACGGCCTGGAAACATGCATAGGTACTTCCTCTCTCTAAAAGTGGTGATGTAAATGATGTAAGCAATTACAGACCAATCTCACTATTGCCCATTGTCTCTAAAATACTCGATAAGGTTGTTACCAATCAGCTCATACACTTCTTGGAATCCAACAAATCACTGTCTAATACCCAACATGGATTTCGTGTAGATTATCCACCGAGACCGCTCTTACTGTCATAACAGATAAAATATACGATAACATGGACTCTAAGCAAGTTACACTGTTAACCTTGTGTGACCTCTCCAAAGCTTTTGATAGTATTAGTCACGACATTCTTTTCAGTAAATGTGCTAAGATTAATACTGACTGCTTCTGGTTCAAAAGTTACCTAGAAAATAGGACTCAATCTGTCCGCCTGAGCAACACTATATCTGATAAATTGAATGTAGCTTACGGGGTCCCTCAAGGCTCAATCCTTGGTCCTGTCTTGTTTACCATCTATGTTAATGACCTTGCTGAGAGTATAAATGGATGTTCTTTGGTGCAATATGCTGATGATACCCAATTTCTCCAGGCTGACACTATAAATAATCTCGAGGCTCTTATCTCCAAAACAGAAGGAACCTTACGGATTGCAAAACATTACTTTCTTAGAAATGGACTTATGCTAAATCCAAGAAAAACACAATGTATCATCATAGGTAATAGACGACTTCTATCACATATTCCTCCTAACACTGTCATAAATTGTTCTGGCGAGCACATTTACCCGAGCACTAGTGTAAAAAATCTAGGTGTCTACATTGACAGATATATGCTTTTTGATGTGCATGTTATTGAATTAAATAAGAAAGTCATGGGAACACTTATGTTCATTAATCAAATAAGTGAAATCTTGGATAAGTCATCTCGAAAAACTGTTGTACAATCTCTAGTTCTTTGCATAATAAATTACTGTACAGGTATATGGGGTGCGACAAATGATACCTTACTTCACAAGGTTCAGAAATTACAAAATACTGCTAAAGTACCTATTGGGGGAGCAAGAAAGTATGACCATGTAACCCCCATCATAAAGGAATTAAAGTGGCTAAAGATAAAACTATTTTTGACAGACGTACCACTGTTTATTAGGCTGTCAATGGTGTTTATCCTGAGTGCTATCTAAAGTTGTTTATATGGCTGTCAATGGTGTTTATCCTGAGTGCTATCTAAAGTTGTTTATATGGCTGTCAATGGTGTTTATCCTGAGTGCTATCTAAAGTTGTTTATATGGCTGTCGATGGTGTTTATCCTGAGTGCTATCTAAAGTTGTTTATAAGGCTGTCAATGGTGTTTATCCTGAGTGCTATCTAAAGTTGTTTATAAGGCTGTCAGTGGTGTTTATCCTGAGTGCTATCTAAAGTTGTTTATAAGGCTGTCAGTGGTGTTTATCCTGAGTGCTATCTAAAGTTGTTCATATGGCTGTCAATGGTGTTTATCCTGAGTGCTATCTAAAGTTGTTCATACGGCTGTCAATGGTGTTTATCCTGAGTGCTATCTAAAGTTGTTTATACGGCTGTCAATGGTGTTTATCCTGAGTGCTATCTAAAGTTGTTTATACGGCTGTCAATGGTGTTTATCCTGAGTGCTATCTAAAGTTGTTTATACGGCTGTCAATGGTGTTTATCCTGAGTGCTATCTAAAGTTGTTTATACGGCTGTCAATGGTGTTTATCCTGAGTGCTATCTAAAGTTGTCCACTGTCAGTAAAACAGCTGGTACAACAAGACAGCGACATAACCTTTTTGTGCCTAGAGCCAGAACAAACAATGGTGCCAGAGCCATCACCATACTAGCACCCAAACTGTGCAATAATTTACCTACTGATATCACTCATTCCGGAAGCCGTCATGTTTTTAAATCTAAACTTAGGACGTTAATTTTAAGTGATTTGTCGTTGATGTTGTCATGTATCGAATATGACAACACTGTTTTTGTCTGTGACTTTGTGTACCGATTTGTAAGAATAACCATATTTGAGGGAAATTAATTAGTTGAACTTTGAACTTTGGGAGGGGAAAGAAGGGAGGGGAGGAGAGGGGGAGGGGGCATAGGAGGTGGGGAGATGTGAAGTAGGTGGGTAAGAGAGGGGAGGGAAGGGGAGGGGAGACATAGAGAAAAGAGATGGGAGTTAGGGGAGTATGAAGAGGAAGGGGAGGGAAGGGAGGTAGGGGGAGAGGAGATAAGGAAGAGGGAGGGAAGGAGAAGGGGAGGTAAGGTATGTTAGGGAGAGGGAGGGAGGGGAGTGGAAGGGGGAGGGGAGGAAGGAAGGTAAAGAGGAGAGGAGAGGGAAGGTAGGAAGAGAGGGGGAGGGGGTGGGGGAGGGGGAGAGGAAGGGGTGGTTAGATATGTAAAGAAGAGAATAAGAGGAGGGAGGTGAGGGGTGGGGAGGGAAAGGAAGGAGGAGGGAGGGGGAGAGGGAGGAAGTAGGGGGAGAGAGGGGAGGAGTATGGTCGTTATGGAGGTGTTAGGTAATGTGAGAGAGAGAGAGAGAGAGAGAGAGAGAGGAAGAGTGAATTGACCTCATATATTCTTACGTAATAATAGAGAGAGAGAGAGAGAGAGAGAGAGAGAGAGAGGATCAAGTACTTCTATAAAAATTCACTCATACAGGCTCAGTCTCCTGGTGTGGGCGCGGGTATGGCAGTGAAAGTGAGAAGTGAAAAAATGATGGTTGACAGATAACTCTCTCTCTCTCTCTCTCTCTCTCTCTCATCTACGGCCAGAGTAGATAAAAATAGACGCGTTTGGCAGAATGAGGTCCTTGGAGCGAAGAGGCTGAGTTATAATTATTTTTATGTAATTATGCAGGTGACTTTACACTCCCTCTTCTGTCTTTCTTTCCTTCATTCTTTCCTAATCCTTCTGCCTGTGGGTGACTCTACACTCCCTCTTCTGTCTTTCTTTCCTTCATTCTTTCCTCTTCCTTCTGCCTGTGGGTCACTTTACACTCCCTCTTCTGTCTTTCTTTCCTTCATTCTTTCCTCTTCCTTCTGCCTGTGGGTCACTTTACACTCCCTCTTCTGTCTTTCTTTCCTTCATTCTTTCCTCTTCCTTCTGCCTGTGGGTGACTCTACACTCCCTCTTCTGTCTTTCTTTCCTTCATTCTTTCCTCTTCCTTCTGCCTGTGGGTGACTTTACACTCCCTCTTCTGTCTTTCTTTCCTTCATTCTTTCCTCTTCCTTCTGCCTGTGGGTGACTTTACACTCCCTCTTCTGTCTTTCTTTCCTTCATTCTTTCCTAATCCTTCTGCCTGTGGGTGACTCTACACTGAGTGACAAGCCAAATGGTTTCCTGTACACCAGGAAACCATTTACTACGCTGGGTGGTAACCATATAACCAAATTATGGCGCCTGGTGGTTTAGTGGGTAATTACGGCGCTCCAATCGGATTGAGCCGGTGAAGGTTTATATCCAAGGGGTGGTTGGGGTTTATTGCTCACGTAATGCCAGTCAGGGATGAGTGAGGCTGGTCACATCTTAAATGTCGGGACCAACTGCCTAGTCCCGGGCTTCTACGCTCCTCATGGGGCAATGTAGGATTGGATGATGGATGGATGGATATAAAATTAATTTCTTTGGTTCCAAGTTATATATTATTTTAAATTTATTGGAGAGAGAGAGAGAGAGAGAGAGAGAGAGAGAGAGAGAGAGAGAGAGAGAGAGACGGATGGGGTTACTTTGTGAAGAGTGCGTGTTTTTTTGTCTGTCTGTCTGTCTGTCTGTCACACACACACACACACACACACACACACACACACACACACACACACACACACACACACACACACTTACTTTCACATCTTGGCCTGAAAATTATGGTCTTTGAGCCGCCGCCATTTTTCAGGAAGACCACCAAGCAAATTAGGGAGGGGGGAGGGGGAGGGAGGGGAGGGGAGGGGAGGGGAAGGGGGAGGGGAGAGAGGTAAAGGAATGGGATGTGAGGAGAGGTAGGGAAGGAAGGGATGAAAACAGGGAGGAAGGTATGGGAGGGGAGGGGAGGGGAAGGGGGAGGGGAGAGAGAAAACTGGGATGTGAGTGAGGAGAGGGAGGGAAAGAAGGGATAAAAAAACAGGGAGGAAAGTATGGGAGGGGAGGGGAGGGGGAGGGAAGGGAGGAGGGAGGGGAGGGAGGGGAGGGGAGGGGAGGGAAGGGATGAGGGGGGGGAGGAGAGGATGTAGGAGGGAGGGAGAGAGGAAAATAGGGGGTAAGATATGGGGAGGGGGAAAAGGGGATAAAGAGAGAGAGAGAGAGAGAGAGAGAGAGAGAGAGAGAGAGAGAGAGAGAGAGAGAGAGAGAGAGAGAGTTACTTACAACTTAAGTGGAATAAAATGGGTCTCTCTCCCTCTTATGTGGATTGATTTTAAGAGAGAGAGAGAGAGAGAGAGAGAGAGAGAGAGAGAGGTAACGAATATATAATGTGATTTCTTGCTCCGTTTGGTCGTCTGCGAGAGAGAGAGAGAGAGAGAGAGAGAGAGAGAGAGAGAGAGAACCGATCTATCATATCTATCTATCAGTCACTAGTCACCCAGTCAATCTATCTATCTATCTATTTTTCTGTCAGTCTGTCTATCTATCAATCTGTCTATCTATCCATCTGTCTGTCTGTCTCCTCTGGCTTTTATCTCTCTCTCTCTCTCTCTCTCACACACACACACACACACACACACACACACACACACACACACACACACACACACACACACACACACACACACACACACACACACACACACACACACACACATCCTTCCTCTCCTTTCCTCTCAGTTTCGAACCACGCAATAATATATAAGATTTTTAATATTCTATCTATCGCTGTTTTTTGACTATCTATCGGGGGCAGTAAAATGAAAAACTCTTGACATTCAGTATTTTATAACTATTTGTGGATTTATTATTATTATTATTATTATTATTATTATCATCCTTTCTCTTGTTTAGTTTCCTCTTCTCCCCCTCGATCCCTCCATATATCTTCCCCACTCCCTCCCCACTCCCCACACTTACTCCCCACTCCCCACAGCCGTAAGGGAGGGGAGAGACCCGCAAGACACGGCATATAAACTTAAAATATAGTGTAAGCAATATTCCCTCCCTTCACTTCCTCTTCGTTCTTCTCTCCGACTCTCTCCCCACCCCTCCCACACCTCCCCCACTCACTCCCCACTCCCCACACTCACTCCCCACTCCCCCACAGCCCTGAGGGAGGAGAAAGAGCCAAGACACACGACAAATAAGCTTAAGAACACTGAATATTTCACTTCCAAACTTCTTCCTCAACCTCCAGTCATAATTCCCACCCCACTCGCTTCCAACCCCTCCCACACCTTCCCCACTCACTCCCAGGTCTCCCCACTAACTCCCCCTTCTCCCCACAGCCCTGGCGGAGATGCGGGAGCTTCTGGACACGATGGATGAGCCTGAGGACGTGAACAGCATTGAGTGGAAGTTGAGGACCTTCTACTCGTCTTGTATGCATCTCAATTCCTTCATGAGTTCCGGCCTCGACCAGATCAAGAGAATTATCATATCACAACTCAGTAAGTGGATTGCGTGCGTGTGTGTGTGTGTGTGTGTGTGTGTGTGTGTGTGTGTTTATTGTACAACTTTATATTTGCAAAGAGAGAGAGAGAGAGAGTTAAAACAAAAGATGAAAGATAGACATTTGGATGGACGAATAGAGAGAGAGAGAGAGAGAGAGAGAGAGAGAGAGAGAGAGAGAGAGAGAGAGAGAGAGAGAGAGAGAGAGAGAGAGAGCTATCTTTCCTTTCCCCATCCTTAATCTCAGGTGTTAACAGGTAAATCTTCGTCTTAATTATAATCTTAAGATCATCCTTCGAGAGAGAGAGAGAGAGAGAGAGAGAGAGAGAGAGAGAGAGAGAGAGAGAGATTTAAGATGAGACAATTAGGTTGAATGTGAGAAAATATTAAAGCAAATAGAGAAAGCGAAGTGCAGACTCTCTCTCTCTCTCTCTCTCTCTCTCTCTCTAAGGTGAAGAAGCATTGATAGACAGATAGATGAATAGACAGAGATATAAATAGATAGATAGACAGATAGGTAGATAGATAGAAATACGGATTGTTGTATGTATAGGAAGATAGATAGATAGATAGATAGATAGATAGAGAGAGAGAGAGAGAGAGAGAGAGAGAGAGAGAGAGAATGGGTGTGCTCAGAGGTCATGTGTAGTACTTGTGTTTCTCAAAGGTATGGTGTTATAATGACTCTCTCTCTCTCTCTCTCCATCCGTCCGTCAATCTGTCAGTCTTCATCTCACCGTTGTTACACACACACACACACACACACACACACACACACACACACACACACACACACACACACACACACACACACACACACACACACACACACACACACACACACACACGCTCTGGTACACAAACTCAAGGGAACAGATTTTAGGGGAGGGAGCGGCGAGAGAGAGAGAGAGAGAGAGAGAGAGAGAGAGAGAGAATTGATCTAGAGGAGTGGGAGAGAAAAAATGAAGAGGGAGAAAGAAAAGAGAGAAAAATGAAGAAGAAAGGCGGAAAAAGAGAGGAAAAGAGAAGGAGAGAGAAAAGAGAGGAAGAGAATTTTTAAGGAAAGAGAGAGGAGAGAAAGAAAGGGATATATTGGAGAGAGAGAGAGAGAGAGAGAGAGAGAGAGAGAGAGAGAGAGAGAGACCTAAGAAGTATTGGAAGAAATAAACATAGAAAACGGAGAAAAAAGAAGAGAGGAAATGATGCGTAAAGAAAATGGATGGCGGGTTATTTTTAGATTATTCTCTCTCTCTCTCTCTCTCTCTCTCTCTCTCTGTTTTAATATATCTATCTACCTACGTGCCTGTTTGTTTATCTACTCTATATCTATCTGCCTATGTATGTCTATCAGTATCTATCTATCTATCTATCTATCTGTCTGTCTATCTATCTATCTGTGTCAGTGTAACGTGTCATTCTTTTCTGTTCCTTCTCTCTCTCTCTCTCTCTCTCTCTCTCTCTCTCTCTCTCTCTCTCTCTTTCTTTCTCTCTCAGGCATCGATTCCCTTTAACACCTTGTAGCAGTGGGATGTTTTGTTGGTGTGTGTGTGTGTGTGTGTGTGTGTGTGTGTGTGTGTGTGTGTGTGTGTGTGTGTGTGTGTGTTTCCAGTGTATGCCCGGATGTGTTTTATCTCATGTTTGTTTATGTGTGGAAAAAATGGAGTGATTATTAAAACACCAAAAAAAGATGATTTAAGTGTGTGTGGAAATTGAAGGGGGATAACTTTGACACCTGTAGTTGCAAATGTCTTTTCCAAAATCTTCTTGAACAGAATAGAGCCAGGTGATAAAATTTTACGAGAAGAACAAGCGGGATTTTGAGAGGGTCGAGGTTGTAGTGATCAAATATTTATCGTAAGGCTTCTAAGGCAACAAGCTAATGAGATGAAAATGCCACTTAGTATATATATATTTTGTGAATTTTGAAAAGGCGTTTGACAGTTATTTACGTGGAGCTATGTTGAAGATTATGAGATTCTGTGGTATACCTGAAAAGTTTGTAAATATGATTAGAAGCCTGCATGAAGGTACTTTTTGTAAGGTAATGGTGGGTGGTTCTTTGAGTGATCCATTTGAAGTTAGGTCAGGCGTGATTCAAGGAGGAGTTCTTTCGCCTTTGCTGTTTGTTTTGGTTATGGATTATGTTATGAGAAAGGTTGTAAGGAGAACAGGTGCAGGAATTAACTGGAAAGAAAATAAGAGGCTGATGGATTAGGCCAATGCTGATGATATTGTACTGATTTGCGGAAGTATTTACGAGATGCAGAGGGTGCTTGATTGTCTGGTGGAGGAAGGAGAAAAAGTGGGATTGGTTATAACTTGTGGAAAGACTGAAATTATTAATATGAACGTGGAGAACCAAATCGATTGTGTAATTGGGAATAATGTGGTGAAGAATGTAGAAAACTTTAAATATCTGGGAATGATTGTATCATCTAATGGATCATTAAACAAGGAAATTGAGGAGAGGATTAGACAGGCTTGGCGAGCTGTTGGAATGTTGAAATCTGTTTGGAATAATAATATGCTTTCGGTACATACTAAAGTGAAAATTTACAAGTCCATGGTTAGACCAATTTTAGTTTATGGGAATTAGTCATGGTACAGTACAATTGCAACAGATCAGAAAGTATTAGGATTTGAGAATAAAATACTGAGAAGGATTCCTGGGGTAAAGTGGCAAGACAGAGTTACAAATGAAGGAGTAAGGGATATTACGAGACTGGAACTAGTTAATGAATATGTGAGACTGTCTCTGGACGTGGCTGGGGCACATATATAGAAAGGAAGGCAGTTTAATACAGGATGTGCCAGAGTGGACTGCTAGAGGAAGAAGAGGCAGAGGTAGGCCGAGGGAATGGCTGGGGCACATATACAGAAAGGAAGGCAGTTTAATACAGGATGTGCCAGAGTGGACTGCTAGAGGAAGAAGAGGCAGAGGTAGGCCGAGGGAGACCTGGTTGAGGACAATGAAAAGAGAAGCAGGAGAGGAGTGTTGGTGGGACCTGAAGGAGATGGCAAGAGACAAATATTGGTGGAGAGAGTTCATCGAGGCCCTATGCATCCCGTGGGGTGCCACAGGAAATGATTGATTGATTGATTGATAATTATGAATACCTGCTTTCCCTTTCCATATTCCTCTGGATGTGTTTGTTTACATATGTGTGTTTGTTTTGTGTATGTATGTTTTGTTATTGTATTTTTATCTGTGTTTGCTTCTGTTTTCCTGTGTTTTTTTAGTGTTTGTTTTCATGTTTCGTGTGTCAGTGGATTTTTTAGATGTTGAGAGGAATATAAAGACACACACACACACACACACACACACACACACACACACACACACACACACACACACACACACACACACACACACACACACAGACCACGGCAAGAAATTGAGAGGTGTAAGGAGAGGTAGAATGGATTGAGAGAGAGAGAGAGAGAGAGAGAGAGAGAGAGAGAGAGAGAGAGAGAGAGAGAGAGAGAGTTGCCACCAAGGGTAAAATTGCAAGGATTGTTGAGATTAAGAGAAAGCTGCCTTGGTGTGAGGAGGAGGAGGAGGAGGAGGAGGAGGAGGAAGAAGAAGAAGAAGAAGAAGAAGAAGAAGAAGAAGAAGAAGAAGAAGAAGGAGGAGGAGGAGGAAGAGGAGGAGGAGAATGAAGGAAGGCAGTAGATAAGGCAGGAATAGGAGCGTGACAGAGAGACAGATGGATAGATAGACGGATAGATAGATGGATAGATAGAAAGATACAGACGTAGGTTGGTAGGTAGATAGACGGAGTGATAGATAGAGATGAATAGATAGATGCAGAGATAGACAGATATTGGGTGATGGATGCATGCATAGATAGATAGATAGATAGATAGATAGATAGATAGACCGCGGCATGTAAGAGAGAGGAATGAAAAAGGAAGGAAGGAAGGAATGAAGGGAGGGAAGGAGGAAAGTCAAGGAAAAATGGAGAGAGAGAGAGAGAGAGAGAGAGAGAGAGAGAGAGAGAGAGAGAGAGAGAGAGAGAATAATGAAGGAAGGAAGGAAGGGAGGGAAGGAAAGAATGAGGGAGAGGGATTCGTGGAGAGATCAGTAATGGAGGGAAAGGATTGCTACATGGAGGGAGGGAGGGAGAGAGGAAGGGAGGTAAGGAGGGATTATAAGGGAGATAAAGGAAGGAGAGGAGATTTTTTTGAGGAGAGAGAGAGAGAGAGAGAGAGAGAGAGAGAGAGAGAGAGAGAGAGAGAGAGAGAGAACAGAAAATTGATAGAGTGAAAGAAAAAGTGAAAATAAATTAAGATACAGGCGGACAAAGGCCATAGGACGCTTAGCCACGGTGCTCATGTCCGAATTTTAAGCCTTTGAGTCTGTGATGTTTTTTTTATTTAGAATTTTTGAATATAAGATTAGGTTACCACAGTTATCATAGGCGTTACCCTAGTTACTCATTCTGCCTACCCCTTCCCCCATTCTACCCTCCCCTCCCCCCTCCCCCTCCTCTCCTACTCTCCCTTCCCCTCCCCCCTCCCCCTCCTCTCCTACTCTCCCCTCTCCCTCCCCCACCCACCCCTACCCCCTCACATAACCCCCCTTCCCCTCCCACATCCCCCACACCCACACTTAACCCCCTGTCCTCTCTCCCCTCACTCCTCTCCCCCTCCCCCTCCCCTGTCCCCTCTCTCGCTCCCCCTTCCCCTGCCTCTCCTCTCCCCTTCCCCTCCTGTCTCCTCCCCCTTCTCTCCTCCTCTCTCCCCATTCCCCTACTTCTCCCCTCTCCCCTACCCCTAGCCCTCCCCCTCCCTCTTCTTTTTCTCATCTCCCACCCCCTCCCCGTCCCCCTTCCCCTCCCTCTTTCTCTTCCCCCAATCCCTCTTTCATCCCCTCTTCCTCCCCTCCCTCGCCTTCCCCTCCCCCTCCCCCTCCTCCCCTTTTACTCAGAGGGTAAGATATGGGCTTCCTCCCTCCTCCTCCTCCCCCTCCCCTCCCCTCCCCTCCCCTTCCCCTCCCCTCCCCATACTCAAATGGTGAGATATGGACTGTGTCGTGTTAGGACTGAAGGCAAAACACATACTAAATCACACACTCGCTCACTTTCACACTTCCCTTGCTCACTTTCACACATTCTTGCTCACTTTCACACTTTCCCTTGCTCACTTCTTTCACACTTTCCCTTGCTGACTTTCACACATTCTTGCTCACTTTCACACATTCTTGCTCACTTTCACACATTCTTGCTCACTTTCACACATTCTTGCTCACTTTCACACATTCTTGCTCACTTTCACACTTTCTTGCTCACTTTCACACTTTCTTGCTCACTTTCACACTTTCCCTTGCTCACTTTCACACTTTCTTGCTCACTTTCACACTTTCTTGCTCACTTTCACACTTTCTTGCTCACTTTCACACTTTCCCTTGCTCACTTTCACACTTTCTTGCTCACTTTCACACTTTCTTGCTCACTTTCACACTTTCCCTTGCTCACTTTCACACTTTCTTGCTCACTTTCACACATTCTTGCTCACTTTCACACTTTCTTGCTCACTTTCACACTTTCTTGCTCACTTTCACACTTTCTTGCTCACTTTCACACTTTCTTGCTCACTTTCACACTTTCCCTTGCTCACTTTCACACTTCCCTTGCTCACTTCTTTCACACTTTCTTGCTCGCTTTCACACACTTTTTTCTTCCATCCATCCATCCATCCAATCATCCATCCTTCCTGCCTTCCTTCCTTCCCTCCCTCCCTCCCTCCCTCCCTCCATCCATCCATCCTTCTTTCCTGCCTTCCTTCCCTCCTTCCTTCCTTCCATCCATCCATCCATCCATCCATCTATCCACCCATCCATCCATCCACCCATCCATCCATCTATCCATCCATCCATCTATCCATCCATCCATCCTTAACGCCTTTCTGTCAGTGGTTTAAACCGTAAAATTATTCAGCCTTTTCAAACATTCTTTCCCACCCTACGTGAGAGAGAGAGAGAGAGAGAGAGAGAGAGAGAGAGAGAGAGAGAGAGAGAGAAGGATAACAGGGGAAGAAAGAATGAATGAATAATGAATGAATGAATGAAGGAGGGTATTTAAAGAAGGAAGGGAGAGAAGATGGAAGGAAGGAAGAAGAAACAGGAAGTAGGAAGAACGATGGTAGACAATACTAATGAAAGGAAGGAAGGAAGGAAGGAGGGAAGGATAGAAGGAAGGAAGGAAGACAAAAGAGGGAGAAGAAGGAGGAAAATGAGGGAAGCAGTAAAGGAAGGAAGGAAGGAGGGTGGTAAAGAGAGGAGTAAAGAGGGGGAGGAAGGAAGAAGAAAGAAGGGAAGGAAGGAGGGAAGGAAGAAGGGAAAGAAGGAGGGAAGGAAGTCAGAAGAGGGGGAGGAAGGAAGAAGGGAAGGAAGGAGGGAAGGAAGACAGAAGAGGGAGAAGAAGAAAGAAGGAAAATGAGGGAAGCAGTAAAGGAAGGAAGGAAGGAAGGAGGGTGGTAAAGAGGGGGGTAAAGAGGGGGGTAAAGAGGGGGAGGAGGGAGGAAGGAAGGAGGGAAGGAGAGAAGGAAGAAGCAAGATGGGGTCTGTCTGTTTTGAAGGAAGTTGATCATTTAGGTGTAATGTAAGGAAGGAGGGAGGGAGGGAGGAAGGGAGGGAGGGAGGGAGGGAAGGAGGGAGAGAGAAATGGGGTGAGAATGAAAATGGAAGAATGAAAGAGAAATGGATGGGAGGCAGGGAGGGAGGGAGGGAGGGAAGGAAGGAAGGAAGGAAGGAAGGAAGGAGGGAGGAAGGGAGGGAGGGAGGTGAGAGAGAATTGGGATGAGAATGAGGAGGGAATGAGAATAAAGAAATGGAGTGAAGAGAGAGAGAGAGAGAGAGAGAGAGAGAGAGAGAGAGAGAGAGAGAGAGAGAGAGAGAGTGCAGGAAGGATGGAGTCTGTCCTTGATAGATTATGTGAAGAGGAGAGAGAGAGAGAGAGAGAGAGAGAGAGAGAGAGAGAGAGAGAGAGAGAGAGAGAATAAGAAAAGGAATCATAAAAGGAAGAGAGGAAGGAAGGAAGGAGGGAAGGAAGGAAGGAAATGGGGAAGGAAGGAAGGAAAGGAGGAAGGAAGGAAGGAGGGATGAGATGAAGGAGAAAAAGGAGAGAAGATATGGAAAACGTAGAAGAAGGAAAGAGGTAGAAGGAAGGAAGGAAGGAAGGAAAGGAGGAAGGAGGGAGGGAAGGAAGGAAGAGATAAGGAGGAGGAGGAGGGAGAGGGGAGAGAAGGAGGAGTATAGTCAAATAGAGAAACTGAATAAGAAGGAAGGGAGGAAGGAAGGACGGAGGGAGGGAGAGGGGAGAGAAAGGGAGAGAATAGTTATGGAGTGATTAAGTAAACAGAAGAAAGGGAGAGATGAGAAAGGGAGGAGAGGAGAAAGGGAGAAGAGAGGGAAGTGAGAATGAGGGGGAAGAAAGTAGAGAGAGAGAGAGAGAGAGAGAGAGAGAGAGAGAGAGAGAGAGAGAGAGTATTGAATGGCAACGCGTTATGACTAGATTGTTAGAGCAATGGAAGGAGGAAGGAAGGAAGGGAAGGGAGGAAGGAAGGAAGGAAGCAAGGAAGGGAAGGGAGGGAAGGGAAGGGAGGGAAGGGAAGGGAGGGAGGAAGGAAGGAAGGAAGGAAGGAAGGAAGGAGGAAGGGAGGAAAAGGAAAGGAAAGGAAGAAGGGAAAAAGAAAGAGAAAGGAAGGAAGGAAAGTGAAGGAAAGAGGGGAGAGGAGGGAGTGCGATGGGAAGAAGACAGAGGAAAGGAAGGAAGGAAGGAGGAGAGACAAAAGGAGAGGGAAGGAGAGGGAGAGACAAAAGGAGAGGGAAGGAAGGAGGAGAGGAAGGAGAGAGAGAGACAAAAGGAGAGGGAAGGAGGGAGAGAGACAAAAGGAGAGGGAAGGAGAGAGAGAGAC
>NC_137059.1:1060000-1067500 GCF_032717465.1 Coenobita brevimanus
AGAGAGAGAGAGAGAGAGAGAGAGAGAGAGAGAGAGAGAGAGAGAGAGAGAGAGGTCGTGCCTCGTGTAATCATTGGCAACACTACCCGTAAACAGAAAGGGCTCTCTCTCTCTCTCTCTCTCTCTCTCTCTCTCTCTCTCTCTCTCTCTCTCTCTCTAGCATATTTTTTCCAAGTCTTTCTCCCTCTTCTCTACACCCCCTCTTTCTCTCCTCCTCTCTCTCCTTCTCTCCATTTCCTCTTTCCTCTTCTCTCTCCTCTTTATTTCTCTCAGCCAATTCCATTTTCTTTTATCGTGCCAGCGGTCGACTCTTTATCTCCTCTTTCCTCTTCCTCTCTTTCTTTACTCTTTTTCGCTCTTTTTTTACTACTGTCTTTCCTTACTCTTTTTCCCTCTTTTTTACGCTTCCTCTCTTTCTTTACTCTTCCTCTCTTTCTTTACTCTTCCTCTCTTTCTTTACTCTTTCTCTCTTTCTTTACTCTTTCTCTCTTTCTTTACTCTTTTTCTCTCTTTCTTTACTCTTTTTCTCTCTTTCTTTACTCTTTCTCTCTTTCTTTACTCTTTTTCTCTCTTTTGTCCTCAAGTTTCCTTTTTCCTTTCTCTCTACTCTTTCTCTTTTCCTCTTTTTTTACTCTTCCTCTCTTTCTTTACTCTTCCTCTTTTCCTCTTCTCTTTTTCCTCTTCCTCTCTTTACTCTTTTTCTCTCTTAATTTATCTTTACTCTCAATTCCTCTTTGCCATTCATTATAATCGACCTTCTCTTTACTCTTTTCTCGTCTTTCTCCTCTTTTTCATGTCTTTTCCTCTTTATCTTCTTTTATTCTTTTTTTTTTCTTCCCTGCAGTTGATAGGTCTGCTCGCCAAGATAGGCCGGGATTATTCAACAAAAAAATTCAGTGATTTTTTTTCATATATATTTTAATTTTTTTGTCTTTCATTATTTTTATTCTCTCTCTCTCTCTCTCTCTCTCTCTCTCTCTCTCTCTCTCTCCTTTGATTCTTTTGTCTTTCATTATTCTTGTCTCTCTCTCTCTCTCTCTCTCTCTCTCTCTCTCTCATCCAGTCTCTTCTTTCCCCTCCTTCCTCTCTCCCTCTCCTCTTTCTTTCCCCTCCCTTCCTCTCTCCCTCTCCTCTTTCTTTCCCCTCCCGTCCTCTCTTCCTTCTCCCCTTACCATCTCCCCCTTCCCTCCTCTCCCTCCTCTCTCCGTCCCTCCTTCCCTCCCCTCCTCTTCCTCTTCCTCTTCCTCCCATAAACCTTCTCGCCTCTTTGCCTATGGTGCTTTGAATGAGAGAGAGAGAGAGAGAGAGAGAGAGAGAGAGAGAGAGAGAGAGAGAGAGAGAGAGAGAGAGAGAGAGACTGGGACACGGGGAAGGGTAGCGGGGAAGGGGGGAGAGGGAGAGGAAGAGAGAGAGGGGAGGGAAAGACAGAGCAAGAGAGAGGAGGGGAGGGGTAAAAAGGAAAAGAGAGGGGAGGGGGAGAGAAGGGGAGAAACAGGAGGGGAAGGGAGAGAGAAAGGGGAGGGAGGGAGAGAGCGAGAGAGGAGGGAGAGAGCGAGAGAGGAGGGAAAGGGGAAAATGGAAAGAGAGGGGAGGGAGGAAGGGAAAGAGGGGAGGGGGAAGAGAAAAGGAAGGGAAGGAGAGAGGGAGAGAGGAGGGGAGGGGGAAAGGGGGGAAGGGAAAGAGAAGGAAGGGAGGGAAGGAGGGAGGGAGAGAGGAGGGGAGGGGGAAAGGGGGGAAGGGAAGAAGGGAAAGAGGGGGGAAGGGAGAGAAAAGGAAGGAAGGGAGGGAGGGAGAGAGGAGGGAAAAGGGGGAGGGGGAGAAGAGAGAGGGGAGAAAAAGGGAGGGAAATGGGAAGGAAAAGGGAAAAAAAAAGAGAGAAGACAAAGGGGAGAGATAGGATGGGGTGAAATTCTCTCTCTCTCTCTCTCTCTCTCTCTCTCTCTCTCTCTCTCTCACACGCTCCTTCCGCTCCTCTCACTCCCTCCCCCCCCTGCTTCCTTCATCTGTATTCTTGCATCTTTCCCTCCCTCCCTCCCTCTTGTCTCCCTCCCTCCCTTCTTCCCTCCCCTTTCATCATTTCTCCCTTCCTCCCATTCCTATTCCTTCTTCTCTCCTTTCCCCTCTTCCTCCTTCCCTCCCCTCCTTCTATCCCTCCCTCCCTCCCTGGCCTTCTCTCTTTCTCTCTCTCTCTCTCTCTCTCTCTCTCTCTCTCTCTCTCACCACCTCATAAATATTCTTAAAAAGGGGAACATATGTTTTGGAGTTTGTGATTCTCTCTCCCTCTCTCTCTCTCTCTCTCTCTCTCTCTCTCTCTCTCTCTCATTTACATACATTATTCACTCCTCTTTCCTCTCACACCATATAAATCCCTCCTCTCTCTCTCTCTCTCTCTCTCTCTCTCTGCGTATCTATCCATCCATACTTCTATATTTTTCTATGTCTCTCTCTCTCCGGTTGTCTATCTATCAGTCTATCTATCAGTCAGTTAGTCAGTGTATCTATCTATCTATCTATCTATCTATCTGTCTGTCTATCCTCCACTCCCCTCACCTCCTCAAGAGAAACATCTTAAGTCTTCTCGTAAAGGTATTGGTCTTCCTTCTCTTCTTCCTCCTCCTCCTCCTCCTCCTCCTCCTCCTATTACCTGTCTATCAACCTACCTATCTATCTATCCGTCTGTCTATCTATCTGTCTATTTCCTTCCTTGTTCCTCTTTTTCTCTTTCTTTGCTGTTATTCACTTCTTTCTCTCAGCGTCTCTCTTCCTCTCTCTTTCTATGCCGTTTTCCCTCTCAGACTTCTCTTTTTCCTTCTCTCTCCTCTCTTCTTCCATCTCCTCTTCTCTTCCTTCCTCTCTTTCCTTTCTTCTCTCATCTTTCCTCCCCTTCCTTCTTCTTCCCACAGTTTCTCTTCCTTCCTCTCTTCCTTCCTTCCTTCCTTCCCTTCTTCCTTCCTTCCTTCCCTTCTTCCTTCCTTCCTTCCTTCCTTCCTTCCCTTCTTCCTTCCTTCCCTTCTTCCTTCCTTCCTTCCTTCCCTTCTTCCTTCCTTCCTTCATTCCTTCCTTCCCTTCTTCCTTCCTTCCTTCCTTCCCTTCTTCCTTCCTTCCTTCCCTTCTTCCTTCCTTCCTTCCTTCCCTTCTTCCTTCCTTCCTTCCTTCCTTCCTTCCTTCCTTCCTCTTCCTTACTTTTGCCTTGTTTTTCCTTTCCTTCACCTCCTTCTTCCTCTTTCCTTCATTTACTTCTCCTTCCCTTCCATTCTCCCTCCCATTCCCATCTTCCTTCCTTCCTTCCTTCCCTTCCCTTCCCTTCCCTTCCCTTCCCATCTCTTCGTTTGTATGTATTTATCACACACACACACACACACACACACACACACACACACACACACACACACACACACACACACACACACACACACACACACACACACAAAGAAGAGCATCATTTTGATTTTGCGTCCTACTTTTTCACCAGAGAGAGAGAGAGAGAGAGAGAGAGAGAGAGAGAGAGAGAGAGAGAGAGAGAGAGAGAGAGAGAATATCTACAATAAATATCAGTAGTAACAACCATCCATCACCTCAAGTACCACCACCACTACCACCACAACCACCATCATCATAACCACCACTACAACCACAACCACCATCACCACCACTATAACCACAACCACCACCACAACCACCACTACCACCACAACTACCACCACCACATCTACCAAACTTCCCTTAACTACCACAACTACCACCATCGGGCCAACGAGGGCAATAAAGATATATCATTTACACTTAACACCTCTCTGCTTCCCCTCCATCTGCTCTCTCTCTCTCTCTCTCTCTCTCTCTCTCACCACGTCATTTTACGTTCATGCATCCATCCATCTTTCACACATTTCCCCCCCCCTCTCTGTCTGTCTGTCTGTCTGTCTGTCTGTCTGTCTCTCTCTCTCTCTCTCTCTCTCTCTCAACGGAACACATCGATCAGAAAACATAACAAAAAATAACTTTACTCGTAATGTGTTCGGAGGGAGGAGAGGGAGGGAGTAGGGGGAGGAGAGGGAGGGAGGGAGGAAAGGAAGAAGGAGAGAGATGAGTAAGGGGGGAAGAAGGTAGAGAGAGAGAGAGAGAGAGAGAGAGAGAGAGAGAGAGAGACAGACAGACAGACAGACAGAGACAGAGACAGATAGACAGACAGACAGAAAGGGAGGGAAAGGAGGAAGGAGAAAGATGAGAGGGGGGAAGAAGGTAGAGAGAGAGAGAGAGAGAGAGAGAGAGAGAGAGAGAGAGAGAGAAAGGTATAGGATAGAGGGGGGAATGGAAGGAGAGGGTGAGAGAGAGGGAGGGATAGGGAAAGAGAGGAAAGTAAGGAGAGGAAAAAGAGGGAAGGAGGAAGGAAGGAAGGGGGGAAGGAAGACTGAAGAAGTAAGGAATAAGAGGCTAAAAGAAGAAAAGGAGGAGGAGGAGGAGGGAAGATGGAGGGAAGGAGGAAAGGATGGAGGGAGAGAGAGAAGGGAAAGAAGGGCTATTAGAGTAGGGAGGAGGGAGGAAACAAGGAAGAGGAAGGGAGGAGGAAAGGAGGAAACTCAGGGGAAAAAAGGAGGAGGAAAAGAGAGAGAGAGAGAGAGAGAGAGAGAGAGAGAGAGAGAGAGAGAGAATGATAAAGACTATCTCAAGAAAACATCATAAAGAAAACGGAGTGAGGAGTAAATTGTATATGTGCCAAACTTTTCTCTCTCTCACAGCCATTTAAAGAAAAAGTATAGCTCACTTAGTCTCTCTCTCTCTCTCTCTCTCTCTCTCACACACACACACACACACACACACACACACACACACACACACACACACACACACACACACACACACACACACACAGTTTACATAGTCTCTCTCTCTCTCTCTCACACACACACACACACACACACACACACACACACACACACACAGTTTACATAGTCTCTTTCTCTCTCACACACACACACACACACACACACACACACACACACACACACACACACACAGTTTACATAGTCTCTCTCTCTCTCTCTCACACACACACACACACACACACACACACACACACACACACACACACACACACACACACACACACAGTTTACATAGTCTCTCTCTCTCTCTCTCACACACACACACACACACACACACACACACACACACACACACACACACACACACACACCGCAATTACGGTAAAATAAGGGTTCTGTGGAAATGGGACAAAGAAGCAGCTCAGTGGGAGAGAGAGAGATGATCGGAGATGAGTGGGGACGCGGCCATTAACCCTTTGAAAACCAGAATGACGCGTAATCACCTCGCTTTGTTTACCTCTACGCGATTAAATTCGCCTAATAATATCACTGCTTTCATTTTACTGTTATACGATAGTTGTACCCCTTTATACGATGGTTCTACCCCGATATACGATAGTTCTTCCTGTCTATATGATTATATTCTTCCTCGAAATACGATAATCTCAAAGTGGCTTCATTTTACTGTTATACGATAGTTATATCCCTTTACACGATAGTTCTACCCCGACATACAATAGTTCTTCTTTTGCTATACGATTATTCTTCCCTGACGTAAGATATGTGTAGAGTACAACTCTCATGTGTGGGGAGGCTCCCCACATACAGCTCCTCTCAATAGGGTGGAGTCAAAGGCTTTTCGTCTCATTAACTCTCCTCCTCTTACTGACTCCCTTCAACCTCTGTCTCTTCGCCGCACTGTTGCATCTTTATCTCTTTTCTATCGCTACTTCAATGGTCACTGCTCCTCTGAACTGTCTGCTTGCATTCCTCCACCTCTACGACGGGCGCGTAGCACCCGTCTAGCAGCAAACTCTCATCCCTTTTCTGTCCATCTCTCTAATGCAAGAGTTAACTGTTACTCTCAGTCCTTCATTTACGCAACAGGTCAACTCTGGAACTGTCTCCCTCTGTCTGTATTTCCTGCTAGCTATGATCTCCAGTCCTTCAAACGCAGTGTGTCCAGGCATCTCAAAATGATCGGATCTTGAATTTGGCTCTCTCTTGTATTTTGTTTTTCTCTTGCAAGGAACAGTTATTGTGGGCTCGTGGCCTTTGGTTCCTTCTTCCTAGCATAAAAAAAAAGTCAAATTCACACGGCAGATGCTTTCCTCTCACTCCACCAGCCTCACCCGCCCCTCCCTGCTCTTCCCAGATGGTTGGACCCTGATGAGAGAGACTTGGGACAGGCGCAGGTGGGAATTCGACGTGGTACTGACAAGGCTACACGCGGAGTACGGAGTGTCACCGTTTTTCAAGGTCACCGTTGTACCTGACCCACGCAGAGAGGCACAGATGATTATCAAGGTGAGTACTGTGTGTGTGTGTGTGTGGGTGTGTGGGTGGGTGTCTGTCTGTCTGTCCGTCCACACACACACACACACACACACACACACACACACACACACACACACACACACACACACACACACACACACACACACAATAACCTCAGACCAGGAACACACACACTTGCTTGACCGGCTCATATCCGAGAGAGAGAGAGAGAGAGAGAGAGAGAGAGAGAGAGAGAGAGAGAGAGAGAGAGAGAGAGATGGTGTTCCAGGAAGCAGAATATTAAGTTTGAGGTAGGTAGGTAGGTAGGTAAGTAGGTAGGTAGGTAGGTAAGTAGGTAGGTAGGTAGGTAAGTAGGTAGGTAGGTAGGTAGGTAGGCAGTTAGGTATGGAAGGGTAAATGTACAGGTAGGTAGGTGGGTAAGTAGGTAGGTAGGTAGGTAGGTAGGTAGGTAGGTAAGTAGGTGGGTAGGCTAGGTAGGTTGCTAGAGGCAGATTAACGTAGAGAGAGAGAGAGAGAGAGAGAGAGAGAGAGAGAGAGAGAGAGAGAGAGGGAGAGAAAGAGAGGGAGAGAGAGAGAGAGAGAGAGACTGGTGCTTTGACAGATAGATATATAATGTAGATCTATAGAGGGAAGTAGGTTGATAGATTAATTGAGTATTTGGTAGATAGATAAATTAGGTAGATAGATGGGTAGATAGATAAGTAGGTACATGGTGAGAGAAGTTGGTGGTAGATAAAAGTAGGCAGGTTGGCATAGAGGTAGATAGATAGAAAGTAGATAATTGGTAGGTAGAGGTAGATAGATGAGACGTAGGTTGCGTAGATAGATGGTAGTTGTTGGTAGAGAGTCGATAGATACAGGTAGATATTGAGTTGATATAGGTAGATGTGGAGTAGATAGTTAATGTAGGTAGATGTGGAGTAAAATAAAGGTAGGTATGGGTAGGGTAGGTAAATGTTAGATACAGGTACGAATGCAGTGCCAGGAGACGTGACACTCGCACAGGTGAAGAGTGCTGTGAAGTGGCTGAAAAATGCGAGAGCAGCTGGAGTTGATGAGGTGTATGCAGAGATGGTTAAGTGTAGTGGAGAGAGTGGAATGAAGCGCTTGTTGGAGATGTGTAAGAAGGCATGGATGAGTGAAACTGTGCCTGCAGAGT
>NC_137059.1:1072500-1222500 GCF_032717465.1 Coenobita brevimanus
AGAGAGAGAGAGAGAGAGAGAGAGAGAGAGAGAGAGAGAGAGAGAGAGAGAGAGAGAGAGAGAGGATAAATATAGGATTGCAATTAACTACCTTATGAAGTTCCCCAGCACTTCTTCGTTACTAGCATAATTGAGGGTGGGGGTGAGGGTGGGGGTCAGGGTGGGGGTTGTGTTGATACTGCACCAGCCTGAATAATTAAAGACTACCACACACACACACACACACACACACACACACACACACACACACACACACACACACACACACACACACACACACACAGTATATTGCAAAAACACACGTCCTTTTTTTCTTCTCAAATATTTTGTGAGAAAATTAGTTTGGGAAAAAAAAAAAAGATTCTCTCTCTCTCTCTCTCTCTCTCTCTCCATACATACAGACAGACGGCAAACCCACCAAAATTACAAGTCATTTAAAACATATGGTAATAATCTTTCCTCTTGCCTCTTACGCTATATAAAACGGGATGCAGGCTAATAATTTCCTTTCCCTCTCGGTCTTCTTCTCCTCCTCCTCCTCCTTCTCCCGTAAAAAAAAAAAATTCCTTCTCTTAGTGCACTCAGTTTAATTCAACCAAAGCCTCTGACAGGAACGTAATGTGTGTGTGTGTGTGTGTGTGTGTGTGTGTGTGTGTGTGTGTGTGTGTGTGAAACATGCATGAAGGGATGTGGGAGAGCAGACAGACAAACACAGACATACAGGAAGACAGTGGGTAGGTAGGTAGGTAGGTAAGTAGGTAGGTCGGAAGGGAAGGGAGGAGATATAGTAGGTAAGTAGGTAGGCAGGGAGGGAAGGAGGTACAGTTGGTAAGTAGGTAGGTAGGTAGGTAGGAAGGTAGGTAGGTAGGTAGGTAGGTAGGAAGGTAGGTAGGTAGGAAGGAAGGAAGGAAGGAAGGAAGGTTGGTAGGTAGGTAGGTAGGTAGGTAGGTAGGTAGGTAGGAAGAAAGGTAGGTAGGTAGGTAGGTAGGTAGGTAGGTAGGAAGGAAGGAAGGAAGGAAGGTAGGTAGGTAGGTAGGTAGGTAGGTAGGTAGGAAGGAAGGTAGGTAGGTAGGTAGGTAGGTAGGTAGGTACGAAGGATGGAAGGAAGGTAGGTAGGTAAGTAGGTAGGTAGGTAGAAATGAAGGCAGTAAGGCAAAGATGTGAGGCAGAGACTGAATATAGGCAGGTAGGCAGACAATTAGGCAGGACAGTAAGGCAGGGTAAATAAAATCAGAGCATAGGTAGCAGACAGGTAGGCAGATGTGTACTTAGACAGAGAAGCAGTGGTTAGGTAGGCAGGCAGGTAGAGAGGTAGGTAGGAGGCGAAAGGGACAGGTAGACATAAGTAGTAAGGTAGGTAGGTAGGTAGGTAGGTAGTAGGTAGGTAGGTAGGTAGACAGGTGAAGAGGACAGGTAAGCAAATAGGTAAGTAGGCATGAAGGTAGTAAGGAAGGTAGGTAGGTTTAGGGTGTAGGCAGGTAGGCAGGTAGAGAGGGATGTAATTAGGCAGAGAGGCAGAGGTTAGGCAGGCAGGATGTGAAGAGGTCAGGCAGCTGGAGCATGTGAATGAGAAGTGTAGGCAAAGATGATGTCCCCCCCTCCGCAGTTACTACCCTCTCCCCTCCCTCCCCACTCCCCCTCCCTCTTCCCCTCCTTCTCCCTGTCCCATTTGATTCCCCTCATCGTCTCCAACTCTCCATCCCGTCTCTTCTCTCCCTCCTTCCTCTCCCCCATTCCTACTTATCTCCTCCTCCTCTCCCTCTTTCTCTTCTACGTCTCAACTCCCCTTCTTTAAGTATATGTATGTATGTATATGTATGTAGGTATGTGTATGTATGTTTTTTGCGTATGTGCGTATGTGTGCGTGTAAATTTTCATTTTTCCCATTCTTTTTACCACACACACCTAACCACACTTTTCTCCCCAGCTGCTGCCGTCGGGGTTCTCGATGCCACACCGCAGTTACTACGACCGTATGCCCAACAACGACGTAAGTTACCACAAGTCCTGTTAAGTCATACCCCACATCCTAAACCCTAATAATAATAACTAAAACACGGAAAAAGTGTCCTGAGAATTTTGGTAAAGAAAACCTTGCCACAGCCATTGCCTACTGGAAACCGAGGTATAGAGGGACCTTGAGGGCGTCACTGACCTTGTTCTAAGTCACCTTTGGTCATCGCAGTCTGTAAGTCCAGCGAGTTTGGTGGCTCCGGCTTTAATCCTTTATGGAAAATTAGTTGACTTGTAGAATATCCGAAAAAGTCCCGCTTTATTTTTTTCCCCAGGCGATATCAGAGAATAATCAGCTAATTGGAACCATGCTACTTTCTGCACTGCGTCCGCCTTAAGGCTGTATTGTAGTCAAGTGTCAGTTTGCAGTTTAATCGGTTTTTGAGATAGCCTGGCTGACCTACTCTTCTGTGTTGTGGATAATATAGGTGATCCAGTTGACGGATTTGCCGCCATGTTTGGCCAAGAGAAACGGACACCTGGCCCACTAAGCTGACCCAGTTTGAAGGCTGTAGGACGAATAGCCTTTGAAATAATGCAGTTTTAAAATTAATATAATAATAATAAGAGTAATAATAATAAATTCCGCATTCCCTTGCTTCCTCTTATGTATTATAAAAAATTTCCTTGTTCCTTTCTTAATTTTACTTTAAAAAAATATAAGTTCCTAGGCTCCTTTGGAAAATAAGTCTTGCTACCCTTTATTCTTCTCTCTCTCTCTCTCTCTCTCTGAAAAAACGTACCCATAAATTCTAAAGCTCTCGGAAAATAAGTCACGTTCTCCTTTACCCTCCATCTTTGTTTTTCTTATCATTTTCTCATGGGCGACTTTGGCAGTTCCTGAATATACGTCTCCCGAGGAAGCTGAGGAAGGGCCAGAGTGTGTGTTTCGGGGAGGATGGGCTCTCCACCCTCCAACGTCTCCAAAAATTGCTGTTTCAATCCAGTGTAATGATGGATGTTTGAATTGTGATTTGTATTAACCACCACCACCACCACTACTACCACCACAGCCTCTACCACTTCTACCACTACCACCACCACTCTTGCCTCAGCACCTGTCGCGTCTGTTGGAGAATTTGTCACAACCTTCTCCCTGTCCGCCGTCTTGCTGTCAGTTGTGCTTCACGGAGTCGCCACCAGAGTGCAGCAGCAGTGGCGGCGGGAAAGATGACAACGAGATACCATTATTTATTGATTTATTTCATTTATTTATGGATTTATTTTTGCTTCAAGATCAGGGGCGTATCCAGAATATTTAAAACGGGGGGTTTAGTTATGAAATGGCTCCAGGGGAACGATTTTTGAAGGGAAAAGTGGATATTCTTTCGGAAATTTCGAGTGAGCAAAGATATTTCGGGGGTGACTACTAGCAAGGCGACCTCTCTCTCTACCCCACTACTTAAAACTTTACCAAATCACTTACTTATCATTAGAATTAACTTAGAATGAACTTAGAATAAACTACACCTTCTTAAAGTGTAATATAAAGTGGCTTAAAACATCTCTTGGTAGATTTTGAAGTTTGTGTCAAATATGGCGCCCTCATCTCGTGTCACTTTCCCGCCACTACGCATCCGACACCACTTTGTCCGTGTCGTAAGGGTGTCATGTCCGTCGTATAGGCGTAGCGGTGTCATGTGACCCACCTACACACACACACACACACACACACACACACACACACACACAATCCTAATTCATTTTTCAAGACAGCTGGGATGTATTTCGTGGGATTTATTTATTTATTTATTAGGCAGAGTATAGGTATCAGTTCCGTTTATAGCAAAGGACGTAGATAGGGGATTACATTGTGTGTGTGTGTGTGTGTGTGTGTGTGTGTGTGTGTGTGTGTGTGTGTGTCTCATTTTCCCGTACATAATATACTCTAATTTCTTTGCAGTTATTATCGTTGTTTTATAGAGAGGGAGGGGAAGGCGGTGTAGCTCATTACGCTTCATTTAGCGGTACATCAGAGTGCCGCGAAACAATTGGTTAGGGTGTAGTGTAGCCGCGAGCAAGACTAATATATCCAAGACTGTTTTCAGGGGGAGGGCAGCTTGATCTCCATGTTCTTGCCCCGGGCCTGGTGATGGCTGTCGGTGGCCGTGTGTTAAGCAAGTTACGGAATGATATCAACCAAGGGGCGCATCTGTTTATCTATTGCCAGGCGCCTCAATCCCGTTCGGGGTGGCCACAAACAAATCCCCTCCACGTCGCCCTGTCCCCCGCCATTTCACTGCCCCGCTCCCAACCCACGCCCCACTCTCTCATATACCTCTCCACGGGATTATATCAACCAAGGGGCGCTTTTACAGGATATAAATTCTGGTTCTTAAGCTTCTTAGTAATAAGTTAAATACCTGTTCACCCTCCCCACGTACACCTGGGCAGTTTTTTTCGATGGTATAATTCGGTAACTTATAGATGCTTGGGATTCCTGTCCTCCTCAATAGCTTCCTGATTTTTGTGCCCCTGCAGGGTGTACGGGGTTTACTTCCGTGTCTGTCAGTTTTTGCAATATATCACTCTGAATTGCATGCCGGGTCTGTGAAACCAAGGTGTACATGAGGAGGGGGAGAATTATTATTATTATTATTATTATTATTATTATTATTATTATTATTATTATGCAGGGTATTTTTACATTGTGTGGGATCTTGTATACCCATATTGAAAGACCTCCATCCCTCAAGCTGTGAAATAAGTGCTGGGCTCATACTGTTTTTTGCTTTCGACTCCCCCCCCCAAAAAAAAAAAAATGATTTGGCACTTTTTCGATTTTTTTGTTTAAATATATATACAGTTATGCGAATCAAGATTTATTTGCATAATTTTGTAACTGATAAGACCTAATACATCGAGGGATATTCAGGAATTCTTTATATAACACACTTGTGACTCTACAGCATATTTTAAAAGTTGGGTCTGACTAGTCCAGGTGTACCTGTGTTGTAAGCGAAACTAGTCTACCTGAGGAGGGTTAAGTTGGGCTGGGCGTCTGTCTGTCTGTCTATGCCTGTCTATTCCACTTCCCCCCTCCCCCACCCGCCTCTCTCTCTCTCTCTCTCTCTCTCTCTCTCTCTCTCTCTCTCTCTCTCTCTCTCTCATGGTGGTGCTGGGTCGTGTTAGTAGTGGTGCTGATGATGTAGGTATGAGTTTGCCCACCTCCCCCAACACACACACACACACACACACACACACACACACACACACACACACACACACACACACACACACACACACACACACACACACACACCTCTTCCTCTCCCTTGTGTGCTGTTTTACGATCGAGTCATGAATATTTGAAAAGGAATCTCCCTAAACAACTGCTCCTAAGCAATTTATTTTTATTACACCTTACAGGCCTCTTCGGTGTCACATAAATCCTTCCAATTTCGCCCTAGTCAGCATAAATAACCCACAAAACAGTATTAACCACCCATATCCAAAAATAAATCGCTAAGGAAGAGGTGTTAGGGAGCTATGGACAGGTTAGTACAGCAAAATTTCCTTTGTTTTATATTTTTTAAAGATTTCTAGACAGGGAAAGGACTTTTGACTGAAACTGTATCTGCATTCCTCCTCCTCCTCCTCTTCCTCTTCTTCCTCTTCCTCTTCCTCTTGAGCAAACACATATTAAACGAAAGCGCGCGAAAAGGCGAATCCAGAATAGCTTGTCGTCTGTGGGAAAATACCCATAGATATTCCTTTATTTAAATACTTCTGGACGTGTGTTGATATCGGGGACTTGAGCGGACGATTATAGTTATTTTTACGCGTATATATTGATGTATATTGATGTTGAGATGCTTAAATGTCTATCTGTTCTCTCTCTCTCTAAATGGAATGTCAGTTCTATGTAATGTACTCTTTATGTGTAACACCGTGCACCCTACTTCAAACCTGTCAATCCACAACCATATAAATACCAGTAAATAACATGACTACTTCTTATTGGGATCTTTAAAATTCTGTTACTGATATTTATTGTATGAAAATTAAGAGAATTCATTAGACCTATGTGATATTCTTTAGTATGTAGATATTTTTCTGGGTTAAATATTATTCTTACTAATTCTGAGGTAAAAAAAATGCTCGTGGGTGGACGGGAATACAGGATAGATAGATAGTTAGATAGATAGATGAATAGATACATACATACATACATATCACCACCATTTTTGTATATTTCTGGCATCACGCGTTCAGATGTAGTGTAAATGTGATCACAGATGCATGAGTTTAGTACACTACATTATACCTGTCAGCAGTAATTCGTACACTTCTCGTCTGTAGCACTGAATTTGGCATCACCGGTGTAGAGGTTTGAAGTGTGTTTGGATGCAGAGAGCACGGAAAAAATCACCCAGTGTTATGTAGGAGTAGGCAGTGTTTGAAATCCCATGTACTGTGCTGATGGGTAATTCCTTGGTGTGGATTGTGGTGCGCATTTCCTCCCTCACTAATGCATGGTGTGTCTTAGGCTAAGTTTACCATCAAATTACTTTAAGATCAGTTTCCTATATATCAAGTTTGTGTAATATAGTGACTGAGTCGTAAAATATCGCATGAATATTTTTTAACGCTGTATTTTCACTTGTCTACAATATTGCTTTTTATAATAACATTAATTTTGATAATCTCATGGACTTTCGAGCAAACAAACATGAAAAACATATACTCTATCTTTTTTTAGTTTTGTTTATGCTCTCCGTTTTCTTTTCTCACTTTCGAAATGTGTTTATATTTTTTTAGCAAGATTGATTTAAGATTATTGTTATGGTATTCTGCGTTTCATGAATTATATATATATTTTCTACCCTTCTTCATTACCCTTCCTTCCCCCTATATTCATTTCACTCATTTCCCTAAACACAAATCACGTTTCTCTATCAGACACGTAAAAATGAAACCCTGAAAATAGGTAACGTCTCTCTCTCTCTCTCTCTCTCTCTCTCTCTCTCTCACACACACACACACACACACCTCTATAATTCGGGAGTGGAAAAGTGTTCCAAGAGTAAGTGGGAAAGAAAACGGGAAAAATGATTGGTTTAACAGGTGTATGATAGCAAAAAACGACAGGGACATGGCGTGGAACAAGTGGAGAAAGAGAGATAATAATAGAACAAAGGAAGAATACAGAAGAATTAGAAATGAAAGGAACTTGGAAAAAGGGATAACTGACAAATGTAAGGAAGAACCGAAATTGCTTTATAGATTTGTTAATGGCAAATTGAAACAAAAGGAAGGAATCACCAAACTGAAAGTAGAAGGAGAGGTCTATAAAGATGCAGCAATGCAAGCTGAAATAATGAACAAATGTTTCCAATCGGTTTCGCTAATGAAAAGGAGTTTGTGGAGGGGAAGGTAGTGACTAGAAATGTAGTGATAAAAGATATAAAAGTGGAAGTACAGGAAGTGTATAAATTACTGGAAACTCAAGATATAAGGAAAGCCCCAGGACCAGATGGAATCTCTAATTGGGTACTGAAGGAATGCAGAGAACAACTGGCGGATAAGATTCAATGTATAATTGTGTGTTCTCTGGAAGAAGGGAAAGTGGCTCGGGAATGTAAGAGGGCAAATGTGGTACCAATTTATAAGGGAGGAAACAGGGAAGAACCCCTGAATTATAAACCAGTGTCCCTGACCAGCATGGTCGCAAAATTGTGTGAGACGATCCTGAAAGACAGATGGATAAAATATCTGGAAGAGATGAATATTTTGGCTGAAAGTCAGTTTTGATTCAGAAGTGGAAGGTCATGTGTTTCCAGCTTGTTGAGCTTTTACTCATGAGCGATTGACATGCTACAGGAGAGAGACGGTTGGGTGGATTGTGTGTATTTAGATTTGGAGAAAGCCTTTGACAAGGTACCCCACAAGCAACTAATATGGAAATTGGAGCCCATAGGAGGACTCAAGGGAAACCTCCTGGAGTGGATGAGAGACTTCTTGAGAGAGAGACAAATGAGGACAGTAAGAAAAGACAGGATGTCTGGATGGAGGGAAATAACAAGTGGTGTCCCACAAGGCTCGGGGTTGGCGCCAGTCATGTTCCTGATTTACGTAAACGATATGGTAGATGGAAGGAACAATTATGCAAGTCTGTTTGCTGATAATGCAAAGAGCTTGAGGAGAGTAGAAGTTGAGGAAGACCGTGAGATACTGCAGGAGGACCTGGATAGGATTCATGATTGGAGCTGGATGTGGGAAATGATATTCAGCGGGAAAAAAAAAATGTAAAATAGTGGAAATGGGTAAAAGTACCCAGAGGCCATCACTGAATTATTTGATGGGTAATGAACCAATCACAAAAGCGAGAGAAGAGAAAGATTTCGGAGTGCTGGTCCATGATAGTTTGTCACCTGAAAAACACATTAACAAGGCAGTTAGAGAGACGTATAATCTCATGACTAACATAAGAGTAGCATTTCATTACATGGATGAGATGATGAAAAAATTGATAGTGGCCATGATCCGCCCCAGGTTGGAATATGTGGCAGTAGTGTGGTCCCCACACAAAAAGAAGGATATTAACACGATCGAGAGAATACAAAGAACAGCAACCAAAATGGTCTCTAGCCTGGCAGATCTGTCGTACAGAGAGAGGCAGGAAAAGCTGGATCGGCCTTCCTTAGAAGAAAGGAGAGAGAGAGGGGGACATGATTGCAGTGTTCAGGGTCATGATGGGAGTAGATAAAATTGACAGAAAAGATCTGTTTGTATGGGATGGGAGAGTAACAAGAGGACACGGAATGAAACCGAAAAAGCCAAGTTACTTGAAGGATATCATGAAATATAGTTTTCCATATAGGTACACAGACCTGTGGAATAGCCTGGACAAAGAGATCGTCCAGTCTAAAAACTTGTACGAGCTCAAAGTAAAATTTGACTTACTGAGAAACGAAGGCGGAACCCCACGATCGTAGCTCATTTCCTGTATATCACTACTAGATAAATACAGCTAGGTAAACTAGGTAAACACACACACACACACACACACACACACACACACACACACACACACACACACACACACACACACACAGAGTCGCTATCTTCCAATCAATCTGTTTACCCATCTGTTGGTCTGTCTGCCTGCCTGTGTGTAGTCTGTCTATCAATATTTCTCTCTCTCTCTCTCTCTACCAACCTACCTCCTCCGTTGTATCAGTATTTGTCTCTTTTCCTACTTGCCTACCTCTTTCTGTATCCATACGTCTATCTATCTATATCTATCTGTTCACCATCCCACCTCTCAAGCTGTCTATATGTCTGTCTGTGTTTACGTACCTGTCATTCTATACCGATCTCTCTGTTTATATCTGTATTTATATATCTATCTTTCCCAGATGCCTTAATCCCAGACTGGGTGCCACAAACAAATCGCCTCCATGTCACCCTGTTTTCTGTCATCAGGTTGCCCTCCCCCAGACTCACATCACCCTCGCTCATATACCTCTCTACCCCATCCCCCCCCCCGTCTCATCCTTGGTCTCCCCCCTCCCCCTCTCCTTTTCCACCTCATCCACACCTCTATGGTCTCCCCCCTCCCCCTCTCCTTTTCCACCTCATCCACACCTACTCAGTCAATTCTCTCATTTCTCCACTCCACATGACCAACCCACTTCAGCACATCCACATCAACACCACAACACTCTTTAACATCCTCATTTGTCTGTCTCTCCACATAACTCCACATACTTCTCTCTGATAACTCATTTCCACTCCCCTCACTCTTGACTTGTGTCCTTCTAACAGAGAATTTTCGTCCGTTCAGGAAGCTCCCTGGCACCTTTTCCTAAGCGATTTAATGTCTGTACTACACTCTTCTGTTAAATCCTTGTAACAACCATACTGTGCATAAATAACGTACAAAAGGACCAGCCATATCCAGAAATAAATCGCTAAGGATGAGGTGTTAGGGAGTATCCTGCACCACTGAAAATACAAGTCCAAGCTTCACTTTCATACGTTAAAGTGGGGATCACAAACTGTCATGCATCTTCTTTCCCTCCATGCTCACTTCCCTGTTCCTTTTCATTGTCCTCAGTGTATCTGCAACCTTCTCAGATTTATATTCATCTTATGTCTTCATTTTTCCAGATCTGCATAGTTTTTACCATAATCCTGCCACTCCTTGTACCCTAGTCCAGCACTGAATTAGCCAGTCTTAATTTATTATATTTCTACTTTGCACAAACTGTCTTATTGGGCATGCTCACGATTACCATAGTTTTCCATCAGGGTTTTCCTTGCTCTCCGTACCCTTCCTTATCCCATTCGTAAGTGGACAAGGTCGCAATGATGATGACGATTACAATTACGATGACAACAACGGCAGTAAGCTAACCCCTCCAATCCCAACAGGTGGAACAGACCTACAAACAGTACATCAAGGACACAGTGAAGCTCTTTGATGCCAGTGGACCGGATGCCCTTGAGTTTGCTGCCCACCTCTTCCACTACGAGAGTCGTATCGCAGAGATCACCCCACCCGAGAGTGTGCTAAATGACCCCCTCGCCTCCAATAACCTCATCTCCATCGGGGAATTGTCACAGATTGCTCGAAGTGTGAGTTGCTCTAGTTCGTTTGTATTTAACTGATGGAACTGAGACACATCCACAACTTGAGTGCTAAGATATAGCTGGCAGAATAAACAGTACTGTGGTTCTGCATTTTTTCCAAAGCACTCCTTCGTGACTAGCATCATATTCTGTTGTTAACCTCTTGTTACAGCTCAGCATTTAAGATGTAGAGTTTTGCAGTTTTAGGTCAAGATAGAGCTGATAGAGAATGAAGGTGTGAGGGCAGAATTACTCTAGTTTGGCATCAGAGTGACGTTTTTAAAACTTCGGGTGGCACAAGGATAATGCTTTGTCTGACACTGATAAATGGAATAGGGAATAACCTTGATTAATCATAGGTAAAATCAGATACCTAGTTCTGTTACTGTTTCTGGGATAATGTTTTCTTCTTTTTTTTCTGAGAAGTGACAAAGCCGTGGGTTAGGAGAGAATCGTGTAGTTTTCGTTTTTTGACACACTTTATACAGTGTTTGATATGTTTTAGTTATGGTACTTGTGTTTGCAGAATGATGGATCATAATTCAAGTCACGACCAGTTTAGTTTTGTCAGTCATAAATCAAAGTAAATGTACTGCGCTATATTCCTGGCAAAAGTGCTATTAGACAAAAAGTTCGGACAAGATTTATGTGACAGCAACACAATAAGTATAACCAATTGCTTTCACAGGTGCCATGGTTGGCCCTGCTGCGTCAGATGTTCCCTAACAGCAAACTGGACCACCGCACCGATGTGTTGGTGGTGTCACGCGAGTACTTCAGTGATGTCTCAGAGCTCATCTCTACAACAGACAGGAAGTATGACAACTGAATCCATTAACCCATTCAGCCAGGGATATCTCTCTGTTTTTCGTGCTATGTGCTAAAGATATTGTTCAGTGTAGGATCAACATTTACTACTGCAGGAGTTAAGTACAGTCTTCATTAACTCCCTTCATGAGTAGATTGAGATGGCTTGACCATGTGAATAGGATGGAGGATGTCAAGTGGGTGCAGAGGGTGAGAGGTGTGAATGTTGAGACTAGAATTGTGAGAAGCAGGCTGAAAAAGATTTGGGATGAGGTTATACAGTGTGGTGGATGGGGGCGCCCATCATCCACTTACTAAGTGTAGAGTGATGCCATATGAACTCTACACTGAGTGACAAGCCAAATGGTTTCCTATACCCAGGAAACCATTTACTATGCTGGGTGGTAACCATATAACCGGTGTTTCTAGCAGGTTTAAGTGTCCTGCTGATTCCCCTGTCCACAATCACTTAATCATGGCAGTCGTTTCAGAGAGCCTCGGAGGGCCCAATACCTGCCCAGGGACCTAACCAAATTGGCAGATTCGCATGGCCATGTGGAATGTAAGAGCTGTGAATGAGGAGGGCAAGAGGGTGGAAGTGGTGAATGTGTTCAAGAGTGCGAGATATGCTGTGATGGCATTGTGTGAAGCAAGGATGAAAGGGTGCAAAGTGGAGAAGTGGGAGGGTGTGAAATGTGTAAGATCGGGCATGAATGGGTGAGGAAGATGTAAGGAAGGAGTTGCTTTGTTGATGAATGAGATGTGGCAGAGTGGAATGAGAGACTACAAATGTGTCAGCTTGAGGTGTATGTATGTCAAGTTCATGTTTGAGAAGGTGAAAGTGGCGGTGATTGTAGCGTATGCCCCGTGTGAGGACAGGAGTGAGAGAGAGAGAAAGACAGATTTTGGGATGAGCTGGATGAAGTAATGGGAGAAATGGCCAGGAGCTACAAGGTGATCATAATGGGGGATATGAATGGAAGAGTTGGCACTGGTCCTGAGGATGACATAATGGGTTGTTATGGAGTACCAGGAGAAAATGATAGTGGGAAGCGACTTAAGGATATATAACAGGAGAGGAGGTTGTGCATTTGTAACTTCTATTTCAAACAAAGATGCACATAAACATACATGGTATAGAGGAAACGGGGATCGTGTTGAAAGAAGCGTGATTGATTACGTGCTCATAGAGAGGTCGATGATGGGAATGGTTGCTGATACGAGGGCTGTGAGAGGACAATACGGAGGTCTGTCAGATCATATGATTGTGGTATGCAAGATCAAGCTGAGAGGAGTGAGGTGGATTAGGAGAGAGAGGATCAGTCAAGGAGAAAGACTGAAAGTTCAGAAGCTGAGGATCAAAGAAATGGCAGATGATTACAGGACCAAAGTAGAGGAGGAGTTAGAATTAGTGAATTGGAATGAAATGGATCTGGACAGCCTGTTGAATGTCCATAGGGATTGCTTAGTTAGGACTGCTAAAGTGGCGTGTGGTGTGGCAAGAGCAACAACAAAGAAGAAAGGTACGACATGGTGGGATGAGGAGGTAAGAGAGCGGTGGAGGAAAAGAGGAAGAAGTGACTAAAGTGGTTACAGGATAGGGGTTCAGTTGAAGTAAGAACTGAGTATATTGAAAGCAAGAAGCACGTAACGAGACTAGTGAAGAGGAAAAAGGAGGACGTAAATGATGACCTAGGAAGGAAAATGAATGTGCACTACTCTGAGAATAGGAAGTTATTCTGGAAAGAGGTGTGGAAATGTGAAGTGAAAGCTGAAAGAAATGTGATGGTGTGAAGGATGCAGGTGGTAGATTATTAACTCATGGAGATGAAGTAAGGACCAGATGGAAAGAATATTCTTAAAGCCTGATGAATGGGAATAGAGAGAGCAGAGCAGCTGTAAACATGATTGGTTTTGGGGGTGTGCAGAGAAGGAGTGCAGTGCCAGGAAACGTGACACTCGCACAGGTGAAGCGGCTGAAAAATGGGAATGCAGCTGGGGTTGATGAGGTGTATGCTGATATGCATAGTGGAGAGAGTGGAATGAAGTGCTTGTTGGAGATATATAAGAAGGCATGGATGAGTGAAACTGTGCCTGCAGAGTGGAAAAAGGCTGTGATTGTACCCCTATACAAAAATAAAGGTGAGCGCAGTGAGTGCAAGAATTATTGTGGCGTAAGTTGATTGAGTGTGGTAGGGAAGATATATGGAAGAATTATTATAGAGAAAGTAAGAGAGATACCAGAAGTCCTAGTGAGTGATGAACAGGGTGGCTTTAGGAGTGGTAGAGGATGTGTGGATCAGTTATTTGCAGTGAGACAGATAGCAGGGAAGGCTTGTGAGAAGGACCATAAGGTGTTTATGGCATTCATGGATCTGGAAAAAGCATACAACAAAGTAGACAGAGAGGGATTGTGGTAAGTTTTGCACATGTACAGTGTAGATGGTAAGCTGTAAGTACTGTCAAAAGTTTTTATGATGGTAGTGAAGCATGTGTGAGGGTTAATGGGCATCTAAGTGAATGGTTCACAATTGGTGTGGGCGTGCGACAAGGTTGTGTGATGTCCCCATGGTTGTTCAATATATATATGGATGGGGTGATGAGAGAAGTAAAAACATGAGTAATGGAGAGAGGGATGGTGTTGGTAATGAATGGTGATGGATGGAATATCTTAAATTTGTTGTATGCTGATGATGCAGTACTGCGTGCAAGTACCGGACAAGAACTTGGTAGGCTGATGTAGAGTTTTGTGGATGTCTGTGAGCGTCGTGCCTTGAGAGTAAATGTAGAAAAGAGTAAAGTGATGGTTATTGAGAGAGAAGGTGACTCCCAGTGTGATGTTACAGTGAGTGGAGAGAGACTGGAATTGGAGAGAGTTCAAATACCTGGGTACAGTGATAGAAAAGAGAGGAAAATGTGCAAAAGAAGTTGAAAGTAGAGTGACACAAGAAAGAAAAGTAGTTGGTGCATTGAAGGCCTTGATAAGAAACAGAGGCTTGATTGTTGCAGCTGCACTAGGCTTACATGAGAGAGTGTTAGTGCCAACTTTAACATATGGATGTGAGACTATGGTGTGGCATGAAAATGAAAAGTTAGGAGTAAGAGCAGTGGAGATGGGACTGCTGAGGAATGTATGTGGAGTACAGAGGGTGGATAGGATACGAAATAATGTGATTCGTGAAAGATGTGGAGTGAGGAGGTCAGTGGACATCGGAATCGAAGAGAGTTTACTGAGATGTTATTGTCATGTGGAGAGAACGGATAACAATAGAGTGGTGAAAAGGTATATCTGAGCGAATTTGAAGGAGGGAGGAGGTGAGGTAGACCAAGGAGCAGGTGGAGAGATATGGTGGATGAGTGTGTGAGGAAGAGAGGTTTGGAAGTCGGTGAGGTTAGGGAACTGGCAAGAGATCGAGCTTGCTGGGTCAGTGTTGTGAGGAGAAGTGCATGACGAGGGATTTTGGCACCCCTTTTTAACGTGACGGCATCTGGACTGAATTAATTGGATACGCTTATGTGAAGCTACAGAACGTGGTGAATGTTTTTGGCATATCCGATAGAGCCAGGATTCTGGGGGCTTGAATGATGAGTGAATGGAAGCATGGCACATTGGATTGGGCAAATTTGGGCTGTCTGGACATTGCTACTCCTCACCCTGCCCTTGGGTGGGAAAGGAGGTCTGGATGATGATGATGATGATGATGATGATTATACAGTACAGTGTGACTTCTGGAATAGGAAACTGCAAAACAGGCTGCGAGAGAGTAAGCAGCATGGAGAGCTGTCATTAGGTGCCCAAGGCTGATGCTTGCATTTATGTTCAAGTCTTTATAAACAAAATGACGTAATCAACTAGAAGCCATCTCATGATGGGATCTTATTACCTGCGTGGCTGAAAAGTTTTTCCTCGGCACATAACATTGCACCCCTATTTCTGATTTGATGCAAATTCAGGATGTAAAACACACACAAACAAAGCCAGCTAGCCATCCTCACAACTGAAAACATTACCATTCCGCTCGCATCGCAATGTGAATCGTAAGCCAGCTGAGTGGTAATGTTTTCAGTTGTAAGGTTGACTGGCTGGCTTTGTTTGCATGTGGGTAAACGAGATACCACATGAACGGCTTGAGCTATCAACATGAAACTTTCAGGGTATCAAGATATGGCCAGAATCTTGAATGAGTTCAAAAATGGGCACTTGGAATCAAGATCAGGATCACCAAAGATCAGCTAGTTGACCTTTGGCAGCCATTTTGGTTGCCTTGACCCTGACCCTGATTGCCCATTTTCGAACATGTCCAAGATTTTGGCCACATCATGATACCCTGAAACTTTCGTGTTGATAGTTAAAGCCGTTCATGAGATATCTTGTTTACCCACACATAAACAAAGCCAGCCAGCCAACCTCACAACTGAAAACATTTCTACTCCACTTCCTTTGCAACACGGGTGGTAATGAGCATTTAATGATCCAGGTGTAGTTGCTAGGCATTTATATGACCCTCATGTCCTCAAAAACCATTTATCTAAACCATCTTATTTTTCTTTCAGCCTGCTCAACAACTACCTGATCTTCAACTTTGTGACGGCGTACATCCCATACTTGTCCTCTGAGAACACTCGCGTACTTCACCTCTACCATAAGGAATTCACAGGTGTGCCCATGTTTGTTGTATTTGCTATAATTCCTCTCTTGGTACCATGTCAGTAGCATATATGTAAAATAAATAAACCAGCTGATATCTTGTGCTTTGCTCTTAGGTCGTGAAGAGTCACTGGAACGCTGGGAGTTTTGTATTCAGTCTACGGCCAAGTTCTTCAGCTTTGGACTGGGATCCTTGTATGAACGCTCCCCTGCCAGATTAAGAGCACGCCAGGATAATGTCAGAGTGGTAGGTCCCTTTATTTTATATATAACACAAAAAAGGATATCAAGACTTGAGACCGCATGGATAAGGGACTGAATAGTGTGGCTGCTAGAGATCAAGTAACATCGAGACATTAAGTGACCAAGGCCAATGCATGCAAGCATGTTGGAGCCTTTAAAAATGAACAAATGAATGAAAAGTACATTGACAGTGCTCCTTATTAGGCAAGGGTGTGTTTCAAAATACTGTATCATCTTTTCCATACGATTGGTAGTGTAAAGTAGGGACAACGGGCAGATGAGCTTTAGAGGCAACAGTGCACCTCTAATAAGCACTCATTCTGTAATTCATTATGAACTTAATTTAAAAAAAAGAAAAGAAAAGTGTCAAAAAAGGGAACTTGTAAATAGGGATTTATTATATACTGTGTAGTGAGATGAATTATGATGGTGGTGGGTGGGGGTGCCCATCATCCACTCAGTGTAGAGGTGCCTTATGATCTCTACACTGAGTGACAAGCCAAATGGTTTCCTATACCCAGGAAACCATTTACTATGCTGGGTGGTAACCATATAACCAGGGTTTTTGGCAGGGTTAAGTGTCCCCCAGATTCCTCTATCCAAAATCACTGAATCATGGCAGTTGTTTCTGAGAGCCTCGGAGGGCCCAATACCTGCCCAGGGCCCCAACCAAATGGGCAGATTCGAATGGCCATGTGGAATGTGAGAGGTGTGAATGAGGAGAGCAAGAGGGTGGAAGTGGTGAATGTATTCAAGAGTGCAAGATATGCTGTGATGGCATTGTGTGAAACAAAGATGAAAGGGTGCAAAGTGGAGCACTGGGAGGGTGTGAAATGTTTAAGATCGGGCATGAATGGGTGAGGAAGATGCAAGGAAGGAGTTGCTTTGTTGATGAATGAGGTGTGGCAGAGTGGAATGAGAGACTACAAATGTGTCAGCTTGAGGTGTATGTATGCCACATTCAAGTTTGAGAAGGTGAAAGTGGCGGTGATTGTAGCGTATGCACTGTGTGAGGACAGGAGTGAGAGAGAGAGAAAGACAGGTTTTGGGATGAGCTGGATGAAGCAGTGGGAGAAATGCCCAGGAGCTATAAAGTGATCGTAATGGGTGATATGAATGGAAGGGTAGGCACTGGTCCTGAGGATAACATAATGGGTTGTAATGAAGTACCAGGAGAAAATGATAATGGGAAGCGACTTAAGGATATATAACAGGAGAGGAGGTTGTGCATTTGTAACTTGTATTTCAAACATAGAGATGCACATAAATATACATAGTGTAGGGGGAACGGGGATCATGTGGAAAGAAGCCTGATTGACTATGTGCTCGTAGAGAGGTCATTGCTGGGAATGGATGCCAATACGAGGGCTGTGAGAGGACTTTGTGGAGGTCTGTCAGGTCATATGATTGTGGTATGCAAGATCAAGCTGAGAGATGTGAGGTGGATCAGATGAGACAGGAGCAGTCAGGGAGAAAAACTGAAAGTTGAGAAGCTGAGGATCAAAGAAATGGCAGATGATTACAGGACCAAAGTATGGGAGGAGTTGGAATCAGTGAATTGGAATGAAATGGATCTGGACAGCCTGTGGAGTGCATATAGGGATTGCTTAGTTTGATATGCTAAAGCGGTGTGTGGTGTGGCAAGAGTAACAACAAAGAAGAAATGTATGGCATGGTGGGATGATGAAGTCAAGAGAGCAATGGAGGAAAAGAGGAAGAAGTGGCTAAAGGGATTACAGGACAGGGGTTCAGTTGAAATAAGAACTGAATATACTGAGAGCAAGAAGCACGGAAAAAGACTAGTGAAGAGGAAAAAGGAGGAGGTAAATGATGGTATAGGAAGAAAACTGAATGCAAACTACTCTGAAAATAGGCAGTTATTCTGAAAAGAGGTGTGGAAATGTAGAAGTGAAAGTGGATAGAAATGTGATGGTGTGAAGGATGTAGGTGGTAGAATATTAACCCATGGGGATGAAGTAAGGACCAGATGGACAGAATATTTTGAAAACCAGATGGAAAAAATACTTTGAAAGCCTGATGAATGGGAATAGAGAGAACAGAGTGGCTGTAAACATGATTGGCTTTGGGGGTGTGCAGAAAAGGAATGGAGTGCCAGGAAACGTGACACTCACACAAGTGAAGAGTGCTGTGAAGGGGCTGAAAAATGGGAAAGCAGCTGGGGTTGATGAAGTGTATGCAGAGATGATTAAGTGTAGTGGAGACAGTGGAATGAAGTGCTTCTTGGAGATATGTAAGAAGACATGGATGAGTGAAACTGTGCCAGCAGAGTGGAAAAACGCTGTGATTGTACCCTTGTACAAAAATAAAGGTGAGCGAAGTGAGTGCAAGAATTATCTTGGCATAAATTTAATAAGCGTAGTAGGGAAGGTATATGGAAAAATTATTATAGAGAAAGAATGAGAGATATCAGAAGTCCTAGGGAGTGATGAACAGTGTGGCTTTAGGAGTGGCAGAAGATGTGTGGATCATGAGATAGATAGCAGAGAAGGCTTGTGAGGCAGACCATAAGGTGTTTATGGCATTCATGGATCTGGAAAAAGCATACGACAAAGTGGACAGAGAAGAATTGTGGAAAGTTATGCGCATGTATGGTGTACTTTTTTTTTGTTTTATGCGAGGAAGAAGGAACCTAAGGCCATGAGCCTGCAATAACAGTTCCCTCCAAGAGAAAAACAAAATACAATAGAGGGCCAAATTCAAGATCCGATCATTTCAAGATGCCTGGACACACTGCGTTTGAAAGACTGGAGATCATAGGCAGCAGGAAATACAGACAGAGGGAGACAGTTCCAGTTTTAACCTGTTGCATAAATAAAGGACTGGGAGTAACGGTTAACTCTTGCATTAGAGAGTTGGACAGAAAAGGGATGAGAGTTTGCTGCTAGACGGGTGCTATGCACCCGTCATAGAGGTGGAGGAATACATGCAGACAGTTCAGAGGAGCAGTGACCATTAAAGTAGTGATAGAAAAGAGAGAAAGATGCAACAGTGCGGTGAAGAGACAGAGGTTTGAAGGGAGTCAGTAAGAGGAGGAGAGTTAATGAGACGAAAAGCCTTTGACTCCACCCTATTGAGAAGAGCTGTATGTGGGGAGCCTCCCCACACATGAGAGTTGTATTCCACACAGGGGTGGATAAAACCCCTGTATAGAGTCAACAATTGTGCAGGGGTAAAGAAAGAACGGAGTTGGCTTAGCACACCTAATCTCTTGGAAGCAGATTTTACAAGAGATGTAATATGATCTTTCCAAGATAAGTCCCAAGTAAATGAAACCCCAAGCATGTTCAAGGATGATGCAGGATTAAGCTGAATATTATTAAACATTAGTGGGTATACCTGTGGAAGATTTTGTCGGGTTGATAGGTGTAAGAACTGAGTCTTAGATGCATTAAAACAACCAGATTATTTTTATCCCAGTCAGAGATACGAGCCAAGTCAGACATTAGGTGTGTCATAGCCTCATCCCTTGTTTGTTGAAGTAACTACTGAGATGGGCACTGCGGGAACTGAATGGAAAGGTGAAGGGTGGAGTCATCGGCGTATGAGTGGATAGGGTTAGATGTACATCTTAGAAGGTCAGTGATGAATAAAAGGAAGAGAGTTGGTGATAGGACAGAGCCCTGAGGAACACCACTGTTGATAGATCTAGGAGAAGAACGATGGCCGTCTACAACAGCGACTATAGAACGACCAGAAAGGAAGCTAGCGATGAAGGCACAGATAGAAGGATAGAAACCGTAAGAGGGCAGTTTGGAAATTAAAGATTTATGCCAGACTCGATCAAAAGCCTTTGAGATGTCAATGCAATGGCAAAGCTTTCGCCAAAGTCCCGAAAGGAGGATGACCAGGAGTCTGAAAGGTAGGCGAGAAGATCGCCAGTGGAGCGTCCCTGATGGAACCTGTACTGACGATCAGAAAGAAGATTGTGATAGGAAAGATGCCTTAAAATTTTTCTATTGAGAATTGACTCAAAAACTTTTGAAATACAGGATGTTAAAGCAATTGGATGATAGATGGAGGGTTGGGAGTGGTCACCCTTCTTTGGGACTGGCTGAATGAGAGCAAACTTCCAGCAAGAAGGAAAGGTACAAGTTGACAGACAAAGGTGAAAGAGTTTGCCTAGGCAGGGTGTAAGCACAGAAGCACAGGTCTTGAGAGCAACAGGAGGGACCCCATCAGGCCCATATGCCTTGTTAGTACTGAGGCCAGTGATGGCAGAAAATACATCAACTGAAGAAATTTTAATGTCAGCCATGAGGGACTCAGATGGGGGAAGTGATGGAGGAACAGCACCGGAATCGTCTAAGGTAGAATTGGAGGAGAAAGTCTGTGTGAAGAGATCTGCTTTATCAGTAGAAGAAATAGCTACAGAACCATCAGAGTAGAATAGAGGAGGGAAGGATGATGAGGTAAAGTTGTCAGAAAGGTTTTTGGCAAGGTGCCAGAAGGAGCAGGAAGAATTCGAGTTGGAGAGTTGGGAGCATTTAGTATGGATGAAATTATTTTTAGCAGAGCGAAGAACAGACTTAGCACGATTCCGGGCAGAAGCATAAACAAGATGTGATTCAGGGGTGGGTTGGCTCCGGTACCTTTTGTAGGCCCTCTCCTTGTTGCAGACAGCATTAGAACAAGCATGATTAAACCATGGCTTTCTTGCATTAGTCAAAGGATACGAGAAAGGAATGTATGCTTCCATGCCCAAGAGAATAACCTCCGTAATGCGCAAGGCACACTCCGATAGCTCCCGGCCATGGAAGCAATAATCATTCCAGGGAAAATCAAAGTACTGCCTGAGGGCCTCCCAATCCGTGGCTCCAAAATGCCACAGACGACGTTTCCCTGGAGGGTCCACAGGCTGTACCGGAGTGATAGGACAGGTTAAGGTGATAAGGTTGTGATCGGAGGAGCCCAACGGAGAGAAAAGATTAACAGTGTAAGCAGAAGGATTAGTTGTAAGGAAGAGGTCAAGTATGTTGGAGCTCTCTCCAAGGCAGTCTGGGTTACGGGTAGGGTGCTGTACAAGCTGCTCTAGGTCATTAAGGATAGAAAAGATGAAGGCTTGTTCACCAGGTGGATCAGTGAAAGGAGAGGAGAGCCAAAGGTGGTGGTGAACATTGAAATCTCCTAAAATGGAGATTTCAGAGAAAGGAGAAATGGATAGAATGTGTTCCATCGTAGAAGTAAGATAGTCGAAGAATTTTTGATAGTCAGTAGAATTAGGAGATAAGTAAACAGCACAGATATATTTAGTCAGAGAATGACAGGAAAGCTGAAGCCAGAGTGTAGGGAATTCAGAAGAATCAAGTTCAGGAACACGAGAGCAAGATAAGACGTTGTGTATATATACACAACAGCCATCTTTGGCTTTGAAATGAGTATAGAGAAAGTAGGAGGATACAGAAAAGGGTTTGCTGTCAGTTGCCTCAGACAGCTGAGTCTCAGTTAGAAAGAGAAGGTGAGGTTTAGAGGAGGAGAGGTGGTGCTCAACAGAGCGAAAGTTAGAGGAAAGCCCGCGAATGTTGCAGAAATGAAGAAGAAGTGAGTCAGACAGTGGTTCCAGGCAGCTCAAGTTGTCACTGGGAGAGGGGCGGAAGGTGGGGGCATTTATGGTCTCCCCCCCCCCCCCAGGACTCTGAGGCTGAGTGTTGAGACTCCATGATTTTTTTAAATTTTGGAAAAGGAAGTGTAGTGTGTACTGTGCATGTAGTTTGGTGTAGATAGTTAGAGAAATTTGTATTGGAGAGCATGCTGGCCTACTGTCTATAGATGGTAAGCTGCTTGGTGCCGTCAAGAGTTTTTATGATGGCAGCGAAACATGTGTACGGGTTAATGGGCATCTGAGTGAATGGTTCATGATCGGTGTGGACATGTGACCAGGCTGTGTGATGTCCCCATGGTTGTCCAATATATATATGGATGGGGTGATGAGAGAAGTAAAAACACGAGTAATGGAGAGGGGGATGGCGTTGGTAATGAATGGTGATGGATGGAATATCTCAAATTTGTTTTATGCTGATGATGCAGTACTACTTGCAAATACCGGACCAGAGCTTGGTAGGCTAGTTCAGAGTTTTGCTGATGTCTGTGAGTGTCGTGCCTTGAGAGTAAATGTAGAAAAGAGTAAAGTGATGGAGAGAGGTGACTTCCAGTGGGATGTTACAGTGAATGGAGAGACTGGAATTGGTGAGAGAGTTCAAATACTTGGGTACAGTGATAGAAAAGAGAGGAAAATGTGCAAAAGAAGTGGAAAGTAGAGTGACACAGGGAAGAAAAGTAGCTGGTGCAGTGAAGGCCTTGATAAGAAACAGAGACTTGAGTGTTGCAGCTGCACGAGGCATACATGAAGGAGTGTTAGTGCCAACTTTAACATGGATGTGAGACTATGGTGTGGCATGAAAATGAAAAGTCAAGAGTACGAGCATTGGAGATGGGACTGCTGAGGAATGTATGTGGCGTACAGAGGGTGGATAGGATACAAAATACTGTAATATGATTTGTGAAAGATGTGGAGTGAGGAAGTCTGTGGACACCAGAATCAGAGTGTGTACTGAGATGGTATGGTCATGTAGAGAGAATGGATAACAATAGAGTGGTGAAAGAGGTATATCTGAGCAAATTTGAAGGAAGGAGGAGGCGAGGTAGGCCAAGGAGAAGGTGGAGAGATATGGTGGATGAGTGTGTGAGGAAGAGAGGTTTGGAAGTCAGTGAGGCTAGGGAACTGGCAAGATATGGAGCTGGCTGGATGAATGTTGTGAGGAGCAGTGCATGATCAGGGATTTGGCATGCCTTTTTAACGTGACAGCGTCCGGATTGACTCTATCGGATACGTTTATGTGAAGCTGCAGAACGTGGTGAATGTTTTTGGCATGTGTTATAGAGCCAGGATACCGGGGGCTTGAATAGTGAGTGAATGGAAACGTGGCCCATTGGATTGGGCAAATTGGGTTATCTGGACATTGCTACACCTTACCTTGCCCTAGAGTGGGAAAGGAGGTCCAGATGATGATGATGACGATGATGATGACTTTAGGTTCAGATTTTAGCTTAGCCAGTTGCAGGATAGGAGAGATCTGATGAATAGCACCAGATGGCTCATTTTAATATTGCAGGTTTGAAGTGCATTGCATTAGGGTATATGTTGTTTTTAGGATTTTATTGGTGTTCTTGTGAGTACAGAACTCGTCTGTAAGCTCACTGACATGCCAAAAAAGCACTCTCACTGTTGCAAGAACACTGTACTACAGTAGACTCCCCATTAGAGAAATGCTGTGAACAAGGTACCCACTGGGTAGATGTGGATGTGGAAAATTGCACACAGTATCTCCATTCATTGGCATGAAAAGCATAGTGGTGCTGAGGAGACTCTGAGCTTGAAGGAATGGTCTGTCTGGTTCATTGCAGAGGTTCTGCATTAAATGTATTATTTTCATGATGCACTGTACTGTATTTGCATGTAGTATACAACAGAATGAATAGCCTTTACTTTAGTGAAGTGTGTCATTAGTATTTACTGTTTTAGATCAGGGCATAACTTCCTAAACATACTGTTGTTCTTCATGTAACTTTTTCTTTTTTCCCCAGCTCAATGAAATCTTTAACCAGATTCGCTCAACTCTGCGCACCAACCTGGCCAACAGTCGCTGGTACCCTCTGGAAATCAAGGCCCAACTTACTGCCAAGGTGAGGCTAATTAAGTAATATAATCAGGGGATGTCTCACTTAACTCCTTCAGTATAATATGGGATGGGAGGGGGATGCCCCCACTTGGTGGCACAGATAATGTATGTTGTGTCACTGCTCAGCTATAATGTCATCTTCTTGGTTAAAAAATTATCCAACCCTTGCCATTTGTGTCTTTGTACATACTTCATGCATCCAGTTCTGTGCTCAAGCTCCATCACCCTCCATATCTCACTTTCTTACACACTTATTTACATTATCTGTGTACCTATTTCTTGCCTTACTATGCCAGCAAACTCTCTCATATATACTCTCGTCACAACCCTATCTACATCTTTTTTCTCCATATGACCATACCATCTACATTCATTCTCTCTAATCCATATATCAAGACTCCAATAGCTGATGGATAATGTTACTGTGTCTTACACCAATTTACCATTTTCTGTAGGTAGTGGAAAATGCACATTTTAAAATGAAACTCACCCTGCCTTACCCCATATTCAAAGAGGGAAAACTTATGATGATGATGATGATGATGATGATTGGCGATGATGATGATGAACTTACAGTGGTCCTACCATGTTCTACAGCTGACAAACATGACCTTGGCAGTGGGATACCCAGATCGCCTTCTTGACCCAGAAGTGGTCAACCTCTACTATGACGACTACACCATTTTCATCAAAGACTTCTTCAAAAACTTGCAGGTGGGTGAAGCATTATTTGTCCCATATATTTATAAAGCCACAGGTTAACTTGACCTGCACATATGGAGGGGGTTACTTTACCATATCAAGGGCTTTCTCCTGATTATTAAAAGTAAAGTTTTTGTTATTTAAATACTGTTCCTGGAGTTGCCTAATAATAAATATTGCATCAGTGGTTCTCTGGTACGTATGAACCCGAACTGTATCTCATTAATATTCACTGTCTCCCCAGCCATACACTGAAGAACTGTCTTCGTGTTTGAACGAAAGATTACAGAAGAATAGTGTACAGTTGTGTCGCTCCATATCTTCACACAGTACATATCATAGAGTTCTTTTTCCTAGCAGCTTCCAGCAACTGTTGGGAAGTACAGTAATTAGCTGGTTTGGGCACATGGTTTACCTTCCAGTCCATAGAAGGTTTCAGCTCTACTATGGTCAGCCTTAGTATGGGAATTCCGTAACTGACAATCCAATTGGTTCCCTGTACACCAGGAAACCATTTACTACACTGGGTGGTAACCATATAATCAGATTATGGTGCTTGGTGGTTTAGTGAGTAATTAAGGTGCTCCAGTCAGATTGAGCCGGTGCAGGTTTATATGTCCAAGGTTTGGTTGGATTTATTGCTCATGTAATGCCACTTGGGGATGAGTGAGGCTGGTCACTCTCATCTTAAATTTCAGGACCAACTTGCCTAATCCTGGGCTTCTACTCTTCTCATGGGTCAATACAGGATTAGATGATGATGATGATGATGAACAACCTCAGATCAGCGACATATTAATTTTATTTTTGCTTTTACTAAGTGATTATATTCAATTTCTAATCAACATTTTAAACTAGGGAATTTGGATACAGCTTCTATAAACTGCTTTACTGCTAAACATTAGGATGAAATTCAGCAAAGCTTTCTAGAGATAGCAAAAAAGATACAAAGAAATTGTGACTTGACTGAACAATAAGCATGGCATTGTTTTTGTGTGTGTATGTCAGAAAGATCAGTGTGAAGCTGTGTGCTGAATGTTTTTTGACCAATCAGGTGGAGCCGCAGTTCCAGGGGCACGAATGGTGAGTGGATGGGAGTGTGGCTCCTTCATTCAGGCAGACGTTTTGGTGTGAATGTTCAGGGTAGGATTGTGAGAGGCAGACCAAAAAAAGACCTGGGATGATGTCATAGAGTGTGATCTCAGGGATAAGGGACTAAACAGGGAGGCTGCCAGAGATCGAGCAGCTTGGAGAGCCACCATTAGGTGACCAAGGCCAATGCATTCAAGCATGTTGGAGACTTTACAAATGATATGACAAGATGCGACAATGAAACGTTGATAAATATGTCATTCCATCTTTTTTTTTTTTTGGCTCACTGGACCCTGCCTCACCTCACCTTGGAGTAGGAAAGGTGGTCTGGATGATGATGATGATGATGATGATGATGATGATGATGATGATTATAATTCATTCCCCCCACCAGGACTCAATTCGAAGTGCAGGGCGGCAGCTGGAACTGAAGCTGATAGACCCCATGCCTGAGTCTGCCTGGATGGAAGCCCTGACCAAAGACTTGGTTACTTTTGTGCATCAGGCCAACAAGATCGTCATCCCACCTCACCTTCTCAACCCTCCACTCTTCCACCGCAACTACCCCTTGTGAGTTAATGGGCTTGAGATATTGTATAAGGGCGGGATGTTATTGTTTTTCTGGATGAGGTCATCAAGTGTGACCTCAGGAATAAGGGACTGAATAGGGAGGCTGCCAGAGATTGAGCAGCATGGAGAGCTGCCATTAGGTGACTAAGGCCAATGCATGCAAGCATGTTGGAGCCTTTGTAAACAAAAAAAATGAAAGTTAACCCCTCCTTCCCTTCACAGAGCCATGCTGTATGGAACACTGGGAGTGCAGATGGCTCGAGAAATGCTGCGAACTCTTGACAGAGTGGGTCTAGGGTGGAACAGCAGAGGACAGGTGGTGGAGCGATCAGTTTACACTAACAGGTTGGTGATAGGTCTTATTCTCTTGTAAAAGTATACACTATACCCCTGTATTTTGACTGGGATTTTTTTAAATTGATCATATAACAAATTTAATGATGTAGCAGTTATGTAAGCAAGTAAAATTATTGTATAAGTGAGAAATCAGCCATCACACCAGTCTTAAAAGTGAAAAAACAGTCATAAAACAGAAGAGAAAATCCTAAATTCTTACTAATCATACCAGTATAAGTGAATAATCATATACTGTACTGAGTGATCATGTAACAAAGGTGTATTATACAAATATATCGGTGGATTAAAGGAGGTATCATCTCTAGGTAGAGGGTAATTTTCTTTCTAGGTGGGTATTAATTTTCTCTCTAGGTAGGTCTTGATTTTCTTTCTAGGTAGGGGTTAATTTTCTTTCTAATAGGTACTGAGAAGATGACTGAATTGGAGGTATGTAACTGTACGAATAGGATTTGTGTAGTCAGGATTTTCAGGATTTAAATGGTAAGTGAATGAGTACCTGGCCAATTTTGCTGGACATGCCATTGATTAGTTCTTCCTGTGTTGTGTTTTTGCTTTCCTTGCTTTTTGGACCCGACTGAGCTCTGTCCATAGGTGAAAAAGAGGGCATGATGATGATGATGATGATGTTGATGAAACCTATCTCAAGCTTGGATTGGGTGAAAAGAGCAGGATAATTATGATGATGCATGCTACATCACAGGAAGTCTATGGCAGTTGTTAGCTACCTGCTTTCACCACACTCTCTGCCAGTGCATTAACATACGTGCCTGAGAACACTCACATAAACACTTCCCCAGGCACTTCCTGCAAGCCTGCTCTGCCTTGGCCATCTCCTGTGCCGTACTTCTGTCTCCCTGCACTGTGAACTCCTAACATTTTGTTCAACCCAGCGTACACTCTAGTCTCTGGGGCACATAGGTTGAATTGAAAGTTCTTTGTGCTCCCCCGGCCGCAGCCGAGGGGGTTGTCCCTCCCTGCTCCCCCTCTGTTAATCTAACCTGCCCTGTTCAGCTTGGGCTGTCAGAGGTCATCCTTGTTGCCCCCATTTGTTCATGTGCCAGTCACCAGTAATATACGCTGAGTACATATCCAGGTGTTGTGTGTTGATCTCACTGGGTTAGCCTACTTCCCCTTCTGGGCAGTGCCCTTCTTCATTTCTCTTCCATTCTGTCTTACTGTAGAGTCAGCTTACTCATAGCTGCCCTTGGTCATCATCCTTTAGCACTTCCCACATTGATTGTCCACTTCAGAGTGTTCTCCATGAGGTTTTTCCTGAGTGTCCAGACCCCTGGTCCTGTCCCTTCAAGGGCATGGTCATCTGTGATGCTTTTCCTCAGTTCCCAAGATCTCCCAGTCATAACTGTTTGCCTTTGGGCTAGCTCTTGGTTGGTGTCTCATAAGCTCACATCCATCCATTTGGCAGGGATCCATTCCCCAGGAAGTCATTGCTCATTGTTACTGTAGCAATTTAATGACCTATAAACCTTTACTTATTAACCCCTTGGCCGTGGCATCTCTGAACATTTCCTATGTCTGTGGTGTGGGAAAACTGATTAAAAAAAATTTTCATCATGTGTTTTGACCCACTCATACCTAACCAGACATGATAACATTTTGTTCAGACAAAGTTTACACTCCACGCTGGCAATTCACGACCCACTCATCAAGCATACTGTAAGCATGCAGTAGGCGTAAAAAATGACCAAAAAGCGCTTAATATTTCACGTGGCCCGTCCGGAATGTGTGATGCAGTCTACCAATTGGCATTTCAGGAATGCCATACACAGCTGAGGGGTTAACTCAGTACTCATGGAGGCATTAGATCAGTACATAACAACTCGGTGTTCATCAACCAGCTGTGTGTCCTACAACTCGGTGTTCATCAACCAGCTGTGTGTCCGGGTTTCATCAGACTACAGTATCCCTACCAGCTCAGGAGTCTTTTCACCTCATGCTATTACACATGATCTCTGTCTATCTGTCTATTGCCAGACGCCTCAATCCCATTCGGGGTGGCCACAAACAAATCGCCTCCAAGTCGCCCTGTCCCCTGCCATTTCACTGCCCTGCTCCCAACTCACACCCCCCTCTCTCATATACCTCTCCACCCCATCCCTCCATCTCATCCTCGGCCTCCCCCTCCCTCTCCCCCCCTCCACCTCACTCACATACACTCTCTTCGTCAGTCTTTCACCCTCCACATGATCTCATTAACACTAATTTCCTAATTCATCATCCTTCATCATCCAAAGAGGAGTTGATTCAGTTACTTATCAACTCAGTACCCATCTCTAGTCATAGATTTATCTTGGGCCAACTCATACATTTCTAACACTTCACTGAACACTTCACAGGCACTTCCTGTGGGGTTTGTTCTGCCATGGCCATCTCCCACAGTGTGCTTTTGTCTCCCTGCACAGTGGGCTCCCATCTCATTCAACCCAGTGTACTCTGTAGTCTTGGGGCACATATGTTGAATGTACTTTGCGTTCCCCCTCAGCCGCAGCCGAAAGGGGTGTCCCTCCCTGCTCCCCCTCTGTTAATCTAACCTGCCCTGTTCAACTTGGGCTTTCAGAGGTCATCCTTGTCGGCCCCATTTGTTCCTGTGCCAGTCACTAACGAGACAGGCAGAGTACATAATCGGGTGTCATATAGTTGTCTCACTGGGTTAGCCTACTTCCTTCTCTGGGCCGTGCCCTTCCTCATTCTGCATCCTCTCTCTCGTGCTGCAGAGTTGACTCACTCATAGCTGCCTTCATTCTCTGTCGTGTAGCACTTCCCATGTTGATTGTCAGCTTCAGGCTGTCCTTTATGAGATCCTTCCTTTCTGCCCCATCCCTGGTTCTGTCCCTTTGAGGGTGTTGCTCCTTAGTTCCTGAGATCTCCTGATCTTATTGTTTGCCTCTAGACTAGCTGTTGGTGTTAACTGACCCACTCGTTTGTTAGTTAACTTGCCCTTTGGATGTTAGGACACACCCATCATCTTGATCCACACTCCCCAATGTGGGTAACGGCTTATCTTGACTCTTGACCTAGTATTTTGGGGGTGTTGTGCACTGATGACTTTCAGTGGGGCCATTGCTGATAGATAGGTAGTGTTGTTTATGTATCATGCCCTGTATAGGCCTTATACTCTCTTCTCTCTTTCCATCTCTTTATCCAATATTCTTTATTCTCCTCCTCTTCTTTCCTGCACCTTTTCTCGTCCTAACAATGATGATGATGATGATGATGATGATGATGATGATGATGATGGTGATGATCCCTCAACCCATAGATCCCTGGACAACCTACGAAGCCGCGCAGACTGCATTGCCTCAGCCGTGAAGGACCTGTCAGTGGAGGTAGATGCTGTGGTTGATAAGACAGCTCGTGACACTGCGTCGGAAGTAGATGCAGTCAGGCAGACATACCAGGTCCGATTTTAATGTAATATTGCTAATGTCATTTTAGATTCCATTCTAAACTCCTTGGTTTATTTATTGAGGTACTTCATGCTCATTGGTAGTGTTATTTTGCTTTCCATACTTTCTGGTATTCCATGCTCATCAAACTCGTATGGATGTTTAGGTTAAGAACACGTATCCTTTCCTCCCCTTAGAGGATGTGATTTTAATTGTTTTTTGTTAGTGGTTATAGCAAGTTTGTTTTCACTTGACAGAACTGAGCCATTCCCACAGTTCAAAATACTGAATCATACATAAATTTGTTAAGCCTTAGTCATGTGGAAGTTATGAGCCTCTTTGGTTACTAGTAAAATGTATCCTCCAAGCTGACTGAACTGAAATTGGGTTATGGTTGTGTCAAATGAGAACAAACTTGCTGTAGTGAGTCATACAGTATGCTATTGGTACAGAATCAGCAGTTTTGTCATGCTGTATTTATCAGGTTAGTGGGTTGGTGGAGGGTTAGTGCCCTCCTTGTAAAACAACTGACTCAAAGACAAACGGCCACCCCTTACGGGATTATGGAATCTGGCTATAAACAGAGAGACAAATACAGTACCAGCCGTATAGTTGGGTTTCATGGTTCATTGACGTGAGTATATTTAACGGTATTTTCCATTTTGTGTGAACGTATCTGAAATGCATAAAACCACGGTTAACTGCACTGCTTCCACCACCCAGGCCTATCTGATGCTGATGCGGTACCAGCCACAGCCACTGCATCCCAGCTTTGAAGCATTCAACACAACGAACATATTCTTCATGGCGTACGCAGGGGTGAGTCAGAATTCCCTAACGAGGCACAGCTTTCTCTTGTAGATTCAAGTTCCCAGTAGATATAACCTCATCAATCTTAAAAATGCCTCTCTTAGCCCATTCATGATTAGTGGTGCATTTCCCATAAGTATGTGCTAGAATGCATTAGGAAAAAGTACCTTGAGATGGTTTGAGTACATGGAGAGAATGGAGAATGATGACTCACTGATTATGAGTACAAGTGAGGAAAAAGGAGCAGGTAAATTAGGATCTAGGAAGAAAAATGAATGCAAACTACTCTGAAAATAGAAAGTTATCCAGGAAAGAGGTGCGGAAATGTAGAAGCGAAAGTGGAAAGAGATGCGATGGTGTGAAGGATGTAGGTGGTAGATTATTAACCCATGGAGATGAAGTAAAGGCCAGATGGAAAGAATATTTTTAAAGCCTGATGAATGGGAATAGAGAGAGCAGAGTGGCTGTAAACATGATTGTTTTTGGGGGGGTGTAGAGAAGGAATGCAGTACCAGGAGACGTGGCACTCGCACAGGTGAAGAGCGCTGTGAAGCGGCTGAAAAATGGGAAAGCAGCTGGGGTTGATGAGTTGTATGCAGAGATGCTTAAGTGTAGTGGAGAGAGTGGAATGAAGTGCTTGTTGGAGATATGTAAGAAGCCATGGATGACTGAAACTGTGCCAGCAGAGTGGAAGAAGGCTGTGATTGTACCCCTGTACAAAATTATAGGTGGGCAGATTGAGTGCAAGAATTATCATGGCAAAAGTTCATTAAGTGTGGTAGGGAAGGTATATGGAAGAATTATTATAGAGAAAGTAAGAGAGATATCAGAAGTCCTAGTGTGTGATGAACAGGGTGGCTTTAGGAGTGGCAGAGGATGTGTGGATCAGTTATTTGCAGTGAGACATAGCAGAGAAGGCTTGTGAGAAGGACCATAAGGTGTTTATGGTATTCATGGATCTGGAAAAAGCATACGACAAAGTGGACAGAGAAGGATTGTGGAAAGTTTTGCTCATGTATGGTGTAGATGGTAAGCTGCTAGGTGCCATCAAGAGTTTTTATGATGGTAGTGAAGCATGTGTAAGGGTTAATGGGCATCTAAGTTAATGGTTCACGATTGGTGTGGGTGTGTGACAAGGTTGTGTGATGTCCCCATGGTTGTTCAATTTATATATGGATGGGGTGATGAGAGAAATAAAAACATGAGTAATGGAGAGAGGGATGGCGTTGGTAATGAATGGTGATGGATGGAATATCTCAAATTTGTTGTATGCTGATGATGCCGTACTGCGTGCAAGTACCGGACAAGAACTTGGTAGGCTAGTGCAGAGTTTTGATGATGTCTGTAAGCATCATGCATTGAGAGTAAATGTAGAAAAGTGTAAAGTGACGGTTATTGAGAGAGAAGGTGACTCCCAGTGCGATGGAACAGTGAATGGAGAGAAACTGGAATTGGTGAGAGAATTCAAATACCTGGGTACAGTGATAGAAAAGAGAGGAAAGTGTGCAAAAGAAATTGAAAGTAGAGTGACACAAGGAAGAAAAGTAGCTGGTGCAATGAAGGCCTTGATAAGAAACAGAGACTTGAGTGTTGCACCTACATGAGGCTTATGTGAAGGAGTGTAAGTGCCAACTTTAACGTATGGATGTGAGACTATGGTGTGGCATGAAAATGAAAAGTCAAGAGGAAGAGCAGTGGAGCTGGACTGCTGAGAAATGTATGTGGAGTACAGAGGGAGGATAGGATACGAAATAATGTGATTCGAGAAAGATGTGGAGTGAGGAAGTCGGTGGACACCAGAATCGAAGAGAGTGTTCTGAGATGGTATGGTCATGTGTAGAGAATGGATAACAATAGAGTGGTGAAAAAGGTATATCTGAGCGAATTCGAAGGAGGGAGGAGGCGAGGTAGGCCAGGGAGAAGGTGGAGAGGTATGGTGGTTGAATGTGTGAGGAAGAGAGGTTTGGAAGTCGGTGAGGCTAGGGAACTGACAGGAGATTGAGCTGGCTGTATCAATGTTGTGAGGAGAAGTGCATGATCAGGGATTTTGGCACCCCATTTTAACTTGGCAGCATCTGGATTGACTATCGAATATGATTTTGTGAAGCATCAGAACATGGTGAATGTTTTTGGCGTATCCGATAGAGCCAGGATTCCGGGGGCTTGAATTATGAGTGAATGGAAGCTTGGCCCATTGGATTGGGCAAATTTGGGCTGTCTGAACATTGCTACTCCTTACCCTGCCCTAGAGTGGGAATGGAGGTCCGGATGATGATGATGATGATGATGATGATGATGATGATGATGATACTGATGATGATGATGTGAGTGAAGTGAGGTTTTACCATCTGGAGAAGATGAAGAATGAGAGACTGACTTGGAGAGTGTATGTGAGTTAGGTGGAAGGGGAGGGGGAGATCAAGTATGACGTGGAGGGATGGGGTGAAGAGGTATATGAGATGAGGGGAGTGGGAATTGGAGAGCGGGCAGCCTGACAATGGAGGACAGGGTGATGAGGAGGCAATTCATTTGTGGTCACTCCTTCCAGGATTAAGGAGGGAGTGATTACATGTGTAAACAGATAGACAGAAAATGTACTGCAGGCAGTTAGACTACTAAGCTTCTCCTAGGGTAAACAAAATCATCTTATGGTAACCTTATTACGGTCCATGAAGACAAAAGGGCTACTCTGTAATAGGTCTTATCATTTTTTTATTTTCTTATTGGCATATAAAATAGTGTTTTTGATGACTGGTGAGCGAACGAGTGTGTGTGGCCCATTTGGCAAGACATAATAGTTGATTAGTTATTCCTGCATTGTGTTTCCCTCTTTCGTTTGTTTTTTGCATCCTCCCTCACCCCATCCTCAGGTGAGAAAGGGGGTTCTGGATGATAGTGAGATGTTGATGATAATAATGATGATGATGGTGATGATGATGCAGTTTCAAGATGATGATGATGATGATGATGATGATGTTGCTGCAAAGATTGTTGATAATAGTGATGATGATGTTGCAGAGTTTGTGTTCAGCAATGACAATGCAGCAGGAGGACATTGAGCGTGCCTGCAGCCCCTCACTAATGAACAAACCCAGGTATGTCACCACTTTGGAAAATATATTAAACTTTTGTCACAGGTGTCGGTGGTTAAGTGGTTTGATTGTCCCAGTTGAAGTAATGGCCTTTGCATAGTTTCCATCCTCTAGAGACTGCTGAAGACTTATGGTTCGTGTAATATTACCACCGAGAATCAGAGACTGACTAGGAGAGTGTATGAGCAAAGTAGAGGGCAAGAGAGGGAGGGATAGAGTCGAGAGACTGACTCCACACCTGTAAAGAAACTTGTTGATAATAGAGTAAGAATTAAATGTGTTTGGATTGTATAGTAGAGAGAGAGAATGAATGTAGATAGGATGGTGAAATGGACATATGTGAGTGAATCTGAAGGTGGGAGGAGGTATTGTAGGCCAAGTAGATGGATATGGTACCTGGGTGTGTGAAAGCAAGGTATGGAGGCCTTCTTTAGGTGGGAAAAAATTATGATGATGATGGTGGTGGCAGTGGTTGATTTCTTGCTTTTCAGAAGAGTTTATTTTCCCCAGGAGAAGTCATTAACCCTTTGACTTACCAATGACGGCCTGAGTCGTCATGCATTTGTCAACCTCTGACGTCAGTATGACGACTTTGCCCGTCATCCGATGTAATCTCTAAAGAAATATTTAGGGAGTCGACATTTTTGTTTGTGGTAGGTGGGGGCGCTCACCACTCACTTGATGTAGTGCTGCTGTCAGGTGTCTGTCCTTTCCTCTCCTCCATCCTTCTTTCCATCCATCCTCTTCTGTCTTCCTTTCCTTCATTCTTTCCTTGTCCTTCTGCCTATGGGTAACTTTACACTCCCTCTTCTGTCTTTCTTTCCTTCATTCTTGCCTCTTCCTTCTGCCTGTGGGTGACTCTACACTGAGTGACAAGCCAAATGGTTTCCTGTACACCAGGAAACCATTTAATATGCTGGGTGGTAACCATGTAACCAAATTTTGGCGCCTAGTGGTTTAGTGGGTAATCATTGCACTCCAGTCGGATTGAACCGGTGAAGGTTTATATCCAAGGGATGGTTGGGGTTGATTGCTCATGCAATGCCACTCAGGGATGAGTGAGGCTGGTCACTCTCATCTTAAATGTCAGGACCAATTGCCTAGCCCCGGGCTCCTACGCTCCTCATGGGGCAATGTAGGATTGGATGATGGATGGATGGTTGGACATTTTTGTTGGATGACGGGCAAAAGTAGGTGGAGCTAAGCCTGCCACAGCTGGTGCGTGCGTGCTCACTTGGTTTGCTTGGCTCAGTGTGGTGTGAGGTTCCTCACAGGTAGGATGTACACCTCTTGACCTCCCGCTGAACACTTATGCATCTTTATTTCGCGTATATATGCGACATTATTATTTAAGAAAATACAACAATTAATACATTATTGGAAAGGAAATTTATTCTGCTACATATTGAAGCAAAAAATATTATTACTTCTTGAACAGTTTTTTTTTGGCAAATATTTTTTTAAAGGACAGAGTGGTAGGTGGTGGCAATCATCATCCACTCACTTGATGTAGTGCTGCCTTCTTCTTCCTTAGCCTTTATCATTCTTCTTCTGTGCCTGCCCTCCTCTCTTCCTATTTCTCCCATCTTTCCTGTCACTTCTTATTGCTTTTCTTTCCTTTACAGGTGGCTTTACATTGAGTGAGAAGCCAAATGGTTTCCTGTAAGCCAATAAACCATTTACAATGCTGGGTGGTAACCATATAACCAAACGATAAGTGCTCCCTACGTGTCAACAAGTGGGTTGGTGGAGGGTTAGTGCCCCTCCCTGTAAAACAAATAACTCTGAGTCAAATGGCCACCCCTTATGGGATTATGGCATCTGGCAATAGACAGATAGATAGTAAAACTTACCATGTCAGCTAACTTCTGCTCACTTTTCTTGTATTTTAATTTGTATATATTGTCTTTTTGGACAATGTACAACAAAGCAAAACTCTTCATCTTCAAAATGGGACCAAAGTGGTCTTTCTATGATGAATAGTAACGTTTCTACGAGCGTTAAAGTAAAATATCTCTATGCGACTGGTCTGAAAGCTCTTGAGCGAGAGTTACGCGCGCAGCTAAAATTTATGCTCCTTCCTTCACGGGATAGGGTTAATACTCAGAACTTCAGTTAACAGTGTGACTATCATGTATAAGAAGTATTACAACAGAACAGTGACACCTACTAATTATTTTGTTTTTACTTATTTATTAATTTATTTTTGTCTGCAGGCTAGAGGCAGTGTTGTCACAGTTGCCGGAGTTCAGCCAGGTATTCTCGTGCTCACCTGACTCCCGCCACTACCCCCACCGGCTTTGCACGCAGCTCCACTGACCCTCCCTCTTCCACACCCACTCCCTCCACCCCCATCCTCTATTCTATCCCTTCCCTCCTCCTCCTCCACCCCAGGGACTCCAAGGTATGCAGTAAGGGCTTGGACAGCAGTGTGTGTGTTTGTGTGCATGTGTGTATGTGTGGATTAATTGTAGCGGTGTAGCTGGTGGGGTGGCTATCTCCGATACATGGCCGGCCACGGTAAATTTCTGTGGGAATGCTCATGGACCTGCTTAGAGGTCTCCTTGAACTGGTCTTAAATAAGCTTGGCCACCCCTTACCCACCCTATTTTTAAAATCCTAGCTATGCCTTTGAGTGACTGTGTAGTGTATGTAAATAGCAGTGTGGTTGTGGAATGATGGAGTGACTGTGTTGTGTATTCAAGTAGCAGTGTGCTCATGGAATGACTTAAACAGTACTTAAATAGCAGTGCGTCTGTATGGAGTGACTGTGTTTGGTGTACTTAAATGCTGAGAGGATAAGGAACATATGGAAGCAAGATGTTTGTGTGATATGATTTAGTGTACAGTACCTAAATGTTAGGGAGTTTTGGGTAGTAGTATATGGAATGACTGTGTAGTGTACTTAAACAGCAGTGTCTTTGTGGGATATGACAGTGTATGCTACTATCATGATCAAAAGTGCACTGACACTTCCCTCCCAATGGTAGCAGTGTGAGGTGTGGTGAAAAAACTGAACAGCAGAAGTAGGTAGCAAAATGAATTACACAACGGAAAAGTACAGTAAAAGGAAGGATACTATCTGATCTTTAGGGAGAAATGAGAAATGTTCATAAAAGATATTGTTGGTAGGGGATTGTCAATGAACTTTTCCTCATGATAATTGAGAGATTTAGGAAAATTTGGCAGATTTGTGTTTGTGTTGTTTGACCATATGTTGTGTACGTAACCCCTTCAGACCTGTGATGTATTATTATATTCTTCGTACCTTCAAATGATTATATTTGACACGGGAGACTGCATGTAGTGTTGGGAGTAATGAATGCAGTTGTATATCTAACCTCTCCAACTTGAAAAGTTTCTCCTGTCTGTCTGTAGTAAGAAAAAAAAAAAAAAAAAATGGTTTTACGCCAGGTACCCCCAAAGAGCTAAGGCATTGCCCCTGGGTAGAGGACTTTTGGATTGGAGCGTATAGCATTTAATGACCAGATGCCCTTCCTGATGTCTACCAATGACCCTCGGGTGGATTTGATCCTCCGACCCTTCGGTCTGAGTGGAGCGCTCTAACCCACTGAGTCACGGCTGCTATGACTGTCTGTAGTAAGAACAGAATCAAAAGTATGTCATTGGATTGAAGGGGTTAATGTGATGATGCATGTGCTACTGGTATTACAGGTGTGTGTGTGTGTGTGTGTGTGTGTGTGTGTGTGATGGAAAGTTAGTAGTGTGTAAGTTGAGAATAATACTGTATGTACCTGCCCTGGGGGTGAGTGTGTTCACTTTGCTAGCAGCAGTTAGCATTCTTTCTCATGTAGCAAGTCCACTAGAACTCAGATTTAGCTCGCTTAGATTTTGTAAAGCCAAGAGTTGAAAATATGCTGATTAAGAGAAATTGTATAATGTATAATTTTTTTCTCTTTTTATATAAGAAAATGTATTACAATAGCAAGTTAAATGCAAGATATTATCCAAGAGACTAGGAGTGCCATTGGTACAGTTTGTAAGGGACCCTATTGTCATTTATGAATTTTGATTTTCACATTTTTCACTTTGATTAATGCAGTCTTTTATGTGCCATATATTTACCCTGAGATGCATTTTGTTTAGCTTTATGACAAGGAATTTTGTAAGTTAGTTTGGAGAAGCACTTTTAATTTCTAACAGTTTAAGGTTTATTACGGTACATTATTAACTCAAACATTATTATATTATCAGTTTAGCTTTATGAGGAGTACTATAAGTCAACTGAGAGAAGGGTGTTTAATTTCAAAGAATTTAAACTTTATTACATTATCAATTTAAACCTTATTGTCAGTTTTGCTTTATGATATGGAATTCCTAAGTGAACTGAGAAGCTCTTTAAATTTCAAAGGATTTAAACTTTATTTCATTATCAATTTAAACTTGATCAAATTACCTGTGTGATAAGGAATTTCATAAGTTGACCCAGAGAAGACTTTTTATTTTTGAAGAATTTAAATTCTTTATCATCAGTAATTTTCTATGAAGCACAATCTATTCCTTTAGCATCAGCTTCCCTGCACTAACAGTAAAACGAGGGTCAACAGTGAGTGGTTTAGGTAGCGGGAGACACAAAAGCTCGTGTTTTCGTCAGTTTACGAGATTTTTTAGCACCTCTTCCTTAGTCGTTTATGTTGTGTACTACATATTGTTTTCTTGTATGCTGTGTTTCTTTAATATCTTCATACTTTGTGTATATAACTTGCAAGGGAATATTAACCAACCACATGCACCTGTTCCTCAGTCGTTTACTATGCATAGGCTGTTACTTTTACGTTCATGTATGTTCCCGGTTTCTTTGATATCTCCATAATTTGTGTACAGTATATAACCTGCAAGGGAATATTAGCCAGTTGTATGCTGAAATAAACTATACTGTCTTCACTTTAACTGGGCATAAAATTACGACTCTCCATCTTGAATGCTGAGTTATAATGAGAGATTAATACACAGACTTGGTATTAATCACAAAGAAGTGCTGTGAAGAGATGAGTCATAGTACTGTTTTGAGACTGAGGTATGTGAAATAGGATGCAAAAGAATGAAAAGCTCCATCTCTACTTGTTTCATCTTAACTTGGGCCAGATTTTCATCCATTTGCGCATAATTGCATATATTTCAGTACCTCATAAGTAGCATTATTTTCTAGTCTATTGTTAAAGGTCAGCAATCAAGATGGGGAGATGACAGTTTTAGGCCAAGTAAGAACAAAATGAATATAGTTAAAATGAATGAATTATAGTAATGGAGAGAGGAGGAGGAGGGAGAGACTAAGGATGAGATGGAGGGATGGTGTGGAGAGATTTGTGGGGGGGGGGGGATGTAACTTGGAAGGAAGGTAGCCAAATAGCAAAGGGGAGAACATGAAGGTGGTTTATTAGTATTTGTGGCCACCCTTTACAGGATTAGGGCATCAGGCAATAGATATGATAAATAGACATGGATGGATAGAACAGTAGTAAGGATGAGATGCTGTGGACTCAATAACTGATGAAAATACGAGCTAACCCTGTACTGTATTTAGCATTAAGGAAAGGGGCCTTTGCTCCTGCCTGGTAGACTGTCCACTAACTAGGCTTCAGTGCTGTAAATGGGACAATAAGAGAGCAATAACATTTTGAACGTAATCTTTCATTTTTTGCATTTAGTGAAGTGATTGAGTAGACTATCATTTTGAACAGTAGTTATATTCAGATACTTTATGTTTATGATGGTATGCACTGTGGGTATTATAAGGTGAAACTACCATTCATGTATTTTTGGTACAGTTCAGTATGTAGCTATTTTTTCAATAATAACAGAAGGTATTTAAGTCTGGCCATTATAAATTATGTGGCTGTTATTTTAGTCATTACAGAAGTTACTGAGTTTGGCCATTATGAAGCAAGGAATTATTTTTTCTGGTAATAACTGGAGCTATTCGAGTTTGGTCAGTATGAAGTGTGGAACTACTGTACTTTTTTTCAGTAATAACAGAAGCTATTTAAGTTTGGCCATTATAAAATATGGAGCCAATTTTTTCAGCAACTAAAGAAGCTGTTCAAGTTTAACCATAATAAAGTATGGAGCCATATTTCTCAGTAATTACAGAAGGTATTTAAGTTTGGCCATTACATCAGTTATTGTGTAAACCAATGTATGTACCTCCAGACCTGTGTTAATTATGCCATATGTAGTCCAAACCTCAACGAAGCGTATCAGTAGTGGATGGATATGCAGGACCTATGCATAATGAATTCCTACACAGTTAACTTGAACATGTTTCTGTTTTGTAACCCATCCAGTCCAAGTGACGACCTTTGTTGTCCATGCTGCCACCAGATGATTTTATTCAGCTTAGGTCAAGTGGGGTTGGTGGAGGATTAGTGCCCCTCCCTGTAAAACAATTAACTCTAAGCCATTGGCCACCCCGTCTGGGATACATGGCGTCTGGCAATGGATGGATGGATGGAGGAAGGCCTCTCGTACTGAAGGAGGATGTTAATAGTACAGTATATCTAAACTCCCTTCTGTTTAAAGACTCTCATATGCTGAATAAATCATCAGGAGATACCAAGGATGAAAAGAAAGACGTCTCTAGGCTCTGTGGGCTAGCCTTTATAAACCAGTGTAGAGATGGATGCCACACTCTATAGACACAAGCCATGTTAAAACTCTGGTTGGTCATTCAAATATTTTACAAGGGTATGGTAAAAGAAAAAAAGGCTGATAGACATACAAGAGAAAAGAGTAATAGTGTTAATACTGAAACAAAAGAGTAATAGCCATAAAAGCAAAAAATCATAACAGTGAAAAGAGTAACAGCCAGAAAAGGAAGGAGTAGGAGCCATAGATGAGGAGAGTAAGGGCCATAAGAGAAAGTGCAGTGACCATAAAGTAGAAGGGAGTAACAGTCATAAAAGAGAAAAGAGTAAGGTCCATAAAAGGGAAAAGAGTACCAGCCATTAGAGAAATTGAGTACTGGCCAATCCTTTAATACCTATTAATCTTGTAATCATTTTGCATAATGACACCAAGTAATGTGGAAGATAATTAATCCTGAATATTGCAGTGAGTAAGATAAAGCTAATGATTTTCTTGTATAATTTTTGAATGGCCAACCAGAACTTGTTAAGGGAAGTGATAATGAAGGATTATTGTATAATTTGATGTTGTACAGAGGCGTATATGCACGTGTATGTGTGTGTATGTGTATGAGTGTGCATGAACGTGTGGAAATTTGATTAAATATAGATAGACTGCCAGTGATAAACCTTGTGTCATTGAATATTGTGGAGATAGATAATTATTTGCCCATGAACTAAGCTGTCAGTTCATTTTTCTATATAATGTATATTTACTGAACTAGTGGTAGTCAAGTGTGCAAACTGTAAAGAATAAGGATAATATTTTGTAAAGAATGGATGCAGAGAATTTGGCATATTGTCAAATAGTTGATGAAACTTAACTCTGAAAACGAAAAAAGAAGAAAAAAAAAAGGCCTTTAACGTATTCAAATTTTATCGCATCTTGCATATATAGTTTCACCATTGTTTGTATATACTGTACTGGATATCTCAAAGAAGGAGTATAGGTTGAATTCTTAGTGGCTTTGGAGTTATTGTGTCATATTATTCTTTGTGATTTATTCTGCTTATTACATCTCAGTATCCTTGTGTGTGCTGTTGATAGAGAATGTGTTGATATTAACCTGATATAAATAATGCACAAGAGAATGTTTAACAATTTTCCGTTCAATGGATCCCACATCATGTCCAAAATGTTTGTACTTAATCGCTCTTTGGATGTTTGGTTGAGTTCAAGTGAAAATTTTTCATAAATTTCGTACATCAGTGGCTGTGAAAATATTTACGGTGATGGGCATTTAGATACTCAGGCCACTAGCCAACACTCACATGAAATCATCTTGGTAACAATACTCATTTAAGTTGGCCTAAAACTGCTATGTCCCGTATTGAATAATGAGTTTTAGCAATTGATAAACAGCAAAAAGTGATGCAAGTAAACAAGTGTTGTTGAAAGGATATAGAGCCATAGTATTATTGTCTTACACCACTGGGATACATGAAATAGGCTGGAAAAAGGATGAAACTCTGGGCCAGGTTCGAGTAAAACGAGTATAGTAGAGGAACGGGAAAGTGTTAAGGTGTAGTAGGCAAAATAAATCACTAAGGAAGAGGTTACCAAGCCTCCAGCGCCAACTGGAATACACCTCTAAGTAGTTTAGGTCTACAAACACACACAATGTAGCCATGTAATGTTTTCCTGGGCTGTGATACCACATGCAAAATCGTACATACATGTAAAAAGTTAATTGATAAGAAAAAAACTAAAAAAAAAAGTGGCAATTATGTGTCATGTTTTCCATTGCTTATTTTTTCCTAGGTAACTTCAGAATATATGCACCATGTTCTTTTTTACTTAGATCTTAGTTTCCTCTAGGTGTTTGATTTGTATGGCAGAGTAACAAAGTTTGTATGTTTCTTTTCAATATAATCCTCCAGCTTGACATCCAGTATTGAATGCAGTGATTAACATCTTGTATCTGAAGATGTTTATTTAGTTTATTCTGCTACCTTCAAGTGATTTATTTCAGCTTGAGAATTTCCCTTTGATATAATGAGATACTTTTATTTCATCTCCAGGTAATTTAATTAAGTGTTGGAGAGACAATGAATTAGATAAGTCAGATATATTAGTTTAATCTAGCACCTCCAAGTGATTTAATTCATCTTAAGAACAAATTTTCCTTTCATAATGATGGCATACTTTTAATTTATCATGGCCATCATTGGGCAATTCAATTCAGCTAGAGGCATTTTCCTTCAGTAAGAAATAACAGCTTTCAGTTTATTCTAACCTTCAGATAATTTAATTCAGATTAGGAGAGAATTTTCCAAAAGATTCCAGTGTACTGTAGGTCAAAGTTACCCTCCTCCTGCAGTCCACCATCCTCCTTTTGAGGATTAGGAGGGAGCTGATAGATATAAGTATACAATGGAGACAACTGGTTTTTATATGTAGATGCCACTGTAAAAGGGCATCCCTTTCTGGCACCGGAGGTAGAGGGTAAGCAAATTCTATGGCTAACAACTGTGCTGGTCAGGATATTTGTGTCTTTTATGTAGAGTTTTTGATAATGTGGATCTTGGCTAACAACTGTGCAGGTCAGGATATTTGTGTCTTTTATGTAGAGTTTTTGATAATGTGGATCTTTGTATGTTTAAGATGAAACAGGAGAAGGGGAAATGGAACTGATGGACTGCTTAACTTCTGATTAACCCTAGTTCAGCTGTTACTAATTTTTTTATAACTTCATTTTGTCAAACAATTATTTACCAGTATGTTGTATTGTTTATACTCATTAATGACTTGCTGAATATCCAGTTAATTCATAACATTGTTCATCAAAGTACAGTACATTATTCACACTATGATGTTCCTGCATCTTTAACAATTATTTGTATTTTCATTGGCTTTTTATTTAATCATCAGAGATTATTACTGGAAGGGTATTTTGGGTTGACATTCCTGATAACCAAACAAAAGTACTGGATATTGAAATGTCCAAAAGGAAGTGTCTTGCATATGTTCATTACTGTTTGCGAAACTTTTAAGATTGAATTATTCCTACCTGTTGGCACATCAATATCTCTTTTAACTTTTCATGATTTTGTCTGTTCAAACTCAGTCAGACAGAGTAGTACAGTTATATGTTGTGCTTTGCTTTTCAACATAATTACTCTCATTTAAGAATTATCAAGGAATTGTCACAAATGAGTCATGTCTTAATGGCTGTCATACTTTATACAGGTATCCCCCTCTTTATAACTGGGCTACATCGCTGAAAACCCGTTAGACAAACAAGATCAATACAGTGCCGAGATTCACAGCCAGACTTATGATCAGTTCATCTTGTCACCAGGATTTGTTTTCCCAGGAAGGAGGAGAGACATGGAAAGAATCTGTACTCCCCTTCCCTTGTCCTTCCTACAAAAGCAAGTCTCGGATATGAGAGGAGGAGAATTGTCTTTTTGTTAATCCCAGGTGCAGTACTATACACCAATATATCTTGTTGTATCCTACAGCAGAGTTCATTAGAGTAAAATTTGAGTCAGTGCAGTGGTCATTTCAGTATTACTCCACAAAAAAAAGAAACTAAACATCAGTTGACTAAAAATAATGACAGATTGTCCTGATTACAATTTAAGTCTCACCAAGGTAGACCAAAAAAAGACATGGGACGAGGTCATTGAGTGTTGCCTTAGGGTTAAGGGACTAAATAGGCAAGCTGCCAGAGATTGAGCAGCATGGAGAGCCACCATTAGGTGACCAGGACCAATGCATGCAAGCATGTTGGAGCCTTCAAAATCGAAAACGAAATGAAAATGAAAATGTACAGTAGAGAGTGGTGCAAACTTTACACTTGGGCTCCTGTGATTCTGGTGAATGGTCATTGGATTTAGCTGGAATAAAATGCAAGAGCTTGACCAGCATAGGGTTAAGTGTAGTGTCTTTGGAACAAAATCATCTTGACTGTAAAAGGGGGATACTTGTCATTAGGCCAATTTTTAATATTTAGAGCTGTACTATTAAAACTGAAAGTGCTAAAATGTGAGCAAGTCCTCAGTCCTCAGTTTTTTTTTAGTTTCAGAGGGATGTAATGGACAGAATAAGCTTGGCATTTCTGTGTCACAGCTAACTGTACTTTGTAATGTGGGATGTGGGCTAGTTACATCTAACAAATATGCATTCCAAAAATGACCATAAAAAATTAGGGACAAGTATGTGATTGTGATACAAGTTTGACCCTTCTGTGTAACTGCTAACAGTATCATGTGGGCTGCAGGCTAATCACAGCCAACAAATATGTTTCAAAAATAACCACCAGAAATAAAAGGACTTGCTTACACCGTTGCACACTTTCTTTTAATACTTTGGTTGTTAGTGTTTAAGCAGATACCTGACCAGTACTTAAGGCTAATGCCACTATAATGATCTTCCATATAAAAAGCCAGATGTTGTTATGTAGCCTCTTCACTCCAATAATATAGCTCTCATTTTAATCTTGTTATCTTCGGATGATTTTATGTGGCTTAGGAGAGATTACGAAAATGGACTGATACCTGATACGTCCTTAATAACAAAACCTAAACTAAAGCAATCTTTCCTTTGTTGAATAAAGTCATCTATAGGAAGCAAGAATGAAAATAAAACTGATATGGCTGGCTAAGAGGTTAATCCCTTCCCTCTCTTGGCTTATTTATTTTCCATGCAGCTGTCATAAGTTTTAATTAGTTTTGGAAGTCCAGAAACAGTTTAGGGGTTCATGAAAGCTATATCTAACTCCCACCAGATGGAAAAGTCCCTCTCAAGCTGGTTAATATCATCCAGAGGTAATAAGAATGAATATATCATTGGAATGGAGGTGTTAATCTTAAATTAATGAAGGATGAGTCAGCCATGAATTGTAAAACACATGCAAGTCTGTGATTAAATTGATTGTTGTCATTATTCTTAATGCAAATAATGTACTATAGTCACTTTGTCTTTACCTGATGGAACTGGGCCACTCCCACAACTTGAGTGATAAGTTGTGGTTGTATGAAGTTTGATGGGCCTTAGTTATGGGGCAGGGAAGAGTCTCCTTGGTTATTATAGTCAGTTTGTCTTAACCTGATAGAAGCTGGCCATTCCCACAAACTGAGTGCTATGTTGTGGTGGCATGAAATTAGATAAACTTTATTTGTCCGATAGGAATGAATTGTTTAGGCTACTAGTCAGTTCTGCCCTCCAGTCTGACTACACTTTGTCACTGAATTGAAAGACTTAGGAGATCGTCAGGTTAGAAAAAACGTACTATTGTTCAGATGGCTAAATCTAGGCTTGCAGGGCTTGTTCTGCTGTAACGTCCATTGCAGATTAGAATTACAACTAGTCATGACTCATTCCCTTCCACACCTGCCCATGATCCCTCACTCTGGCTCCATCACTAACTGTAGTCCATTAAAGAATCAGAATTATAGTTAATGTGATGGAATTAGAGTGAGAGAGTATGGGCTGGTGTAGAAAGGTGTAAGTCATGGCTGATTGTACTTCCTGAATTAAGATGTAATATAGTTGTAGTTAGAGAGTACAGTTCACCAGTTCACTCTCTCAGAAAGTTCAAAGTACTCAAGCCAGAGTAGTGAGGTAGTACAGAGATAAAACATTAAGTAGCCAGTCAGCATAGAGAAGAAGCGCATACTTGCATTTTTCCTTATTTTTCCAGCTATTTGTGAGACTGACCAAACAAATTAATAATCCTTTTACTGTTATGCACTTAGTTTTTTTAAATCAAGTTGTCTTGTGTTGTCCTGAGTAATAGTAATAGTAGCTGTAGCCTCAGGTTCATCGGAAACTTGAACCCAGTGAACTGAACGCTGAAGCTGCCTTTCTGTAGCAGTTCACCATCCTCCTTCCAATGGAGGAAGTTGAGGAATTTTTGTATAACTGAGCAGTGAAACTCTCTGGTCATATCAGTGTTAAGGTGTCCCTCCCCCTCACTGGTAGCCAGAATAAAATAATGCATCTATAGGTGAAAGGGTTAATTCGCTTATCTGTTTAAACTCTCATGCCCTTTAAAAGACAGGGTTAACGTCAAGATCATTCTGAATCTAGTAACATCATTTGGAGGTAGCAAGATTAAACTAATAATCAGTAATATGTCCTCATAATTGAATGGAATAATAGCAATTGTAGGTTCCAGTAACATCAGTTTGAAATTATTCGAATAATACTGTGTGTACAACATACTTTATGATGTGGTACACTCATTTCCTGTAAGATTTTTATTATTTATTTTCTCTTGAATATCATATCTGCATTGAATGTCATTAATTCTTATTTTGACCATATTAATTTGATTTTGTGCATGGAGATTTGTATCCCATGAAGTTTAGAGGCAGAATTTGAGTTTTATTTGGCAGAGTCTATAATATGGCCTGTACATTACAGAACACTGAAACCTGATCTGGCCTTTTGAAAATTTAAAAAGTGACATCAGTAACAAGCAGCTACAGTCCCACCAGCAACAGTGACCCTCATATTTTTGTATGTTAATGACCTTTTCTGGATGTCAGGTTCCTACATATAAGTATATTGAAATTTTGTACATAGAATAAATTGTTGAATTTTGAGGGTGTTTAAATTTATCCTTCAGAATTCAAATAAGTTGTACAGTAAGTCTTCATTTTGTTGCCATTATTTATATTATTATTATTTTTTTGCTACTAAGTCCACAATAAGCTAATATTCCATTGCTGCATATACAGCTGATTTGCCATACTCATTTTCTCCTACTGAAAGTACCAGTTGAGAAAAAAGTTATTTCAGAACTCATGGTCAGCATATAATGAAGACTTATTAGTGGCAGGTGGGGGTGCGCACCATCCCCTCACTCGATGCATTGTTACTATCGGGTGACTGACCTTTCCTCCCTTCCTTCTTTCCTTTATCTTTTTTTCCTTCATTCTTTCCTTTTCCTTCAGCCTATGGATGACTCTACATCGAGTGACAAGCCAAATGGTTTCCTGTACACCAGGAAATCATTTACTATGCTGGGTGGTAACCATACAACCAAATTATGATGCCTGGTGGTTTAGCGAGCAATTAAGGTGCTCCAATTGGATTGAGCCTGTGCAGGTTTATATCCAAGGGATGGTTGGGGTTTATTGCTCACCACTCAGGGATGAGTGAGGCTGGTCACTCTCATCTTAACTGTCAGGACCAACTTGTCTTGCCCTGGACTCCTATGCCTCATGGGGCAAAACAGGATTAGATGATAATGATGCTATACTGTACTGTATATCCGAACACCCATTATTCTTGTATATGGATCGTCAGAACCTTATTTTGTAGTAGTATCTTTATTTTCATGGATTACTCAGGAATTCAACCCTTCCTCTCCTGTAGGGGTAGGGGGATGTCCTTTGGGAATACTCAGGCTTGGCTAAAGGCAAGAGGGAAACAATACTGTAGTACCTTGATATTTCCTGTGGGTCACAGGGTGGAGAAAAGGGAAAGAGAAGAGGAGGAGAGTGAAAGCTGAAATGGAGAAAAGAAAATGAGGAGGAGGAGGAGCAGGAGAAAGATGGTGGAGTAGTTATACTGGAGAAAAGAACAAGAAAGAGGAGGAGGAGGGTGGAATAGTTATAATGGAGAAAAGACTTAGAGAGGAGGATGGTAGAGAAACTGGAATGAAGAGAATATATGGAGAGTGGAAAAGTGGAAATGGAGAAAAGAAAGAGGAGGAGCAAGAGGGGTGAAATGGGAATGGAGAAAAGGGAGAGAGAGAGAGGAGGAGAAGGGGGGAGGTTGAATTGGGAATGGAGAAACAGGAGAGGAGGAGGAGGAAGGTGAAGTAGGAATACAGAAGAGAAGAGAAGAAGGGTGAAGTGGGACTGGAGAAAAGAGAAGAGGAGGAATATAGTAAAGAAGTGGGAACAGAGAAAAAGAGAAGAAAGGTGAAGTTAGAAAAGTGAAAGAGGAGGAGAATGAAGAAAAATAGAATGGAGAAAATGATGACAGAGGTACAGGAGGGTGAAAAAGTGAAAATGCAATGAGGAAAGAAAAAGGATCATGAGAGACGAGAAGGACAGAAGAGACGGAAAATGGAATGTAGGAATGATTCATGCCGAGATGGAGGCGCCAAGAAAAAGAAGAAGAGGAGAGATGCTTGGATTTATACCTATCAACTGCACAAGCAAGTCATTATGGCAGACAATCAATACTTCAAAGTCTCAGTCTTCCCCTAGAACATGACCTGCAACAGTTAATCTAGATCTCGCTTGTCAGACACCTTAATCCTGCAAGGGGTGACCACATATGAATCATCTCCATGTCAACCTCTCCACTGCCATCAGGCTGCCCTTTCTCTGATTCATAAACTTAACTCCCCAGCCATCCATCTTGCCCCCTTCCCTCGTGGGTAAACAGGGACAGACTGGGAAATTACAACTAAGAGGCCAAGACATTCAACTCTGGTCCTTCAAACTGTGAGCTAACTTAACCAAAGCACCACTCCTTGTCCTTACCCGCCCTCTCGCTGTAAGGTGGTAAGGAAGAGGGGGAAAAGACGATCTGGTGTATGGATGTTGTTACTAAATGTCTGGCTAAAACCATATTACTGTTCTTTAACCTTAACCTGGCCATGATTATTGTCCTTTTGCTACTTATTTCGCGCAGATCAGTGCCAGAAAAAAGCAATACTATGGCTCCACATCCTTTTCACAACACATCTTTGTAACTAGCATCATATTCTAGTATTAATCTATTGTTACAACTCAGTATTCAAGATGGAGATGGAGGTGGAGGGGAGCTTGGCAAAGTTAGAAAAGATCATAGTTCCCCCTGTACCCGCTTAGCAATTTGGCAGAGAAGAAGGAGACTGCACAAGATCCAAAACAATCACGCTGTTTTCACCCCATTTAACCAACAGAAGGATAAGTAATGGATATTTTGACATTGTGGCAGTCTCAGAGAAGCACCATGGACTACACTAAAGAAGGAGAGTGCCCTTCAATACTGCCATCTTCGTTTTCACAAGTTACTTAGTGGTCGAGTGGAGGACACCCCACCAGCAAGTATTTCCCTGTCAGCTGATATTTAACAGGCATGGAGGTAATTATCTAGAACAACACTGTCAATATGGATTAAGTAAAGTTACATTAGGATTCGTTGGGCTGTGTATTTAGTATTGTTGTAGAAATTAGTGAAGAATCTCAGTTAAACCCAGCCTAAAAAATTACACTCATTAGGTTAGCAAACTTAACCTGACTCACCCAAATCCATCCATCCCCACACCATTCGTTAGGTTAGGTTATTGTTGGTTATATTGTTAGATAAGGCTACGTATACTAAGTGGGTTAGTCTAATTATGTTATTGGTTAGATATACTGCTGGGTTAGATGTTATGTTACTTGGTACGAAGTGACAGGATGGATTAATATGGGGGCCAGATCAACTTGAAAGCCCAAAACATAGTACTGTGTACCTCACGAGAGCAGTGTTATTCGGGATAATAATAGAACTTGACATTTATATGCTTGCTTCAGTAAATGAGAAGACGGGACATCGATGTTACTCTACTGTTATACCATGATGGAAGTGAACATTTAAATGTGTATAATGCTTCAGATTTTAGACAACTTGACCTGATCATGCAAGCCTGTTTGAGAATGTACTCCAGATGACAATTGTTTTGTGCCATGGAAAAAGTAATTGGCATCTAGATACAGTACAAGTTTAGGATATGCATTCAGTAAAATTCCATTCACTTTTAATATGTGTGAAATTGCCAAATCTCCATCTTGAATACTTAGCTATCACAACAAATTATTGATTTCAAAATATTATACAGGACTTTTTTTATTTTTTTGAGATCAGATATTTGAGTGAATATACACGAAAGGAAAAATTCTTCGAGGAGGAAATAACACTAGCTGAAAGTTTATGTGTGCGAGTAAGGTGGACGAGGAGAGGATCAGGGGTAGACTAGGGATGAGATGGAGGGACGATACATGAGGAAGGTGGGCGAGTTGGAAAGAGGGCAGCCAAATGGTAGAGGGCAGGATGATGTGGAGGTGGTTTGTTTGTGGCCACCCCTTACAGGATTAAGGTGTCTGACAACAGAAAGATAGATGGTGGCCTATCAGCTCATCAAAGAAATAGATGACAGTCTTTAAGGAGGAGGGAGTGAAGAATGTTCATAAGTACTAGCGAGAAACCCCAGAAAAAAATCTTCAAGGCCGACATTCTCATCAATTAAGGAGGTTCCTGTTCAGATACTGTTTCCTTAGCAATTTACTTTGAATATTACACCTTACAGCAGTGGAAATGTGTTATTTGAATGGAGCACGTGGAGTCACATGAAGAGACAGACAGACGAATGAGGAAGTGAAGGAGCATTGTGGATGTGGATGTGATAGGAAGCATTAGGAGGAACACACTGAGGTGGTTTGACCATGTGGAGAGAGTGGAGAATGAGAGACTGATGAGGAGAGTGTATGTGAATGAGGTGGAAGGGGGGGAGAATGGATGAGATGGAGGGATGGAGTGGAGAGGTATATGAGAGATGGGGGTGTGAGCTGGGAGCTGGCCAGTGAAATTGTGGGGGACAGGGCGACAAGGAGGTGATTTGTATGTGGGCACCCCTTACGGGATTAATGCAATAGATGGATAGATAGCATGCTTTTGTATCAGTATGTTACTTATGCCATTGCAATCTCAAAATAGCTTAAATAACATAAGAGGTTAACACTCTAAATACAGAAATAAACCAATAGGGTAGAGGTTAAAAAGCCTCCTATGCCAATGAGAAGAGAGAAGTAGCCAGTAAGGGATGTTAAGCCTTGTTAACACAAATATGTTATGAGAGTCGCACCTGTAGTAAAAAGTTACATTTTTCAGCAGTGTACCAGTGTTGGACCCATGAAGAAAGGGGAGAAGTGTGAAACAAGAAATGTAAACACACTGGCAGAGGAACCTACTTAAACAGCTTGATAGGACCAAAGAAGAAGAGAAGAGGGCAAGAAAAGAAATCACAGTTGATGAGGAATCTACCGACTCAGGAGAGGAGCTGGGTACGGGAATTTTCTCATGTGCTGATAACAATTCGTTTATGGCTAGCTTACAAATCAACAAGACTTCTATTCAGGTTGAAAATAGACATTAATGCTAAAGTTAACAAACTTCGTGCCTAAAGCAATGCTAGAGCCATATGAGAAAAAACTTAAGATTTGGAATGCAATACCATAGTTTATAAGCCTCGAGGAAAGTGCACTGTATTAGTAAAATACATAATAAAAAATCACTTCACACACACACACACACACACACACACACACACACACAATTAGAAAAATCATACTTCACACACACACAGTTAAATATCACTTGACACACACAATTATAGAAAAAACATACTTCTTACACACACACACACACACACACAATTGTAAAAAAAAAAATCATACTCTCTGGCATTTGTAGTCAAGGTACAGTTAACATCACTGCTAGACAAGAAAGCAAAGTATTGTGAGGGATCTGATTTGCTAGAGATGTTTGCAGAATAAAAGTTGCTTAGAATAATAGTTGTCATAATTTATGTCTGCTGGCTTCTCCTGGCATGAGTTTAGTATTATTTATATATGCATAGAAAAAAATGTGATCTTGTAATGCATACACAGTTGTTTTCTCAGCCAACTTGGGTACAGGTTCACCCATTGGCAAAATTACAGACAGTATTGCACTGCCCTCCATATTTCTTGATTCCTTCCTAATGACAGAGTATCCTTCCTCGCATGCTTTAAATGCATACTATCACATTGCAGTCACGTAAAAATAGTTCATGTTATTCCTTCCATTACCACAGTCAGCAGACTTTTGTTACTGTTCATTGGACTAGGGACAATTCAGTTTCAACTGTTATTATACCTTCATGTAGGATACTTCCTAGCTTGACATGAAAAGTCATGAAAAAGTCTGAGGAACTAGAAACGATGAACATAGTTGCCAAAACGGATAAACTGACCAAGTGGTGAGTGTGTGGTGGTGGTGGTGGTGGGGGGGGAAATACTCAGTAGATGTATGGTTATGTATAGACCCTCAACCTTTCTCTGTAAGAAAGGCATGTATGCTCTGCCAATTACAGTACTGCTGAAATCATTCCAGACAAGTTACAGTAGTTTTGCCTCTTAGTGAGTTTGGTCCGTTTCTAAAAAAAGGCATGCCAAAATAGTGAATTCAGTTCAGAATATCATGGGCCAGATTCACTGGTCTGAACTCACTGAAGGATGAAATAATCATATAATTTGCAGACTTTGCTATGATTATTCTCAAAATATGACTTTAAAAATGGTTATAGGCATTGCACTTTGGAATTAAGCTTTCCAACCACCTTTCACTCATGTGGAAGATATAAATAAGCGAGACCATCTTTTGATCTTGCCATAGGCAGCGAGAGTTTCCAAGAGACTTTACTTTTTTGACTTGAAAGGAGTTGTGTGGCAGAGAATATATACCTGTACACTTTTCACCTTAACTTGGCCGAGATTTGTATTCTGTTGCAGTTTATTTTCCATTGCTCAGAACAAAATATTATGGCTTTATATACTTTCCATAGCACTTCTTGACTAGCATGATTATCAAGTGTTTATGTTACAGCTCAGCATGCATGATGGAGAGATGACAGTTTTGGTCAAGTTAAAGTATCATTGGGCACAGAGAAGCAACAGCACTGCAAGACCATGGTTCATATTCTTGTTGGCCAAGGAGACTCAAGTACTTCTTCATTATCATTATAATTCTGCATATGGTATGTAAATGTTCTTGTCAGTAATATTTATACAACAATTAGCCTGTTGGTATAACGAAATAAATGGCATACAAGAGAATATCAAGATGAAAGAGTAACTAAACGCAAAGGAAGAGGTGTTTTGAAATCTCCTAAGCTGATGAAAATACAGGCTTGTACCATCAACTTACATGCCTTGCTTGACAGATACAAAGTAATAGTCTATCTGTCTAAACAAGGATAGGATTGCACTTAGATTAGAAATAACTCTCCTTGGCCAACGCATGCAGCCATGATAGAGCCTTTATACGTGAATGAACAAACATGATAGCCAAAGATAATTTACTATGTTATACTCTTTTAATTCTAACCTGACCCAGATTTTTGTCCTTTTGCAACTTTATATAGATAGTTTGGTGGCAGCAAGAGCAAATTAATAAGGACATTCCCCAGATTCATAGAGTTAACAGAGCTGAACGTGTGTTTATATGCAACGCAGCTCTGGCTGATATCAAGTTAAATGACCCAAGAGAAATTACAGCAGCTAACTGGATGGTCAAAGGACACCAAAAGTAGGCAGTATCCTTTTCAAGTATGTTTATTTTACAAACAACCTGACGATATGATCTCTAAAAATTGCATATAAGACCTTTTTGTATTTCTAACTTATTTATTTGTCAAGATTTTCTTTATACTCAGGGATATTTTCTAAGAGTTCCTTCTCCCAGCAAGTTTAAGAACACAAAAGGGGGATAGGTACAATAAATATCTGAGTCTATTAGCATTAGATAAATAGGTAGTATTGGCATCATTTTTAATAGTTCTTGCTTAGCTCCATTTCACATAAAATTCCATTATACATAGTGTATTGGCAGTCCCAGCACTTAGGTGGGAGCGCTCACCATCCACTCACTCGATGTAGTGCTGCTCTCGGGTGTCTGCCCTTTCCTCTCCATCCTTTCCTTCCATTCTCTTCTGTCTTTCCTTCATGCTTTCCTTGTCCTTCTGCCTATGGGTGACTTTACACTCCCTCTTCTGTCTTTCTTTCCACTTCCTTCAGCCCGTGGGTGACTTACACCGAGTGACAAGCCAAATGGTTTCATGTGCACCAGGAAACCATTTACTATGCTGGGTGGTAACCATATAGCCAAATTTTGGTGCCTGGTGGTTCAGTGGGTAATTATTGCACTCCAATCGGATGGAGCCGGTGAAGGTTTATATCCCAAGGGGTGGTTGGGGTTGATTGCTCATGTAATGCCACTCAGGGATGAGTGAGACTGGTCACTCTCATCTTAAATGTCGGGACCAACTGCCTTGCCCCGGGCTCCTACGCTCCTCATGGGGCAGTGTAGGATTGGATGATGATGATGATGATGTAAATTTGCTGAACAAGATGGATTCATATACAGAGAAGAATGCATAGTACATCCTGAGTAGCATGCATAGCAAGATGAAGGCAGCCATTCATTCGTCATCAAGCACTTAAGTGGAAGGATGTCAACGAAGGGCAAGGTAATGCATAATCCGGCCAGGCACGAACGTTGATCAGACACAGTATGTTCGTCATGTGGTCTGCAACACCTTCTCAACAGCACGGCAAAAGGAGCCATTAACGTGACATGAACTCACTGACTGCTCATGGGAAAAAATCTGTATTTATCTGATGACACTGAAAGGACACAGCTACAGTATTACCTCAATATACGATACCCCGGCTTAACGATGGGGGTAAAAATACCATCATACCCACCTAACGATGGCCAGACCCCGGTTTAATGATAGGTATTTATTTATTTTTTACCAATTTTGATGATATTTTAACTAAAATTGTGTGTTTAGGTTAATTTATAAATTGTGTTTAGACTTAATATGTTTTAGCCATAGGTGGGGTGAACATTTTTTATTTTGGGGTACAGTTTACTAAGCTTGATTTTTTCCAGACTCATATTTGACAATTTTCAGATTTTATTCATTGGTTTTAGTGATTATTTACAGGTGTTAGCCTTAGGTTAGCTTCCTTGACAGCTGTTAGGCCATTTAGATTGGCTTTAAACTTATTTTTGGGCTCATTTGAGTGGGTTTTGGGCCTGGTTTGGGGGGAAACCCAAGGCTTGTAAATGCTCCACATTACAGGTTAAAAGTACCCTGATATACAATACCCTGCCTAACGATGGGGTTTTACCTAACCAATTACATTGTTAAACCGGGGTATGCCTGTACTTGGTGGCTGCGGATTATTTCAGTAATTTGGGGGCAGTGATTATTCAAATAGCATCAGAGTATTCATTATCATGAAAAAGCTAAATGCCCATTTCAGAAGATAGGAGTCATCAGTACTCATCAGTGACAGTGGACTGCGGTTTTCTGGAAGTGAGTTTCAAGAATTTCCACAAAAATATGATGAGCAGTGGACAAGAACCTCAGTCAAATGGGATGGTGGAATCAACAGTAAAGATGACCAAGCAACATCAAGAACGCTTTGGAGAACCACCGTAATCCATATCTGGCAACCCTGCATCACAGAAATAACAGCCATGCAGGGAACCGAAACAAGTACAACACAAACAGGAGGACATGCACACTACTGCAACCCAACAACTGAGGTATCAAGATGCTAAGCCCGTTGGTGGAAGGTGACACGGTACATGTAAAATCAAAGGTGCCAGGGAAGAAGGGGTGCAGGGACAGTCACCAGACACTTTGGCAGGAGGCGCTCACAAACCAGTTGGTGCCAAGGATGAACTGGGGCTCAGGGACAGTCACCAGACACCTTGGCGCGGGGGGCACATGAAGCTGTAGGCGCAACCATAGGAGGTGTTCTGATCTGCAGAAAACAATTGAACCAGATTGTGAAAAAAAACTATTGTGTGTGGGAACAACACAAGCAGTTCGGACGATCACGGAAACACATCAGCAAACAACAGGATAAATTACACAAACAGCATCCAAAGACTACCAACAGTACACAAGCAGTCACAAATTAATTCAGCAAAGACTGATACTGACAAGCAAGGCAACTGCACCAATGAACAACATATGGGCAGTTCTAACAAGCACAGTAAATTAACATACACAACAGAGTGAATCGTACACAGTCCAAGAACACAAACAGTACATAAACAGTCACCAAAGGAAAACGAGTGGACCAAGGTATGCAACACAAACTGACTGTACATGTACCGGCAAACAACACAAAAACACATCTGGCAATTACAGAACAAACATACACAGCAGTATGCAACAAGTGATACACACAGGTAACAGTTCAAAGAAGAACAAAAACAGTTCACAAACACAATCGCCAACAATTCAGCAATGATATAGTTACAAGCTAGCTGTGACAATAAATATACAAGCAAACAGAAGTATACTGTACCTATTAGCTTCAGAGATTATATAGGAAAAAGACTATGCGAACTGATTATATGTAATGTACCGGTATCAAACTAAACTGTATAGATGCCTCGTGGCATAGTGGTTGAGCTCAGTTTGGAATTTACTGTGAGCTACATGATACCGCTCGATTCCCAGAGGTGGCTAGGAGTTTTTCTATCATGTAAATGCTACTAGGGGCATAAGTCAGTCTCCCACCCTTGAATGTTCTGGTATATAATAGCCTAGCCTCAGGTACATATGCTCCAATGGAGACAAAATGGGAATGGCGGTTAATGTTTCTTGAATTAAATGTATGGAAGTTTTGTTTTGCTTAATGATGTTTATGTTGCATTATATGAAGATATCTTGTAGTGTCACATGTACCACAGATAAAAAAAAGTATCGGCACCCCTTCAGTGTGAGACATTATGATACAAGGACTATGATTTACGGGAAATGACACGGTTATGTCACTTTGTATCTTTCGTTTGTGTTGTTATCATATATTTTACAGATATATAGCTGGATTAGTCGGAGAAACATTGTACTACATGGTAACTCAACCATTTTTGTGAATTAAGCAGGCATGCCAACACTACCAACTGAGCCAGAGACGAAATATTTCACATCTTATCAGACCCTAGGGTGCCGATACTTTTTTTACCAAGGGTACTTATAGTACAGAAGGCTTGTGAGAAGGACCATAAGGTGTTTACGACATTCATGGATCTGGAAAAAGTATATGACAAAGTGGACAGAGAAGGATTGTGGAAGGTTTTGTGCATGTACGGTGTTGATGGTAAGCTGTAGGTGCCATCAAGAGTTTTTATGATGGTAATGAAGCATGTGTAAGGGTTTATGGGCATCTATATGAATGTTTCACGATTGGTGTGGGCGTTCGGCAAGGTTGTGTGATGTCCCCATGGTTGTTCAATATATACATGGATGGGGTGATGAGAGAAGTAAAAACACGAGTATTGAAGAGAGGGATGGCATTGGTAATGAATGGTGATGGATGGAATATCTCAAATTTGTTGTATGCTGATGATGCAGTACTACTTGCAAGTACCGGACAGGAACTTGGTAGGCTAGTGCAGAGTTTTGCTGATGTCTGTAAGTGTCGTGCCTTGAGAGTAAATGTAGAAAAGAGTAAAGTGATGGTTACTGAGAGAGAAGGTGACTCCCAGTGCAATGTAACAGTGAATGGAGAGAGACTGGAATTGGTGAGAGAATTCAAATACCTGGGTACAGTGATAGAAAAGAGAGGAAAATGTGCTAAAGAGGTTGAAAGTCAGAGTGACACAAGGAAGTAGCTGGTGCAATGAAGGCCCTGATAAGAAACAGGCAGCTGCACGAGGCTTACGTGAAGAAGTGTTAGTACCAGCTTTATTGTATGGATGTGAGACTACGGTGTGGCATGAAAATGAAAAGTCAAGAGTAAGAGCGGTGGAGATGGGACTGCTGAGGAATGTATGTGGAGTACAGAGGGTGGATAGGATATGAAATAATGTGATTCATGAAAGATGCAGAATGACGAAGTCGGTGGACACCAGAATTGAAGAGAGTGTACTGAGATGGTATGGTCATGTGGAGAGAATGGATAACAACGAGTGGTGAAAAAGGTATATCTGGGCGAATCTGAAGGAGGGAGGAGGCGGGGTAGGTCAAGGAGATGGTGGAGAGATATGGTGGATGAATGTGTGAGGAAGAAAGGTAGGCAAGTTGGTGAGGCTAGGGAACTGACAGGAGATCGAGCTGGCTGGATGAATGTTGTGAGGAGAAGTGCATGACCAGGGATGTTGGCACCGCTTTTTAACATGGGGTGACTCTATTGGATACGATCATGTGAGCCTACAGAATGTGGTGAATATTTTTGACGTATCTGATAGAGCCAGGATTCCGGGGGCTTGAATGATGAGTGAATGGAAGCGTGGCCCATTGGATTGGGCAAATTTGGGCTGTCTGGACATTGCTACTCCTCACCCTGCCCTAGGGTGGGAAAGGAGGTCCGGATTATGATGATGATGATAATGTGACTTATAAATGATTGACATTATATCAAATCCTGTGTGCTATGCACGTGATATACCAGTAGATTCCTTGATATTACAATGTCTCATTCATTACTTATGTGCTGTCATACTTTAATGTACACTTGATCAAAAAAGTATCTTTATGCCAGTGACTGATGATTTCACAATGAGCACTGCTGATGTTAATGTTTTCTTCCCATGGCAAATATTTCTGGCTGATGGTTTATTCTATATGTTGTATAAACTTCATGCTTTAAGATATGTTGATAGTAATACCAGGCATACACATAAATGAAAAGTGACTCAAGAATATTTTAAATCTGCACAACCACAGTTTTAAAATACAAAGAGAGGAAAGTGTAAATATACTTTTTGATCATGTACTTAATTTCTTCCTATTGTTAATTGTTGTGCATATCACTGACATACGCTGTTATTGCTGATATGTCGTATGGATAGTGCCAAGTGTTCTATAAATGAAAGCAATAAGCTTAAGACTTGTACACTGTAATTACTATATTAACAGCTATGATAAAGGGCCAAAAGTAGCCTAGACAGTATACGGAAGAGAGATTTTTGTATGTTTAATGCACAAATGTATACAAACTTATGTTCATGGGTATGCAGTACTCCATAATATACTAGTGTGTGTGTGTGTGTGTGTTTCATTGTTAAGCAATCTGCAACCTGAACTTTTGCAATATACCAAACATAAAATGGCTATAGAATACAGTATTCTGGAAATTTTTTACTCAACACTGTAATTTTCGACTGATAATGAGAACATAAATGAAACAGTCTTGTTTGAATACTGAAAGAGCACCGTTATATATACTGAAACGGCAATGTAATATAATCAAGATTTAACTGAAATGTTAATACTAAAGGTGAATGTAGGGAAGAGTAAAGTGATGGTCTTTGAGAGAGGTGAAGTTAGTGAATGTACAGCAAGGTTTGATGGTGAGGAATTGGAAAATGTGAGTACGTTTAAGTACTTGGGTAGTGTGATGAGTAAGGATGGAGGTTTGGAGGGTGAAGTGCTTGAAAGAGTACAGCAGGGAAGAAAGGTTGCTGGTTCTTTGAAAGCAGTGATAAGAAACAGGGAAGTGAGCATGGAAGTGAAAAAGTTACTACATGACAGTATTATGATACCAACTCTAACGTACGGAAGTGAAGCTTGGACATTGTTGGAAGGACACAAGTCAAGAGTGAGAGCAGTGGAAATGAGTTATTTAAGAGGAGCCTGTGGAGTCACGTGGAGAGACAGGCTGACGAATGAGGATATAAAGGAGCGTTGTGGTGTGGATGTGGATGTGATAGGAAGCGTTATGAGGAAACACTGAGGTGGTTTGGCCATGTGGAGAGGATGGAGGGTGAAAGACTGACGAAGAGAGTGTATGTGAGTGAGGTGGAGGGGGGAAGAGGGAGGGGGAGGCCGAGGATGAGATGGAGGGATGGGGTGGAGAGGTGTATGAGAGAGGGGGGTGTGAGTTGGGAGCAGGGCAGTGAAATGGCGGGGGACAGGGCGACTTGGAGGCGATTTGTTTGTGGCCACCCCAAATGGGATTGAGGCGTCTGGCAATAGATAGATAGATAGATAGTTAATACTTTGTAATACTATATAATAAGGATGTAAGTGAAATGTTATTATCTTGTTTTAAATACTAGAGCAGCAGTGTCATAGGATGAAAGTGAAACATTAGCTGATACAGTTTTAATACTAAAAACAGCAGTATTTCCAAATAATGATGTAAGTCAAACAATAATACCTGCAACATGTTTCAAAGACTGAAACAACATTGTACTGTAATATGATTTGCCGTATGCTTCCTAAACCAGAAAGGATTTTAGCATTGCCTAAATGTTATCCACTGTATTTACCTAGTTGTACTATACTGGATCTGAGGTAAGTTTGTGTTGGTCTGCCTCCATATCCATATGTACCCCTGCCAGTCTATTTTTGAACACAAGAATGTCGTCTGATCACACCATTTCGGTTTCTAACATCTTCCAAGCCTATACTTTAATTTGAGAAAGTAAACCACAGTAAACCCTTGGTATATTGAATCTTGATATAACAGATTTCAGATTTATCAAGTGCCTCTGAACCCAGTGAAGCTTCATCAGCTACAGTATATTGAACTAGGGTTGATAAAAGCGGTGCACCATATGTGTTTCTTGCCCATTTTTTTTTATTTATTTATTTTTTTTTTTTATGTGACCGACTCTGGGCATAGGCTTCACAGCCTGCTTTCAAGGCCCAGTAGTCCTCCTTTACTCCAACCTGGCCTCTAAATCACCCTCTCCCCATTGTGACTCGAGTTGTAATAACAGATTACAGTAATACTGCCCTAGTCGTGAAGAAATGCTATGGCAAGATCTGAATTAAGCTGCAAATGCGCAAAATTATGGGCTACGTTAGTGTAAAATGCGTATGGCTTTCAGGTGCAGTATTAGAATATGAAACTGTAATCATTTAATTTCCATTATGTGTATGAATTCCTGCCTGGGGAAGTGACCCTTGGATTAATCAAGCATTTGGCTTTATCAAACCATGCTTTCCCTTAATTAGTTTGATAGAGCAAGGGTTTACTGTACTTTACCTAATTTAAACACCTATTCTTCCTCAACTATACGTTCATGTCCTTGTCTCCTTCCAACATTTTTCACGTACAAATCTTTTATCCTTAGTGGTGTTGAGATTCAGAATAAATATACCCTCCACATCTCTGCTCTTTTACTAAACCTACGTCAGAACAAACATGGTATTTTGAGATGAGGATGATGAATGTGAGTGAAGTGAGAAACAAGACAGAAAGGAGGCGCAGGAGGAGGGTAAAGGGGAAAGGTGGGTGGAAGACGAGTAAATGGAGTACAGGGAGAGGAGAAGAAGGTTTGAGAGGAAGGTGGATGGGAGAGAAGTGGGAAAGAAAAGGAGTATGAGGGTACAGAATTGAGAGAGTAGAATGAACGATAATGACGATGACAAACACGAAAGATGAAATACACCACAAACTTATGTATTCAACGACGAAAATTCATAACTTTCCCACTGGACACGTATAACATGTTGCTAATGTGAGTTGTGTTTGTGGTAGCTAAGGATACTTTGTAACACCTCTTCCTTAGCGATTTACTCCACACATACTTCAATATCCTCTTGTATGTTACTGATGCAAACTATGTTGATTACAATGATGTACTAGAGAATGTTAGGGGTAAAAATCGGTAAGGAATAAGTGCTATGAAGTCTCATATGGTTCACGCCACTCCCCGGTAAGTCAAATACGAGGTCCTACAGTCTGTTTTCATCTGACGCAACTAGACCAATCCTACTACTGATATACTAAGTTGGGGTTACGTGAAATTCAATGTACCCTCGTTATGTCATTATTAATCTCTCTGCTTACTAATTTAGATCAACCCTCCAATGAGACTATACCTGGCCATCAACTGAACTGAATCGGGGTTATGGATCTTCGTCACATGAAAACAGACTATTGTGTATATCGTATATACTGTAGTTCCTTTAAAACGCTTCCCACAGTTTAAAAAAAATAAAAACTAAGGCTTTGTTTCCAAGGCAGTAGGAAATCAGTCAAATTGTATTTGAAGCTACGAAACTTGGGAATCAATGGTTTTAACGAGCACAATTAAATATTTACAAGGCTTGTGTATATTACTTTCAGATGCACCAAGGATTAACTATACCCTTTTTACTTTAACTAGGCCTAAAATTTCTATCTTTAATGCAGAGCTGTCACAGCAGATTAACAGAAGAATGTGAGGTCAGTCAAGAAGCAGTGCAATGGAAAGCATATACAACTTTAAAACTGTATTTTTGAATTCTGCCAATAAGCTATGTGAAATAAACTTGGAAAAAATGATGACCTGGGCCAGGTTAAGGTAAAAAGAGTATAATCGTTATGTAGAGACGAAGGTATGTGGATTATGAATGTAAAATGCATACAGTCCCCCATCCCTTTAGAAATCACGACATGAGTTACTGGTATATACTGTATAAGGGTAAAAAAAGAAGTAAAAAAAAAAAAAAAAAAAAAAAGACAAACATAATACAAACACCCATATGCATAAACATCTGCGAACAAATTACGAACACATGCATATGTAAAAATCCGCAAACCCATTACAAACACCTACAGGAGTTTAAAAAATCAGCGAACACAGTACGATCACCTATAAGCATAAAGAATAAAGCTACAGTCACATTACGAACACGGATATGCACATACAAAAAAAAGCTGTGAACGTTACGAACACCCAGAAGCATAAAAAAAACAGCTGCAAACACAATACGAACACCTACATGCATTAAAAAAAAAAACTGCGAACATTACGAACCTATCAGCATAAAAAAAAGCCTACAGAATACGATCAAACTATGTGATTAAATAAAGCAACGAAAACAGCGGCACATATACGAACATACAGAACATTAAAGTTCATACATATAGACATAAATTGAAGCATATGAAAACATGAAACACTTGAGTACATAAATACATATATCACACAGCATAAAAAACATTAAACACATAGGAAATACACAGACATATATTTATAATAATGTACTTACAAGTTACCAAGCTGGACACACAACACGAAGGACATAACATTAAAAAATCGGCCAATACCTGTACATATGAACAAAAAGAGAAAGTTTTACGGCAGTACATTCATATATTTCACCATTTTTAATAACTAATAAGGCAAATACGTCCCAGAATGATGAAAATTTTACTCTACAACTTACGTTCCTCACACAGATGAATAATGAGTAGTCTACCCTGATATAATATTCCAAGTGAAACAATTGTATAGTCTACCCTGATATATTCCAAGTGATATTATTGTATAGTCTACCCTGATATAATATTCCAAGTGAAATTATTGTATAGTCTACCCTGATATAATATTCCAAGTGATTTGATGGTAGGTCATTAGAGAGTTATACTGAAGAAAAAAGTTATTTGATTAGATGATTTGACAAATACATTGCATGGTACAAAAAAACGTTAATTTTATCTTACATTCCTCTCTTAGATCAATAATATTTAATCTAATGATCTAATACTCTGTGAAATAAAGTTATTAGAGAATTTTATTGAAGGAAAATGTGGTTATTTCATTAGACAAATATACTGCAAAACACAAAATCAAAGTATGAATGTACTGTCCTGAAACTTTCCAAAAAAACAAACAAATCACATACGCATGCCCGTGCTCAGTTTGAATTGGGGGGGGGGGGGAGGGTTGGAGATTCAGAAAAAATCTTAAAGCATCATTTTTAGTTTGGGGGAAAAAAATGATAAACTTTAGTACATGAGGCCTATCGTAAGTTAAATAAAATCGAGTGGAAGCAGCTGGAATGAACTTACAATGCGCCATCGTAATGAAGGGGGTTGTAGAGAGAAAAAAAAAAAGGCGTTGTATGCTGCCAGAGCGAAGTCATTACGCCATTAAGTATATAACTGTATAAAGTAATGACAAGTGATAAAGTATGGCATGGGACTGAAGGGTCTGGGTGGAAGAGTGGCGGCCGCGCGACGCCACCTGAGGACGGCCATGCGTGCGTGATAGACCGCCATTGTCGTCAGGGAGGCTTGCTTCGTCAATCAAAATTTATCTCCGTAATCTTTATCGGCGTTAACTTACATATCAGCTGCATAAAACGTAATACCAAGGAGCAATATTCATCGTAAAATGCATGCAAAAGGGTGTACAAAGCCTCCTAAGGAACGACAATGCCGGCCAACTCTCGTCATACTCACGGACCGACGCCGCTGCCCTGGCCGCGTCACCGGCCTCGTGGTCCCTTATTTTGCGAGTCCAGCGATGCTCTAACACGCAAATCGACGTCAACTGTTGTCGCCAGCTTCTCGCCACGCACTTGCACGCAACGTCATGCAAACTTGAAGGTCGCAACACCACAGATAACTGAATTGTTAGCCAGAACTTCGAGATGCGTCCTCTCGCTCAAACAGCCGCTCATAAAATGCGGTCGCGTGGGCTGTCGCCGGGGTCCACAACCACGGACGTCGCACAGTTGGTGGACAGTAATTTTGGCGATGGATATTAAAACTGGCTTTTTTTATCCAAACAAAGCATTCTCACGGCTTGTTTAACTATGCATCTCAACAATCAGCGTCCATAGTTTATGTGGTTATGCTTCAATAGTGTATTTTGGATTTGTAAAGGCGATTTTTGGGATGGCGTCGGTATGATTCTTTGTTCGTGATGCCGACGCGAGATCAGCCAGTTTCAAAATCTCTACATGATGAAACTACACGTCACCATTTCCTTATGTCGCATATTATACTTTGATGTTGGCTTAGATGTTACTCAATATACTTATTATCGAGGCTTTATATCTGTAACATATATAACAGGCAGAATTTTGACGATAATACGAGCATGGCGGTTATGCAATCACACATGGGAGTGTGTGGTAATGATGGCGCAATCATGCTTTGTCCAGCCTCAGCAACCATGGCGAGTTTTGAATATTACTCTTGTTTTATGCGTCCTTCCTTCTCACTAATCTTTTTATTGTGTTTTATTTCATTTTTCCTAGAGTTCCATGGACCCTAAAATAAGCACATTATTGTACTTTGTAATATTCACTGGTAGCGTCACACACGGTAATGAAAGGATGCGTAATATTATGCTCTGTTCACTTTAGCTCGGCCTAAAATTACCATCTCTCCATCATGAATACGAGCTATAACCGTAGATTATTACTAAAATATGATGCATGTCACAAAGCTGTGCAATGGAAAGCTTGTAGGGCTGTAACTTGGTCATTTTCTCACGCTAAGGTACGTGAGACAATCTGAAAAGGGACGAAAATCTGGGCCAAACTAAGATGAAAGAATGATTGGCCAAAACCAATTATTTCAGTCACCATAATTGCGTAAGCTTGACTAATGGTCTATGTGGCCCTTAATGAGGTATAATAGAAGCCTACAAATAGACAAACTTTCAAATACAAACTTATAATGAGTATGATGATGTTAGAGTGGCTTAAATGACACGGAAGAGGATGGCAAGGTGACAAGCAAAATGAAACGCTCACGAAAAGGTGTTAGGGAGTCTCCTTGGTTACTACATTCATTTTGTTTTTATCTGACTGACCTGGGCCACTCCCATAACCAATACTAAGTCGTGGTTACATGAAATTCAATCTCAGTTATGAAGTAGGAATGAGTCTGCTTGGTTACTAGTCAAATCAGCCCTCCAATCTAACTGCACCTGACCACCGCCTGAGCTGAAAGGGGTTAGGGATATTTGAAACGTAAAAAAACGCACTATAGTTTATGAGCATTACGTAATTCAGAAAGAAGGATGGATTGTGAGTGATGTAGTGATGCTGGGAGAATAGTTGTGATCTTGGAGTGATTTTGTGTGAGTTGTGGCAGGTTGAGTGGAATGGGTGTTATTTTTTATTCATTTATTACGTTATCTGTTATTCTCGAGGGGTGGTGGTGGTAGTAGTAGTAGGAGTAGTAGTGGTGGTGGTGGTGGTGGTAGCATTAGTAGTACTGGTGGTGGTGGTGGTGGTGGTGGTAGTAGTGGTGGTGGTGGTGGTAGTGGGGTGATGGTGATGGTGGTGATGGTGGAGTCGTGGTGCGGTGGTGGTGGTGTGGTGGTGGTAGTAGTAGTAGTGGTAGTGGTGGTGTGGTGGTGGTGGCAGTACGCTATTGGTGGTGGTGATGGTGGGGTGGTGGTGGTGGTGGTGTTAGTGATGGTAGTAGGGAGGTAGTAGTAGTTGTAGTAGTAGCAGTTGTAGTAACAGTAGTGGTAGTAGTAATGGTAGCAGAGGTGGTGGGGTGGTGGTGGTGGTGGTGGTAGTGATGATAGTAGGGAGGTAGTAGTAGTTGTAGTAACAGTAGTGGTAGTAGTAATGGTAGTAGAGGTGGTGGTGGGGTGGTGGTGGTGGTGGTAGTGATGGTAGTAGGGAGGTAGTAAAAGTTGTAGTAACAGTAGTGGTAGTAGTAATGGTAGTAGAGGTGGTGGTGGGATGGTGGTGGTGGTGGTAGTGATGGTAGTAGAGGTGGTGGTGGGATGGTGGTGGTGGTGGTGGTAGTGATGGTACTAGGGTAGTAATAGTAGTTGTTGTGGTAACAGTAGTGGTAGTAATATTGGTAGTAGAGGTGGTGGTGGTGGTGGTAGTGATGGTAGTAGGGTGGTAGTAGTAGTTGTAGTAGCAGCAGTTGTAGTGACAATGGTGGTAGTAGTAATGGTAATAGAGGTGGTGGTGGTGATGGTGGTGCTAGTAGTAGTAGCAGTAGTAGTAGTAGAGGTGATAGGATGGTAGTGGTAGTAGTAGTAGTAGTAGAGGTGATAGGATGGTAGTGGTAGTAGTAGTAGTAGTAGTAGAGGTGGTAAGATTGTATTATTATTATTATTATTAGTAGTAGTAGTAGTAGTAGTAGTAGTAGTGATGTTAGACTAGAGGGTCACCACAAAATACTGTCCTAGAGAAAGCATGTTGACAGAGATGACAGAATGGAAATGTGGAAGACACTGAGAAAATGTGAAGTAGACGGAAAGTTATAGTGACAGCTGTTAGGAGTATGTATGAGAATGTTATTTATTTAATTATTTATTTTTTTACTGCATCAACTAGTAATTTTGCTAGGAATCACGCACCCCCCCTTTTCCAAAGTGCTGGATACGGCCCTGAACTCTGTATTTACTCTCTCAGGTGGTGTTGGGTAGGGAAGACGCCCGTGGAGAGAGCTACGTCTTGTATGTGACTACCACAACGAGGAGGAGGAGGAGGACGAAGACGAGGACGAGGAGAGAGAACAAGCGGACTAGGACGAAGAGGAAGAAGATGACGAGGACGAGGAGGCAGAACGGACTGATCAGCCATAACAAGTAGGTGTGGTTGAAAATAAGGGAGGGAGAGGAATACTATCTATCTATCTATCTATTGCCAGACGCCATAATCCCGTACGGGGTGGCCATTTGACTCGGAGTTATTTGTTTTACAGGGAGGGGCGATAACCCTCCACCAACCCACTTGACACGTAGGGAGCACGTATGGTTTAGTTATATGGTTACCACCCAGCGTTATAAATGGTTTCTTGGCTTACAGGAAACCATTTGGCTTGTCACTCAGTGTAAAGCCACCTGTAACGGAAAGAAAAGCATTAAGTAGTGACAGGAAAGATGGGAGAAATATGATGAGAGGAGGGCAGGCACAGAAAAAGAATGATAAAGGCTAAGGAAGAAGTAGGCAGCACTACATCAAGTGAGTGGATGATGGTCGCCACCACCTACCACTACCCACATATTTTCTCTGTCATAAAAGCGTTCTAAAAGCGAGCGTATTGTCGGGAAGGAAAACTTCGTGTCTCTTAATTGACTTACGAAATTAGGGAAGAATGCATTAGTGGGGATAGTTTGGGTTGATATTAACTCTGGCGGCGTCTGATTATTGATCATTAGTAGTACTGGAAGTCGAGAAGCTGAGGATCAAAGAAATGGCAGATGAATACAGGACCAAAGTAAGGGAGGAGTTAGAATCAGTGAATTGGAATGAAATGGATCTGGACAGCCTGTGGAATGCATATAGGGACTGCTTAGTTAGGAATGCTAAAGCGGTGTGTGGTGTGGCAAGAGTAACAACAAAGAAGAAAGGTACGGCATGGTGGGATGAAGAGGTTAAGAGAGCAGTGGAGGAAAAGAGGAAGAAGTGACTAAAGTGGTTACAGGACAGGGGTTCAACTGAAATAAGAACCGAATATATTGAGAGGATGAAACACATGAAAAGACTAGTGATAAGGAAAAAGGAGGAGGTAAATGAAGATCTGGGAAGAAAAATTAATGCAGATTACTCTTAAAATAGGAAGCTATTCTGGAAAGAGGTGAAGAAATGCTGAAGTGACAGCGGAAAGAAATGTGAAAGTGTGATGGATGGATGTGGTAGATTATTAACCCATGGGGATGAAGTACGGACCAGATGGAATGAATACTTTGAGAGCCTAATGAATGAGATTAGAGAGAGCAGAGCCACTGTAAATATGATTGGTTTTGGGGGTGTGCAGAGAAGGAATGCAGAGCCAGGAAACGTGACACTCGCACAAATGAAGAGCTGTGAAGCAGATGAGAGGTGGGAAAGCGGCTGGGGTTGGTGAGGTATATGCAGAGATGATTAAGTTGAGTGGAGAGAGAGGAATGAAGTGCTTAATGGAGATATTTCAGAAGGCGTGGATTTGTGAAACTGTGCCAGCAGAGTGAAAAAAGGCTGTGATTGTACCCCTGTACAAAAGTAAAGGTGAACGAAGTCAGTGCAAGAATTATCGTGGCATAAATTTAAGGAGTGTTGTAGGGAAGGTATATGGAAAACTTATTGTAGAGAAAGTAAGAGAGATATGAGAAGTCCTGGTGAGTGATGAACAGGATGGCTTTAGGAGTGGCAGAGGATGTGTGGATCAAATATCTTCAGTAAGACAGATAGTGGAGAAGGCTTGTGGGAAGAACTATAAGGTGTTTATGACATTCATAGACTGGAAAATGCATACGACAAAGTAGACAGAGAAGAATTGTGGAAGGTTGTGCGCATGTACGGTGTAGATGGTAAGCTGTTAGGTGCCGTCAAGAGTTTTTATGACGGTAGTGAAGCATGTGTAAGGGTAAATGTGCATCTAAGTGAATGGTTCACGATCGTTGTGGGCGTGCGACAAGGTTGTGTAATGTCCTCATGGTTGCTCAATGTATATATGGATGGGGTGGTAAGAGAAGTAAAAACACGAGTAATGGAGAGGGGGATGGCGTTGGTAATGAATGGTGATGGATGGAATATCTCAAATATGTTATATGCCGATGATGTAGTGCTACTTGCAAATACCGGACAAGAACTTGGTAGGCTGGTGCATTGTTTTGCTGATGTCTGTGAGTGTCGTGCCTTGTAAGTATATGTAGAAAAGAGTAAAGTGATGGTTATTGAGAGAAAAGGTGACTCCCAGTGTGATGTTACAGTGAATGGAGAGAGACTGGAATTGGTGAGAGAGTTCAAATTCCTGGGTACAGTGATAGAAAAGAGAGGAAAACGTGCAAAAGAAGTGGAAAGTAGAGTGACGTAAGGAAGGAAAGTAGCTGGTGCAATGAAGGCTTTGATAAGAAACAGACGCTTGAGTGTTGTAGCTGCACAAGGCTTAGCCTACGTGAAGAAGTGTTAGTGCCAACTTTAACATATGGATGTTAGAAATGGTGCGGCATGAAAACGAAAAGTCAGGAGTGAGAGCAGAGGAGATGGGACTGCTGAGGAATGTATGTGGAGTACAGAGAGTGGATAGGATACTAAATAAAATGATTCGTGAATGATGTGAAGTGAGGAAGTCTGTGGACACTGGAATCGAAGAGAGTGGACTGAGATGATATGGTCATGTGGATAGAATGGATAACAATAGGGTGGTGAAAAGGTATATCTGATCGAATTTGAAGGAGGGAGGAGGCGAGGTAGGCTATGGAGAAGGTCGAGGGATATGGTGGATGAGTGTGTGAGGAAGAGAGGTTTGGAAGTCGGTGAGGTTCAGGGACTGACTGGAGATCGTGCTGGCTGGATGAATATTGTGAGGAGATGCGCATGATCGGGGATTTGGCACCCCTTTTTAACCTGACAGCGTCCGAAATGACTCTGTCGGATACGTTTATGTGAAGCTGCAGAAAGTGGTGAATTTTTTTGGCGTATCAGATAGAGCCAGGATTCCGGGGGCTGCCTTTGGATGGGAAAGGAGGTCCGGATGATGATAATAAGAACGTAAGAAGAGAGTATAACTGCAGTAGGCTTGTTGGCCCATGCTAGGAAGCTCCTAGAAGAGTAACTTAACTACTAGAATGAGATAAAGATAGAAAAGAAGATGGCTCTCCCCGGCCCTCCAAACCCTCCAGCCGGAGCCGGTAGGAAAAAGTCAGAAAGAACACCACGCAGTATAGAAAAGCTGGCGTGGACATTTTACAGGAAAGTGAAAAGGAAAAAGAATGAATTAGTACTGGTTATGGGCTTTTTTTTTTATACCCACCCCTTATCTGTCATATGCCTATCTAGCCTATGCTTGAAACTCTCAATGGAAGAGGCAGCAACTACATCACTAGGTAGCATATTCCATTCGCATGCTACTCTATTGCCAAACAAATTTCTACCTATTTCCATACTAAAACGGAATTTACCTACTTTGAAACTCTTACTTCTAGTTCTATCCTGTATGCTCACTTTAAGTACCTTGCTAATGTCTCCCTTATTTATTCTATTCATCCACTTAAACACTTCAGTCAAGTCTCCCCTTACTCTACGCCTTTATCGTGCGTGCAGATTTAGTCTTTTCAGTCTGTCTTCACATGACAGCTTTCGAACATCATGTGTCATTTTTGTCATTCTTCTCTGTACATTTTCTAGGGAATATATGTTCATTCTATAGTACGGACACCAAAATTTCACGGCGTAGTCTAAATGTAGCCTTACTAATGCTAGATAAAGCTGCGGTTTTACTTTAGACGTCCTGTTGCTCATGCTCCTCGAAATAATCCTAGGACCCTATATGCTTTATTTCTCTCATTAATACTCTGTTGCCTTGGTTTGAGGTCTTTATTAACCATAACTCCTAGATCTCTCTCGCATTCCGATTTACTAATTTCTTTGTTATCTAAGTTGTATTTTGTATCTCCAGTGGTCTTGCCTACGTTAATTACTTTACATTCTTCAACGTTAAATTCCATTTGCCAAGTTTTAGACCATTTGGATAATCGAGGTCCTTTTGTAAGTTACGGCAAGCGTCAGTCGAGTTAATAATACGCCTTATATTTGTGTCATCAACAAATTTGCTGATACTGCTAGTGATTCATAAGTCTAAATCATTAATATACTTAAGGGACCGAGTACTGAACCCTGTGGTACACCGCTAGTTACTATCCCCAATCCGACTTAGTTCCATTTATTAATACTCTCTGCTTTCGTCCTTTCAGCCAGGATTCTATCCATTTTAAGATATCGCCGTCTATACCGTGTGCTCGAACCTTTCTAACTAACCTTTCGTGTGGGACCCTATCAAAAGCTTTACTAAAGTCCAGATGAATAACATCGTAAGCTTTATCGCTATCTACTGCCTCATAGACCTCCGAGAAGAATGACATGAAGTTTGTGAGGCAGGATCGTCCTTGCCTGAATCCGTGCTGACTTTCATTTATACGATTAAATCATTTTAAGTGTTCCCTAATTTTATTTGCCTAAACTGACTCTAGCATTTTTTCTGCTAGTGACGTCTGGCTTAAGGGTCAATAATTCGACGCAGCTGATTTATCACCCCTTGTAAAATGGACACTACGTTTGCGGCCTTCCACGCCTCTGAAACTTCTCCTGAAATTAAAGAGTCATTAAATAACGTTAAAAGTGACTGACATAACTCTTGTTTGGTTTCTTTTATAACTTTAGCATATATGTCGTCCGGACCTGGCGATTTTTGAGGTTTTAACATATTAATTTCTTTCAGTATGTCCTCCTTACTAATGGTTATGATACTAAGAATATTGTCCGTATTATCATCGTAAATATTTGCTGCTTGAGGAACCTGATCTAGATTTTCCTTGGTAAATACTGATATGAAGTAATTATTTAGGATGGAGCACATTTCTTTAACTTCACTGGTAATGTTACCTGAGTCTGTTCTGAGAGGTCCTATCCTGTCTTTATTTTTCGTACGGTACATTTGGTAAAAACCCTTGGGGTTTTGCAACCTTAATTTCATAACCTCGCTTTGCTTTCCGTATCTCCATCTTTACATCCCTGTTCAAAATCGCGTACCGGTGACGCAAGTGTTCCTCTCCACATTTTAATTTTCTATGTATTCCTTTCCTTTGGCCTCTGAGAGATTTTAATCTGTTGTTTAACCATCTTGGTTCTGAATTATTCGTTATAAACTGTTTTGAAATGATATATCTATGTTGGCCTCTGTGTATTATATTTACTAAAGCATATAGTGAATGGCTAGCGAGTAGAGGTAGGGGAGATGAGAGAGAGAAGAGAGAGGTATATGTGAGCAGGAGAAGGGAGGTGAGGGGACTGGTGAAGGAGAGTAAGAAGAAAGTGGATGAAGAATTTGGGAGGAATCTGAGTGTGAAATGGAGGGAGAGTAAGGAATTGTTTTGGAAGGAGGTAAAGAAAGTAAGGCAGTGTGAAAGGGGAAATAGTAGGGGAGTGAAAGATAGGAATAATAGATTGCTGGTGGAGAAGAGAGAGGAATTGAGGAGATGGAAGGAGCACTTTGAGGATTTGTTGAATGTAGAGAGTGAGAGCAGTGTGAGTATAAGTGGTTGGGGAATGGCTGGGAGAAGAAGAGATGAGAGGAGGGAGGAAGAGATCAGTAGGGCGGAAGTAGTGGAAGCAATGAAGAAGATCAAGATGGGAAAGGCCCCAGGAATTGATGGAATGTGTGGTGAAATGCTTAGGTATGGGGGTGAGATTGTTGTGGAGTGGATATGGAAGTTGTGTAGATTGGCTTGCGAAGAGGGAAGGGTTCCAGAGGACTGGAAATCAGGTATAATTGTTCCTTTATACAAAGGAAAGGGGGAGAGAGAAGTATGTGGTAACCATAGGGGTATTTGCCTACTTAGTGTGACTGGTAAAATATATGGTAGAATACTCATTGATAGGGTTAGGCATATGACAGAGGAGCTAGTTGGAGAAGAACAAGGGGGATTTAGGAAGGGAAAAGGATGTGTAGCTCAGATATTTGTTCTAAGATGTTTAGTGGAGAAGTATCTAGAGAAGGGAAAGAAAGTGTATGCTGCCTTCATGGACTTGGAGAAAGCTTATGACAGAATAGAGGGGCAAGGTATGTGGAAGGTGTTAAGAATATATGGAGTGGAGGGGAAATTGTTGAGTGCTGTGAAGAGTATGTACGAAGGAGCTAGGGCTACGGTGCGAGTGGATGGTGAGCTGAGTGAGTTCTTTGATCTCAATGTGGGACTGAAACAGGGTTTTGTGATGTCTCCATGGCTGTTTAATATATACATGGATGGGGTTGTAAAGGAGGTGCAAGGTAGGGCAGTGGATTTGGGGGTGGCTCTAATGAATGAGGGTGAGATTTGGAAGATTCCGGTGTTGCTGTTTGCTGATGATACAGTATTTTTGAGTGAAGATGAATGGGAGTTGCAAGGTTTGGTGAATGAGTTTGGGACAGTGTGTAGGAAGAGGAATCTGAAAGTTAATGTAAACAAGAGTAAAGTTATGGTGTTTGAGAGGAATGAAGTCACAGAACGTACAGTGAGGTTGGATGGTGAGGATATGGAGAATGTGAGTGCATTCAATTACTTGGGTAGTGTGATGAGTAAGGATGGAACTTTGGGGAATGAAGTGAGTGAAGGGGTACAGCAGGGAAGGAAGGTTGTTGGTACACTGAAAGCAGTGATGAGAAATAGAGAGGTGAGTATGGAAGTTAAGAAGTCACTGCATGATAGTATTGCAATTCCTACCCTGATGTATGGAAGCGAGGCGTGGACCTTGCCAGAGGGGAACAAGTCAAGAGTGAGAGCAGTGGAAATGAGTTCCTTGAGAGGAGCATGTGGAGTGACATGGAGGGACAGGTTGACGACTGAAGAAGTGAAGGAACGTTGTGGGGTGACCGTGGATGTGGTTGAGAAGATTAGGAGAAATACACTGAAGTGGTTTGGACATGTGGAGAGAATGGAGAATGAAAAACTGACTAAGAGGGTGTATGTAGGTGAGGTGGAGCGAGGGAGAGGGAGGGGTAGACCGAGGATGAGGTGGAGGGATGGAGTTGAGAGGTATATGAGGGAGGAGGGAGTGAGTTAGGGGGAGGGTAGTCAAATGGTGGGTGACAGAGCGACTTGGAGGCGTTTTGTCTGCGGGCACCCTTTACGAGAGTAGGGCTTCGGGCTATAGATAGATAGATAGATAGATAGATCATATTTCTCGGTGGCCCAGCGGCTGCTTGGTACTGGACCTGAGTTAATCTCAGTCACCTGAACTACACTCCCACCTGTATCCTGTCCCTCACCTATGACCTCACCTTCCCCAGTGACCTGGCGCACATTTCCTCCCGGTTCCTGTCCCTCACCTATGACCTGAGGCTCTCCACTGTCCTGACTGTCCCTAAAATAAGCTGTCCCCGCATGGAATACGGTTCTAAAAATAAGCTCTTAATCCATCGAAATCTAGACGAATATTAGGAACGGTGGAGGGGTTTTCAGTAGAACAGACATCCCACATAAATTTGAACTTAATTTCCCCATGATCGCTATTACCAAGTCGTCCACCAACCTCTATATCACTGCTGGCATTTTCTGTATTAGATAAAACCAAATCTAGTATATTATTACCTCTGGTGGGCTCCCTGATATACTGATAAAGGAAATTATCCTGTACTACCTCTAGAAATTCCTCTGACTCTGCATCCCCTGTCTGATTTCGCCAATCTATCCTTGGAAAATTAAGGTCCCCTACAATTATCACTAAGCTGGACTGTGACGCTTTCCTGATTTCTTCCCAAAGGTATTTACTGTCTGCTCTGCTTAATTTTGGAGATCTGTAAATATCTCCTAAGACTAATTCCTCCCTGTTGTTACTGATTGTTGTTGTTGTTGTTGTTGTTGTTGTTGTTGTTATCATCCTCTTCCTCCTCCTCATCATCATCATTGTTATCATTATCATTCCCTCCTTCTCCTCCTCCTCCTCCTCCTCCTCCTCCTCATCATCATCATCATCATTCCTTCAGCTTAGGAAACGCCTCTCGTACTGAAGGGGTTTATTAAGTGTGGACGAAATCCCCCCCTCTTTTTCGATGATTTTTTTAAGTATGTGATGGTGTGAGAACATGTATGGGTTGGGTGGGGCTGGGTGGGCGGGGGGGGTGTGGTGGGTAGGGTGGGGCAGCGTGGGTGGTTTTGGTGGGCATGGTACGGCAGAGTGGATGAGTGTGGTGGGGCAGGGTGGGTGAGTGTGGTGGGTCAGAGTGGGGCAGGGTGGGCAGGTGTGGTGGGTGTAGGGGAACAGGTTGGGGTAGAGTGAGTGGGTGTGGTGGGGTAGGGTAGATAGGTGTGGTAGGACAGTTGGGCAGGGTGGATGAAGTGGGTGGGCAAGGGTGAGTAGATGTGTGGGTGTGGTGGGTCAGAGTGGGGCAGGGTGGATGGGTGTAGTGTGGCAGTGTGGGTGGGTCTGGTGAGGGACTGTGTGGCAGCGTGGGTGGGTGTGGTGTGGCAGCGTGGGTGGGTGTGGTGTGGCAGAGTGGATGGGTGTGGTGGGACAGCGTGGATGGGTGTGGTGGGGCAAGGTTGGGGGGTCTGGTGAGGCACTGCGTGGCAGCGTGGGTAGGCGTGGTGGGGAAGTGTGGGTAGGTGTGGTGAGGGACAGTGTGGCAGCGTGGGTGGGTGTGGTGGGGCAGGGTGGGTATGTGTGGGGGGGCAGAGTGGGTAGGTGTGGTGTGGTAGCGTGGGTAGGTGTGGTGGGGCAATGTGGTTAGGTCTGGTGAGGCAGTATGGGTAGCTGTAGGGGGGCAGGGTGGGTAGGTGTGGTGGGGCAGTGTGAGTAGGTGTGGTGAGGCACTGTGTGGCAGCGTGGGTGGGTGTGGTGGGGCAGGGTGGGTGGGTAGGTGAACAGGGTGGGTATGTGGGTAGTGGGAAAATAAATCCATGGGGAAGTAGGTCCAAGGAGGAACATAGGCCTAGTGGGTACATGGAGCCGCGGGGACTGTCTCTACTTCACTGCTATCCTTGTCTTATTCTAGTAGTTCAGTTTCTCTTTAGGAGCTGCCTAGCGTGGTACAACTGGCTGCTGCAGTTATCCTCTCTTCTTATGATCTTATGTTTTTATGTACTGCTACTACTACTACTACTGTTACTACTACTACTGTTACTGCTACTACTACTACTACTACTACTACCACCACCACCACCACCACCATCAACACCACCACTACCACTACCACTACTACTATTACTACTACTACTACTACTACTACTACTACTACTACTACTACCACTATTACTACTACTACTACCACGGGATTCATTTTGCATCTTACATCTTATTATTCCCTTGTCTGATGCTAATACTTTCCACAGATCAACACTGGCCTGGAGAGAGACGCCTTCGTGCGGTGGCGCCGATGTACCCCTGCGGAGGACCTACCCAGATGCACAAACGTATCTCCCTAAAGGACGCTGGTGGACTGCAGCGGTGGTAGCCTGCAGTCCACTGGGTTTACGTTTAGATGCCCATGGGATGCAGCTACTACTACTGCTGCCACTAATGCTACCACCACCACTACAACTACTACTACTACTACCACCACCACCACCACCACCATCTCCACGACCACCAGCACCATCACCAGCACCACCACCATCACCACCACGACTACTACTACTACTACCACCACCACTACTACTACTACTATGCTACTACTACTGCTGCTGCTACAACAATTACTATCACTACTACTAAACAACTCGACAGTAGTTTCATTCAGAAAACAGTAATGTGCCACTTAAAAAAAAAAAAAAAGACTAAACTGACAAGAATGTAAAAAAATAGGTGTATTACTACTGTATTATTATTATTATTATTATTATTATTATTATTATTATTATTATTTTGTAAATTGGAACTGTTTCCTCAATCTCAGGAGACACTTCTAAGACTGAAGGAGTTAGGTACAGCCTTCATTAACCCCTTTATTACTAAAGGTCTGCCCTAAAATAATAATAATAAAAAAAAAAAAAATCCAGGTAGTAAGCAAAATCAATGAAAGATCACCAGACGATTTTATTCAGCTTTGGGAAGACTTATGGTAAGAAATGCTCCTCCACAACCTATAAAAACAAGTGTAATGTCCCTTTGGCCACCAATAGAACGTATTCATAAACTGTTTTAAGCTTGAATAGTGTACTCGTATATTGTGTGTTTATGCATCTGTCTGCTTGCTACCCCACATCCTATGTAACAAGTGTTATTTGTTGTGTGATATAAAAATGATGAACTAAACTGTACTTTTTTTAATAACCATATGCTATTGGCGCATGCCAAACACATCAAAAGTCAATGCAGTTTATATACATAAAGAACGGCATTCATGAGAGCCCAGAAGGGCTCTGAGACCTTTATGAATACGCCCCTAAAATTTTTTATAAATGCTTGATTTTCGCCCGAGATGAACTAAACAGCGCCACATAAGGCCCCTTCCCTGTGCTGACGAGCTTGCTGGTCGCTGATTGGTCGACGCCTGGATGACGTCACGATCCAGCGACGGTGGCGCCATCTGGTGATCAAGTTATGAACTAAGGCTCATCTACCAGAGCCATCTGCTGGTCAGGTTGCAAAGCAAAGCTCGTCTGCAGGGGTACTTGGCGGGAACGTGACGTCATCCACGCATCGACCAATCAGCGACCAGCAAACTCAACTCAGGGAAGGGGCCTTATGAGGCGCTGTTCTGCTCAACTTGGGCGAAAATCAAGCATTTATAAAAAATTTTAGGGCCGTATTCATAAAGGTCTCAGAGCCCTCCTGGGCTGTCATGAATGCTGTTCTTTATGTATATAAAATGCACTGACTTTTGATGTGTTTGGCATGCGCCAATAGCATACGGTTATTAAAAAAAGTACAGTTTAGTCCAGAGCACTTCTAGATGTCTATGAATGAGTTAAGCATTCTGTAAAATGCTTAAGTAACAATAGTCAGTCCATGGCTCTTAAACATGGCCATGAACTGACTTTTTGTATATTTCACACTGTTATTAATTCTCTAGTTTTTTGTGATGTGCAATAAAAGACTGCACAGATGACCATATACTGACATTAGGCTTAAGATCTATTAATATATCTCCACATTACTTAAATATGACAATGAATCATGTTGACTGTCGTATTTATCACAATATTATCAATCATTTTAGTGATTAGGAAGGACTTGGAGTGAATTACAATAAAGATATAAATAAACTGTCAATCTTAAACATAACTTATACTATGTATCATCAGGATATTATTAAAATAAAAGGATTGTTTATTATGTTTATTTCAACAAAGTTACAAAGACTGTGTGGGAGCCAGTGGTACATTGGTTAGCAGATTCACCCTGTGACTGGTAGAACCTGAGAGCAGTTCTTGAGCTTGTGAACTCCTCCACCCCCATTTCTCTGCTTAATATATAGTAGCCTATACAAAACAGCATGTCTGAGAATACAAGATTAGGTAAGCATGTATTTATGTAGGTAGGTAGGTAGGTAGGCAGGAATACAGGTAAGTAGTTAGGTAGATTGGTGGACTGGTAGGTGGGAGGGTGGGGAGGGATGTAGGCAGATGGGTGGGGAGATAGATGTGTGTGTGTGTGTGTGTGTGTGTGTGTGTGTGTGTGTGTGTGTGTGTGTGTGTGGATGGATAGGTGGCAATGTGGGTAGATATGTAGGGAAGTAGGTATGTAGGTGGGTAGGTAGGCAGGGAGGGAAATGAGTAGGTAAGAGGGTAGTGACAAGAGGGGTGGGTGGCTAAGCAGGTAGCAGGAGGATAGGTAAGTAGGTGGGTTAGTAGTGGATGGGTAGGTAACTGGGTAAGCAGGTAGGTAGGAAGGTAAGTAAGTAGGATATGCAGTTAGGATGGAAGGTGATTAGGTTGGCAGCCAAGTTCTTCAGTAGGTAGGTGGGTTGGTAAGCAAGTGGGTAGGTAGTACTAAGTAGTAAAGCAGGTAGGAGTGTGGGAAGGTAGGGTAGCAAGGTGGGTTGGCAGGTACTGCAGGTAGGTTGGTGAATGGGATAAAGATAACCTAACCTTTCCCCACCTGATCTAACCTCTAACCTAGCCTAGCCATATCAATCATTCCTAACCCAACCTAACCTAACATACATCCACTAGCCTAATATAAACTAACTAAATCTTACTTACTGTATCCTAACCTAGCCTTACATAACCTAATCTAACCAATGCTATCAAAGTGTACATCCAGGCTCCCAACTACACCTCTCTTCATTTGCTATCACAATTTCCCATAAAACACAACTCACAACCGTGTACCTTACATCCACATCCCTAACTATACTACCTTCACTTGCTGAGTCACATTCTTCCCTTAAGTCAGTCAAATATACATGTACATCCCTAACTGAATAGATCTTATTCTTCTATCACTATCACCTAGAACACAACCCTCAACACTCAAAATCCCAACCAGGTCCCCAACTGCATTCCTGGATGAATGGAGGAGGATACCTGGTACTGTACAAGGGTAGGCCAAAACATGATCCCTGGACCAGCTCTTGAAACAGGACAATTTTCATCTTACTCTTGTTCATCTTGTTCTGTACTGGTTTCACTGTCTGTCTCCATTCTGCAGTACCTGCATGAGAAAGAGATAGTGAAAAAGGATATCCATTCATGCACCACTCAGCTGCAACCCTTATCTTAGGATGAGGATGCAGATAAGATTAACCTTATCTTAGGCAGAGAATGTAGATAAGTTTTAAAAATTGAAAATAACACCATATTGAGGCTGGCCATGGTATAACTGATGTTTTCTATGGACTGGGAGCTAAACCAAGTCCCAAAACTGCTAACTACTTCCTACTAGCTGTTGGAAACTGATGGGAGAAGAGAAATCTAAGGTGTTTGTATTTCAGATGTACATTAAGATTTCTAACAACATGTAGTGTACTACGGAACTCTTGCTGTAAAAGTCTGGACTGAGTTTCTGTGTTCCTGATTGGTCAAACTGGGCTGGATGATGGCTGGCTGGATGGAAAAGAATAAAATTAACTAGGTAAGCGGCACAGTGGTGATGGAAGCATTTACATGATGTTACACTAAACAACAAAGCATCATAAATTAGTGAACAACTTCATTTTTGGCAATATTTATCAAGTCAACACTGACCCGCCAACTTCTATAACACTAAGGTGTTTTGAAGTCCTGACTGATACACCCCTAGCATGTATTCAGTATGGATGGTGGATATTTGTGCTGAAGAGGTGACATGTGAAAATCAAAGTGGGTAGCTCATACAAGGACTGGTAAGCCTCAGGCAATGGGCTGTAGAAAATAGTACCTGCATCAGATATAAATAAAACAGTAACCCTTTCACTCCCAACACATTAATTTACCTTGTATGTGCTACCTCCTGGTGATTTTATTAAACTTAGAAGGACCTTTTGTAGTGAAGTTAATGAAAGCTATAACTAACCCCTCCACTTCAAAAAGTTTACCTTAAAGAGAATAAATCTGCCTAAAAACAGGAAGAATAAAATATAAAATATATAATCTGCTGGAATGGATTAATAAATAAATAAAAACCATGAAAATAATAAACTTACCTACTTCACAACTTCCTCCTTGGTAACACTGGCATTGTCACTGCAGCCCCCCTTTTCTATATCAAGGACATGGATCTGACAAGCGTGCATCTATCCAGCAGCTTCCATTCTCCAGGCTTAGGCCTACTGATGTTGTCACATGAAGGCATCCCTCCCACTAATTCTGTGGACAAAAGAATCAATGAAAACAACTTCAAAACAGCTCATTGCCATCCATCCATCATAAAATTATATGCTGCCCCATGAGGAGTGTAGAAGCCCGGGGCTAGGCAATTTGGTCCTGACATTTAAGATGAGAGTGACCTGCCTCACTCATCCCTGAGTGGCATTACATGAGCAATAACTCCAACCATCCCTTGGATATAAACCTTCACTGGCTCAATCTGACTGGAGCGCTGTAATTACCCACTAAACTACCAGGCACCATAATTTGGTTATATGGTTACCACTCAGCATAGTAAATGGTTTCCTGGTGTACAGGAAACCATTAGGCTTGTCACTCAGTGTGGAGTCACCCATAGGCAGAAGGAAGAGGAAAGAATGAAGGAAAGAAAGACAAAAGAGGGAGGTAAAGTCACCCGTAGGCAGAAGGACGAGGAAAGAATGAAGTAAAGAAAGGCAGAAGAGGAAGCAAGGAATGGAGAGAGGAGAGGAAAGGGCAGACACCCAAGAGCAGCACTACATCGAGTGAGTGGATGGTGAGCGCCCCCACCTACCACAAAGCTCACTGCCACATCAGAAAATTATGCTAAGATGATGGATGGATAGAAAAAGAAACACAGAAAACACCTTTGAAACAGATTCTGCACAACAGTAAGTTATAAATAACCAAGTCCTATGTTACATCTGAATTTTTTTTAATTTTCCACCCAGCAGTTTCCTACAAATGCTGAGATGCAACCTGCTGGTTCTGTAACATGGGCTACCTCAATATAAAGATTCCTTGCAAGGAAACGTGGCATCTATCTCTTATCGTACTGTACATGATCTGTGGTACCTCTTACCTGACACTTAATCATGTAAGACACTTCTGTCCCTCCTCAGTAGTGACTCCTCCTCCAGCCTGTAGTCCACTGGGTTCACGTACAGATGATCCTGTGGCCACACCAACCCTTCTCCCATACCACGTCGTTCTGTCCTCCTTCACCCGCTTCATCATGTTGTTCCTCCACCTGAAAAACAATAAAAGAATAAGCAAACACAGAACAAAATAAAGGATAGAGAAAATCTGCAGTGGTAAAAAGCAACTACGAACATGGAACAGAGTCAAGGAATGAAAATAATTAAACAAAAGAATCATAAACACAATAAAATAATGAAGAGAAAAAATCTGATAGAGAAGAATGCAAAAACTTATGAATACAGAACATAATAATGAACAGAAAATTTTAAAAGTAAATAAGGACTGAAAAAAAAAAAGTTACTTCCAATGCCACAAATTTCTCTTCAAGGCAGGCTACAGGAGTTTGGGGCTGGACTACAAGTCAAGTGTATTTAGGGGTAGATGACCAGCCTACTCTCCCTGGCAGCATTGGCCTACATGATTAAAATACCCCTAAACACCTCTTGGGGATCACATCTATCCAAAGACGTCATTCCAAGTGGGGTGTTCTGACCACCAAATCAACAGAATAATGGAATTTTGAGAAGGAACAAGGAAATAGGAACATATGTAGGATACAGCAAGTGTCAATCCTTTCAAAATGATAATGTATGATGGTTTTAAAATACTGACATATGTTCTTTACAATCAAGAAAATAACCATCATATCAAATGCATCCACAAGATAAAACCTCACTCTATCATCAGCTAAAAAGATGAAAAAATGCTATTAGTTGCAAGCATGTCAAAAGAAAAAAACAACAACAACAATGTAAATCCTCACATTCTCGTAACTGCCGTCGTTAACGATAACTCACTTAATATCTGCCTCATAGGACTGGCAGCTTTCATTCAGTGTTAATGAAGCCTGTTTATTTTCAAGGTGAGAACAAGTATCATTGTTCTAGGGTTACTGTCTTGCCAAGAATGTATTTTGCCCACTGCTAATTTATATATAGCTACTGTCATATATTAGTCATTTCTACTTGGTTTTTGGCGACATTGCTCCACAGACTATTGGGGCATCTAATGAAAGGTATTTATGAAGCAAGAGAGAAATTTGTTCCCCACAGGAGTGTTGTTCTGACCCCCTTGGGCACACCACCAGCATCCTTGTTTATACACTTAATGATAATTCTCTTGGCCATGATAATAACAGCTTAACATATAAATACCGGCTTGTCTTACCTGTGGTGTATATAAACCACTATCTGGCCATTATATTGACGGAAATGAAAGCTGATGATCGAGGGTGCTCCTTCCGAGTGGCCACCTCTATCTCATACCTTCATCACTCACAGTTCCCTTACCCAGCCTTGCAAATAGTACCCTGGCATATAAATACCAAATTCTCTTACCTGTGGTGTGTGTAAGGCCCTGTTCTCTGCCATATTCACCAGAAATAAAGCTTGAGGTTGGTCCGTCCTTCTCAATCACCCTCCGCCTACCACTCTCCGTCTCTCTTGTAAAATGCCTAAATTAAGTCGCACTGGCACAAATCCATCACAGGATGATCAGTTCACTTGCCATATTGTTGCTAAACACACCCATTAGCGTCAGAAGGCACGTATTGTCCCGCTATTTGCTGGTGAACACCTGAGAACGCGACCAAGGCAGGTGTTTGTTTTGATTGAGATCAAAGGAGCCGCCAGCATCCTTCGTCAACTACGCTCTAATATGACGTTATTTTAACGAAGACATCCTTCATTGCACACCATAAGGGTCACTTCACTTACACTGTTAGCACCAATTATCCCAAAGGGCACCAAAATACATCCATAGTCCTAGGATATGCTATGAAAACTAGGAGAAGGGCGACCTCGGCAGCCATACTGGATAGTGAACAGAGGAACGCGGGAATTTCGAACGAATATATGGTTCGCGAAATTCCTTATACGATGGCTTTTTTCCGTCATTCCTTGCAGGCACACAAGAAAAGTTTTACAACATCTTCAGTTGGAATATTAGCCTCCTCAATTACCTAATTGTGACACAGGAAGCGTCCACAAAAATTAATTCCACCAATTGAATGAGGTTTCTTACCTGCAAGAGTTCCTTGTCTTAACTAAAGTTTCAATTATATGAGACGAAACAGCTAAAATTTAAATTATATTATATTTCTGCCCTGTTCATCGATTTTGTACTATTATGATCAATTTTGTGTCTGGAACATGTACCAATAAGTGTGTGGTTACGTCGTGTAATCAAACTGGAGAATATGTGCCTTCTTAAAGCACATTAATTGACGTGACTGAATTAGTTCCACCAAAATTTAAGGTCCTCTCATAAAATTTCTTTTGCAAAAGAACCTTGGTTTGTACCTTTAATTTCACTCATGCAGTTACCAAGCACTTCACATCCAAACCAGGGTGAAAACTTAATGGGAAATACCACCCTACAGACAGATTTCGCACGATAATTCACTTTTACAGAGACAAATTACCGTAAAAGGTGAATAAGATCATTCATGAATACACTCCGGAATCGTAAATCCCCCACACACTTACCAGATCACAGCAGCCTTGGGAACCTGGACTTGATAAATTTTAAGATACGAGAAACATGAAAATTGTCTAAAATGGTTTGACTTTGGTATTTGTCATTAATACTAAGACAACACGAATAAAAAAATATAGGAGAAACCAGATATTCTGGCTATTTTTGTCCATCAAAGGAGCGATATCAAACGATAGAAGTAGAGCCACCGTTGGCAATATTGATCAGACTCACATTTTTGCTTTATATAAGCTTATTAAAGCATGAATACGAGATCCGGGCGATTGAAGAACTGTAAAGACCATATCCCCACCCCCCTGTACCAATGAAAGAGTTCTAGAAGATAGATTAGTGGAAATATCGTCATTTTGATGTTGGCCACCAAGGTGAGAGGAGGGCAGCCACCTCGCTCCTGCTGGTGGCAAAGCCTATGGTCACCATGGCAACGCATTCGTATTGTTGTCAGCATGGGAGGCTTTCTAGTGCCTCTTCCCTACTTGTTATTGTTGCACATACCACGTTTTCACTTTAGCCTGTGGGACGGTTGCAAAATATATCCATAAAAAATAAATCTTAACTTACTAGAGAATATTACAGTGACCTAGACAAAACACAGTACTAAAGTGGTATAATGCCTCCCAGTCTACTGAGAATACAGTTTTGCTACATCTACTTGCATTTTTTCTCCTGCACAGTAGATTTCAATACCCGCTTCTATACCATAAGAGAACTTGTGCCTCTTCCTGCGTTTGGCGGCCTGGTAGGGTGGTTGATGGGTGGATGGGTGGGGTGGGTGTGTGGGTGGAGAGGCTTGATGGGTGGGATGAGGTGGGTAGGTTGGCAGGGTGGGTGACAGGGTGGGTAGATAGGAGGGTTGGGTGGAGTGAGTGGGATGGGAAGGTGGTTTAGGCAAAGAGGGTGGGGTGAGTGGGTGAGAAGCATGGTGGAGTGGGTGGGTGTGGTGGTAGATGGGGTGGGTTTAGCAGATGGTTGGGATGGGTGGGTGTAAGAAGTGTGTGGGTGGGTTGGGCAGATGGATATGCCTTGCCAATGGGTGGGTGGTACGTGTATGTGGTGGGTTGGTGAGTGGGTTGTGTGGTTGGGTGGGTGGGTCAATCCATAATTTGTCTTGGTACCCCCTTGGCCTCCTCACTCCGGCTTTCCCTGTCTTCAGCTTTCCCATCCTACTCGTGTGTACCGCCCTGATCGACTGGTTCCACAGCCTACTCATTAACCAGTTCAATGCTAGGATCTTTTCCCTGTGTTCATTGCCTTACCACAACAAAACTGGCAGCCCCTCTGGACACAAGCCACACACAACAAACTTCTCTCTCGTACCTAGTTTCTCCCTGGTCCTCCTCTGAACTGTGCTTACTCCTCTTCTAATAGGCCATACTGGACTTACCTTGTACTGTCAGTCACGTCTCTGCGTCTCCCACATGCTTCTACACTGTCCACTGCTTGATAACACACAACACAACTTCTTCCCACACCTGGCTAGACTGAGTAGCACCCCTAACATATGTGGCGCTCGACTTCAATCTCCCTCGTTTTCTATTACTCGCCTCATGTCCTTTCTCAGTCACAACACCGTTCTTCCCAGTTTATAATTCATCTCTCCACCTATCTTCAGCATATATCTCATTTAGTTCACTTTTAAATTTACCTTTACCTTTCCCCCACAACAATTCCCTGCCTTACTGCCAATTGGTCTTTGTCTCTTGGCGCAGAAGTGTTCATTTAATCAATCATCTCATGGAAAAGCTGAAAAATAATAGAAGAAAATTTTGTTTGTGTATCCAGACGGGTGGAAGGGATGACATTGGCCTCCTCCACAATAAGCTCAGCCAACTCACATTTCAAGACGTATACCGCTGCCCCCCCTTGCATGATTCTCCTTGTGTCAATCCATTATTTATCTTGGTACCCCCTTGGCCTCCCCATTTTAAAAATCTTATCTATGCTCCGGTGGGTGAATAAGGCTGGCCAGGGAATCGCACCCAGGTTCTTCCAGTTACGAAGTGTATGATTAAACCAATGTACCCCCGACTGCCCCAGAGGAAATGGGAGAGAGAGAGAGAGCGAAACAGAGAGAGAGAGAGAGAGAGAGAGAGAGAGAGAGAGAGAGAGAGAGAGAGAGAGAGAGAGAGAGGAGGGGGGGAGAAAGAGTGGAAGTACAGGAAGAGAAACCTTAGAAGAGGGGGACTTGAGGATGACGAGAACAAAGGAGGTGGAGGTGGAGACAGGACAATGCTTTAGAGTTTACACCAGTGTTTCCCAGACTTCTTCACTTCATTCCCAACATGTAGGGATCTTAACAGCCTCGTGCCCCCCCCCCCTTCAGTATTCTCTCAAGCCCTACAAAAAATGATGTATGAAAGAAATCTGTTGTGGTGGTCTTCATTTATTTTAATGTTTACAACTGTCAGTCAGAATGCATAGTTTGTTACATATCAATGGAATAAATGACACTGCCTTCAGTCAGTCGTCTGATTGGAGGCTGTCACTGATAACGCTTATCTCATATCTGGGTTCACATCCAGAGGGCTTCGTCAGTTACTTTCTATGTGTAGAAAGGTGGAAAACCAGATTCACATAAATATGTTCTGGATAATGGCTTCTATTTCACAGACACTCTGATTTACTGCTTACACCTGCCCGCCATCCCCTCCCTAAAATCCTGCCGTGGCCCCCTTGGGGGCCATGGCTCCCAGTTTGAAAACAGCAGTTTAGACCCACTGAGCTCGATAATAATGTTTAGATCTTTAACATTAAAATACTTTGAAGTACCATTTTCTTTCCTTTGTCCAGCTGAAATAAATTATTTACATGATTCAGGTATCTTTTGTTGGAATTTTGTTCTATATTCCAGTTTAGGAGTTAATTTGATGTTTGCAATTGTTGAGCAGCAGCAGCAGCGGCAGCAGGAGCAGCGGCAGCAACAGCAGCAGCAGAGGCGGCGGCAGCGGCAGCAGCAGCAGCCTACTGATGTTGTCACATGAAGGCATCCCTCCCACTAATTCTGTGGAGAACAGAATCAATGAGAACAACTTCAAAACAGTTCACTGCCACATCAGAATATTATGCTAAGATGATGGATGGATAAAAAATGAATCACAGAAAACACCTTAGAAACAGCTCCTCTGCACAATACAGTAGTAAATCATGTTTGACTAAGTCCTATGATACATCTGAAATGTTCTTTTTTTCCCCCCAGCACTTTCCTACAAATGTTGAGAAGATATCTGCTAGTTTTTTAACATGGGCTACCTCAATATAAAGATTCCTTGCAAGGAAACGTGGCATCTATCTGTTATCGTACTTGATCTATGGTACCTCTCACCTGACACTTCTGTCCCTCCTCAGTAGCGTCTCATCCTCCAGCCTGTAGTCCATCGGGTTCACATATAGATAATCCTGCGGCCACGTCAACCCTTCTCCCATACCACGTCGTTCTTCCCTCCTTCACCCACTTCATCATCTTGTTCTTCCACCTGAAAAATTATAACAATAAGAAAACAGAGAGAACAGAATAAAGGATAGGGAAAATCTGGAGAGGGAACAGGCAACAATTAATATGGAACAGATTCATGAACAGAGAGAGAGATAAGCATGAACACAGAATAAAATAATGAACAGATAAAAATCTGGAAGAGAACAGTGCAAAAAATTACGAACAAAGACCATAATAGTCAACAGAAATTTTTGAAAGTAAACAAAAACAGTGTAATTATTAAAACAGAAAAAAAGTTACAGCAAAATCTGAAATTTCCCTTTGAGGTGCATGGTTCTGAGGCCAGGCAATCGTAATCAAGTGCATCTAAGGGCAGATGACCAGCCTGCTCTCCCTGGTGGCATTACATGATCAAAATACCTCCAGCCACCTCTTGGCATCACACCTATGCAAGAACGTCACTTCAACTGGGGGTGTTCTGACCACTAAACCAACAGCATAACGAAGTTTTGAGAAGGCTCAAGGAGCTAAGAACATATGCAGGAAACAGCACATGGCCTTTCAAAATGGTGATGCCTGATGGTTTTGAAAATTTACATCCATGTCCTCTATAATTACCGACATATCCACCACATCAAATACATCCCAGAGATTAGACCTCACTAACACCTACTAAAAAAGTGGGGGGGGGGGGGAATGCTGTTAATTGCTAGTAAAAAAAAAAATCATTATATGTAAATGATACGTTCTCGTAACTGTCGTCATTAACTACAATTCACTTAATATCTGCTTGATATAACTGTCAGCTTTCATTCTGTATTAACGAGTAATAGAAAAACTTGTTCCCCACAGGAGTGTTGTTCAGACCCCCTTGGGCACACCGCCAGCATCCTAGTCTATACACTTAATTATCATTCTCTTGGCCATGATAATAACAGCTTAACATATAAATACCAGCTTGTCTCACCTGTGGTGCATATAAACCACTACCTGGCCATAATACTGACGGAAATATGAGCCTGGGATCGAGGGGGCTCCTTCCGTGTGGCTACCTCTTTTTCACACCATCGTCACTCACAGTTCCTTTACCTAATCTTGTAAATACTGCCCTAACATATAAATACCAAATTCTCTTACCTGTGGTGTGTGTAAGGCCCTGTCTTCTGCCATAATCACCAGAAATAAAGCCTGAGGTTGGAGCGTCCTTCTCAATCACCCTCCGCCTACCACTTTCCGTCTCTCTTGTAAAACGCTTAAATTAAGTCGCACTGGCACAAATGCACATCAGGAAGATCAGTTCACTTGCCATATTGTTGCTAAACACACCCATTAGCGTCAGAAGGCACGTATTGTCCCGCTATTTGCTGGTGAACATCTGAGAACGCGACCAAGGCAGGTGTTTGTTTTGATTGAGATCAAAGGAGCCGCCAGCATCCTTCGTCAACTACGCTCTAATATGACGTTATTTTAAAGAAGACATCCTTCATTGCACACCATGAGGGTCACTTCACTTACACTGTTAGCACCAAATATCCCAAAGGGCACTAGAAAATAACCGTAGTCCTAGGACATGTTATTAAACGTCGGAGAAGGGCGACCTCGACAGCCATACTGGATAGGGACTAGGGAACAGAGGAAGGCGAGAATTTCGAACGAATGTGTGGTTCGCGAAATTTCATATACGATGGCTTTTTTCCGTCATTCCTTGCATGCGCACAGGGATAGTTTAACAACATCTTCAGTTTAAATATTAGCGTCCTCAATTACCTAAGAAGCGACACAGGAAGCGTCCACAAAAATTAATTCCACCAATTGAATGAGGTTTCTTACCTGCAAGAGTTCCTTGTCTTAACTAAAGCTTCAATTTTATGAGACGAAACAACCAAATTTTAGATTACATTATATTTTTGCGCTGTTCATCGATTTTGTACTATTATGATCAATTTTGTGTCTGGAATATGTACCAATAAGTGTGTGGTTACGTCGTGTAATCAAACTGGAGAATATGTGCCTTCTTAAAGCACATTAAGTGACGTGACTGAATTAGTTCCACCAAAAATTGGGGTCCTTTCATAAAATTTCTTTTGCAAAAGATCGTTGGTCTGTACCTTTAATTTCACTCATGCAGTTACCAAGCACTTCACATCCAAACCAGAGAGAAAATTTAATTGGAAATACCACCCTACAGACAGATTTCGGACGATAATTCACTTTTACAGAGACAAATTACCGTAAAAGGTGAATAAGATCATTCATGAATACACTCCGGAATCGTAAATACCACCCACAGTTACCAGATCACAGCAGCCTTGTGAACCTGGACTTGATAAATTTTAAGATACGAGAAACATGAATATTGTCTAAAATGGTTTGACTTTGGTATTTGTCATTAATACTAAGACAACACGAATAAAAAAATATAGGAGAAACGGCTCTTTCTATTCGTCAAAGGAACGACATCAAATGATAGAAGTAGAGCCACCGTTGGCAATAGTGATCAGACTCACATATTTGCTTTATATAAGCTTATTAAAACATGAATACGAGATCTGAGTGTTTGAAGAACTGTAAAGACCATATCCCCACCCCCCTGTACCAATGAAAGAGTTCTAGAAGATAGATTAGTGGAAATATCGTCATTTTTATGTTGGCCACCAAGGTGAGAGGAGGGCAGCCACCTCACTCCTGCTGGTGGCAAAGCCTATGGTTACCATGGCAACGCATTCGTATTGTTGTCAGCATGGGAGGCTTTCCAGTGCCTCTTCCCTACTTGTTCCTGTTGCACATGCCACGTTTTCACTTTAGCCTGTGGTACGGTTGCAAAGTATATCCATAAGAAATAAATCTTAATAACGTACTAGAGAATATTACAGTGACCTAGACAAAACATTGTACTATAGTGGTATAATGCCTCCCAATCTACTGAGAATACACTTTTGCTACATCTACTTGCATTTTCTCTCCTGCACAGTAGATTTCAATATCCCCTTCTATACCATAAGAGAACTTGTGCCTCTTCCTGCGTTTGGTGGCCAGGTAGGGTGGTTGATGGGTGGATGGGTGGGGTGGGTGTGTGGGTGGAGAGGCTTGATGGGTGGGATGAGGTTGGTAGGTTGGCAGGGTGGGTGATTGGGTGGGTCGATAGGAGGGTTGGGTGGAGTGAGTGGGATGGGAAGGTGGTTTAGGCAAAGAGGGTGGAGTGGGTAGGTGTGGGGGGTAAATGGAGTGGGTTTGGCAGATGGGTGGGGTGGGGTGGGTTTGGCAGATGGGTGGGGTAGGGAGGGATTGGCTTATTGGGGTGGGAGGGTGGGGTAGGCAAAGAACGTCGGGTGAGTGGGTTTGGCAGATGGGTGGAGTGGGTGGGTGTGAGGGGTAGGTGGGGTGGATTTGGCAGATGGGTGGAGTGGGTGGGTGTGAGGGGTAGGAGGGGTGGATTTGGCAGATGGGTGGGGTGGGTTTTGCAGATGGGTGGAGTGGGTGGGTGTGAGGGGTAGGTGGGGTGGGTTTGGCAGATGGGTGGAGTGGGTGGGTGTGAGGGGTTTGTGGGGTGGGTTTGGCAGATGGGTGGTGGGGGTGGGTGTGAGGGGTAGGTAGGGTGGGTTTGGCAGATGGGTGGAGTGGGTGGGTGTGAGGGGTAGGTGGGGTGGGTTTGGCAGATGGGTGGAGTGGGTGGGTGTGAGGGGTAGGTGGGGTGGGTTTGGCAGATGGGTGGAGTGGGTGGGTGTGAGGGGTAGGTGGGGTGGGTTTGGCAGATGGGTGGAGTGGGTGGGTGTGAGGGGTAGGTGGGGTGGGTTTGACAGATAGGTGGAGTGGGTGGGTGTGAGGGGTAGGTGGGGTGGATTTGGGAGATGGATGGAGTGGGTTGGTGTTAGGGGTAGGTGGGGTGGGTTTGGCAGATGGGTGGAGTGGGTGGGTGTGAGGGGTAGGTAGGGTGGGTTTGGCAGATGGGTGGAGTGGGTGGGTGTGAGGAGTGTGTGGTGTGGGTTTGGCAGATGGATATGCCTTGCTAATGGGTGGGTTTTGTGGGTACGTGAATGCGGTGGGTTGCTGGGTGGGTTGTGTGGTTGGGTGGGTGAATAGGGTAGGTGGTTGGATGAGTGGGCTTTGTGGGTGTGATGTGTGGCTTTCCAGAGGCCAAGGCAGGAGACAGGCTTACTACATCGGGTGAGTGGATGTGTATATGGGCTGATAGGTTGGGAAGGTAGGTCCATAAGGTTAGGGGGGTTAATACTGTAAGTCCATAGATGAAATGAGTCCATGAAGGGGTACCTCTTGGGGGAAAATGTACCCTAGATTGTGTCCCCCCTGTGGCGGGGGGGGGGGGACAGTCTGGCCGCACTTTGGGGTGGTACTACTACTATGCGGCCAGGTTGTGTTAGGAAGAATTCTGCCACCGTATTCCCTGCGTGTCGTAAAAGGCGACTAAAAGGGGCGGGGTAAGGGGACTAGGGACCCCCTCCTCTGTTTTTTTAGTTCCTACAAAGAGACACGAAGGATACTGGGTAAATATAAGAGATGGCAAAAACTTGATGTTCTCAGAGGATCAGTGTTCGGGTCTTTCCTCAGTGTTTAAGGCCTTACTGGCAGTCCCTCTGGTCACAAGCCACACACAACAAACTTTTTTTTTTTTCCCTCGTGATTAGTTTCTCACTGGTTTTCCCCTGAACTGTACATGCTCCTCTTTGGATAGGCCATATTCGACTCACCCTATTTTTTCAAACTGCCAGTCACGTCTCGGTGTCTCCCACACACTTCTATGCTGCCCACTGCTCGATAATATACGACATAACTTCTTCTCACGCCTGGGTTGACTTAGTAGGACCCCTAACATTAGAGATGCTGTACTTCCATCTTCCTCCTTTTCCATTACTCGTTTTATGTTCTTTCTTAGTTACATTAACATCCTCTCCAGTTTATAATTCATTTCTCCACCTACCCACAGCATGTATCTCCTTCAGGTGATCTATTTTACATTGTCCCTCTCTACAAGAGCCATTCTCTGCCTTACTGCCCCATGGTCTTTGTCTCCCGGCGCAGGAATGTTCATATAATCAATCATCTTTTCGAAAAGTTGATGAATTATAACGGAAGAGAATTTCATCCTAGTCACAGAATGCACAGTAAGGTTGGATGGTGAGGATATGGAGAATGTGAGTACATTCAAGTACTTGGGTAGTGTGATGAGTAAGGATGGAACTTTGGGGGATGAAGTGCTTGAAAGGGTACAGCAGGGAAGGAAGGTTGTTGGTTCACTGAAAGCAGTGATGAGAAATAGGGAGGTGAGTATGGAAGTTAAGAAGTCACTGCATGATAGTATTGTGACTCCTACCCTGACGTATGGAAACGAGGCGTGGACCTTACTAGAGGAGAACAGGTCAAGAGTGAGAGCAGTGGAAATGAGTTACTTGAGAGGAGCATGTGGAGTGACATGGAGGGACAGGTTGACGCCTGAAGAAGTGAAAGAACGTTGTGGGGTGGATGTGGATGTGACTGAGAAAATTTGGAGAAATACACTGAGGTGGTTCGGACATATGGAGAGAATGGAGAATGAAAGACTAACTAAGAGGGTGTATTTAGGTGAAGTGGATGGAGGGAGAGCTAGGGGGAGACCGAGGATGAGGTGGAGGGATGGAGTTGAGAGGTATATGAGGGAGGGGTGAGTGAGTTGGGGAAGGGCAGTCAAATGGTGGGTAACAGAGCGACTTGGAGGCGTTTTGTCTGCGGCCACCCTTTGCGAGATTAGGGCGTCGGGCTACAGATAGATAGACAGAGAATTGTGTTTGCGTATCCAGACGGGTGGGCGGGATATCACTGGTCTCCCCCACAATAAGCCTAGCCAGTTCAGATTTCAAACTACATACCCCGACCCCTCTTGCAATGATTTTCCTTGGGTCAATCCATAATTTGTCTTGGTAACCCCTTGGCCTTCCCATATAAAAATCTTATCTACTCTCCGGTGGGTGAATGAGGACCTGGGAGACACAAGCTTTGTTCAAGAGTCTGACCTGAGAATCGCACCCAGGATCTTCCAGTTACGAATTGTATGATTTAACCAATGTACGCCCGACTGCCCCAGAGGAAATGAGAGAGAGAGAGAGAGAGAGAGAGAGAGAGAGAGAGAGAGAGAGAGAGAGAGAGAGAGAGAGAGAGAGAAGAAAGTGGAACTACAGAATACAGGAAGAGAAACCGTATAGGAGAGGGGCTTAAGGAAGATGAGGGAATAAATGAGAAATGAGGTGGAAATGGAGACAGAATAATGCTCTAAACCTTTAACATTAATGTACTTTGAAACACCTTTTTTTCTTTCTTTTTGTCCTACTGAAATAATTATCTGTGGTTTACAGGATTAGAGTATCTTTTATTGGAGTTTTGCTCTATGTTCCAGCTCAGATAGAGGTAATTTGGTGTTTTCAGCTGTTAAGCAGCAGCAGCTGCAGCAGTAGTAGTAGCAGTAGTAGTAGTAGTAGTAATAGTAGGAGAAGTTGATAGTAGTAGGACAGCCAGAGCAGTATTAGCTCCAGGTTTATGTGAAACGTGAACCTGCTGGCCTTCTGGCTGAAGTTGCCCTCCTCCGGCAGCACGGTATCCCTCTTTTGGAGGAGGTGGGAGATGGAAGACTCTATCGGTGCCACCCAGCGGTGCCATCGCATGGAGGCATCCTTATCGAACATTAATAGGAAGAGGCATATATTATGAACTGAGATATTTCAGGCAATATCAAAAATTTTATGTAACTTTATCAAACATTAACATACGCTATTCATAATTCCTTTACATAAATACTTTAGCGCTGTATTGCATGAGAAAGAACACACGTGCGTGGCCTGGACAGAATCAAAACAAACAGGAGGCTGCATCTCTGCCTCGCCTCTCTCGTCTTCGGGAAACCTTATCTTTATACTCAAGGACCCAAATTTCAAGCCTAACAAGATGCCGAAGTCAAAGCGTGATAAGAAAAGTAAGTTCTTAATATTCTGGCAATTAGTAGGGCGATAGAGTAACCTCGGAAATAACATCAGTTTTCTAATGAAGTACCTCTTCTGCAATTTTTATTGGTGATAAGCGTTCTGGTAACCCCCAACATTCGCAAAATGTCAGTCTGTTTAAGGAAATGGCTGAAGCAGGAGTAGGAATATCCGTGCCACCAAGTTAAGGCTGAAGAATGCCAAAGTTTGGTCTGCCTAAAGGATATTACTCACCTGGTTGGCTACCCCATTACAATTAACAGTATGGCTTGGTAGGAATCTGCTTTTCAAGAAGTAGGGCAGCCCATACCTGCTGGCACGCCAGCCCCATTTCCTATACACATCATCATCAAAATAGACTATTGATTAAAGGCTGAGTTTTGTGCCATATGCACGGCAGTTGCACTACTTGAAAGACTTCGAATTATGAATCGCAGTTATTCAATATAATCGAACAAGATGTGACCTAGTTGTGAGTGGAGGGACTTTTTAAATGATGCAACTAAGTCAGCACTAAAAGTATCATCTGAAAGAGAGTTCCAGAGGTTTATACATATGATACTGAAAAACCTGTGTCTATACTCGGCTGAAGTGCGGAGCTTGGCCACCTTGAATCTATGGCCCCAGGTGTGAGTTAATGAAGGAAGAAAAAAAAGCTCTGGCGATGCAATTGGGGACTGGCGATGGAAGATATTGCTTTCAGTGTAAGGTTAGGTTTTTGGGTTAGGTTAGGTGGTGATTATTTATCTAGCAAGAGTCTGCCAGCCTGTTTCATGTTTTTCTTTATCAGTTTTATTTATTCATTAATTTATTTGTTTTTACTGAAATACTGACTCATGTGCCTTGATAAATGTTGTCCCAAATCCTCCTCTCATTGTTTTATTCTTTTTCATATGACAGAAATAACACCTCCAGGGCATTCTTCACCCCTAACCATGACATTCTTGAGGTCGAACAATGGCATAACAAGAAGGTATATAAACAGGAATCACGCAAACCATACCTAACGTAATATGTATCTATCTACCTATTGCCAGACGCCATAATCCCGTAAGGGGTGGCCATTTGACTTTGAGTTATTTGTTTTACGGGGAGGGGCACTAACCCTCCACCAACCCATTTGTTGACACGTAGGGAGCACATATATTTGGTTATATGGTTACCACCCAGTGTTTAAATGTTTTTTTGGCTTACAGGAAACCATTTGGCTTGTCACTCAATGTAAAGCCACCTGTAAAGGAAAGAAAAGCAATAAGATAACCTATCAAAAAATGGAGGTTCTTTATTGATTGGTTGGTTGTGGTTAGTTTCTCAATTCTCTTTCTTTTCACAAGGATACCTGGGTTAGGACCAAGGGATGTCAGAGTAGGTCCAAAAGATGTGTAGGTGAAAGCCAAAGACTCTCATTTTTCTTAAAAAAATTGCCAGTTTGGATACAGATCTTTATTTCCTCAGTACAGAATAGGTAGCGTACTTTCATAAGGTAGTGAAGGCCAGATTTAAACAGAACACTAAAGCACACCAGGAAAATATACATTCATTCAGATGACATTTTTTTGTCTTTTTTTAATACCCCAGTATACCTGTTAACATTGACCCTCAAAAGGTTTTCATATGAATTCTGTACACTTGAATTACATGGTGTTCACAAGTCTTGATGGATTTATGAAAATATATTTGTGTAAGCAGCTTAACTTATAAAATTGCAGATAAAAGTTACACTAATTAGTCCCTTCACAGGTTCACAGTCAGGGGTTCTTAGCTGAACCAAATTGCCTGGTAACAGAAAGAATAAATTAGCTACAGAATACTACATTATATTGAAGAGGCTAACTAATATTTGTTTTTTTACATCCAGTTTCCCTCACCCAGACAAGAAAGAAAGGGTTGGAATCAAAGCAGCATTTAGTAGAGGAAATTCGTAAATGCATAGACAAGTATGCCCGCATCTTCATCTTCTCTGCCAGACACATCAAGACAGATAAGCTAAAGGATATGCGACTGGATTGGTCACATAGCAGGTATTGTACTGTATTGGGATTCTCTTCTGGCTCAACTAAGGGAAAAGATAGGGGAAGGAGAAAGAGTAGAAGGAATGATGTTAAGGTAAAGATAGGAAAAGGAGAAAGGAGGAAGGGGAAGATGAAAGAATAAAAGTAATGACGTTCTTGCAGTCACATCTTTCCTCAGCTCCCCATATTCTTCCCAGTGGCTACATTTTATCAGCTGAAATATTAACTCCCATTTCAGTTGCCAACAGGCAGAATTTGAACAAAAGCAATTGATTTCCCAGTCCCCATTCCACCACAGTTTGATACTGTATGATCGGTTGGTTAGTTGATTGACGGTTTTGCGTGTGTGTGTGTGTGTGTGTGTGTGTGTGTGTGTGTGTGTGTGTGTGTGTGTGTGTGTGTGTGTGTGTGTGTTTTATTACCTAATTTCAATTATGCAGGTTTGTGTCAGGCTCATAATACCACATCTTCTGGTACTATACTGTTTTATCCTACATTTCATTGATTTTACGGCATTGATAATGATGAAAAATAATATCTGGTGGAGTTTCATAAAGCATGCTGTTTAACTACATGGATGAAGTGTTGGGATAATGAAAAGCTTGAAATGATTAACTGTACTGTATGTTTCAGATTCTTCCTGGGCAAAAATAAAGTGATGGGACTGGCGCTGGGACGGACGCCTGAAGAGGAAATTTTGGACAATCTTCACAAAGTGTCACAGAAGCTGGTTGGTCAGTGTGGACTTCTGTTTACCAATGCCACCAAGGAGGAGGTTTTGGAGTAAGTTCATTTTTGGATTGATCTTGTAAAATATATTTATGAACACCCTCACCTCAAGTATTCTTTTCCAGCTAATGCCAGACTTTTCTTTATGAAGCTGAGAGCAAGTATATGGCTCTGTGGTAGTTAACACTGGTGTCATTAATACTGCAGATATTAGGAGAGGATGAAATACCCATTGGTGCTGCATATAGGCATTGAAGTTAAGACAGTGGGATTATGACAGTTCTCATAATCCTTGGTTCATCTCTACATTATTATAAATGGTAACTGCCTTACTCATATTGCCCCTGTTGGAGCATAAGCGCCTTAGGATGGGTTACTGTAGTCCAGAATGTTTAAGGATAGAAGACTGATCTATACGGTACCCTGGTTAGTGTTTACATAATAGCAAATCCTCTGGCAATGTCTCGGAACTGAACTGTAGCTTGTAGGACACATTACATTCTAACCCATGATTTTTACCACGTTTCACCTTTATATTGCAGGTATTTAGAGAGGATGAAATACCTGTTGAACTGCATATAGGAGTCTTTGCATTGGAAATGGTGGAGCTATAATAGTTCTCACATTCCATAGCTCATTTATCCATGGCTATAATTACTTAAAAAAATTGTCAGCATACATGAAGCTACAGTGTGTGGTGAAACCTTTGGTCTATCAGGTGGAGCCAGGATTCCATTGGCTTGAATGATAAGTGAATGGAAGTGTGGCCCATTGAATTGGGAAAAATTTGGCTGTCTGGATGCTGCTACGCCTCACCCCGCCTAGGGTGGGAAAGAAGGTCCAGATGATGATCGCTTATATTTTAAGATGATGTTTTTTTCCGGGAATTTTGAGAGGGTGACATGATGGTGCTAAGAGTAATAATGATATGATAGTTTCAGGTATTTTGACTGGATATGATAGTAAGGATGATGATAATTCCAGGTACTTTGAGACAACAAAATATCCAGTGACTCCCCATGCTGGTGACAGTGCAACAGAGACGGTGGTGTTGCAACCTGGCCTTCTGGAACAGTTTGCACACTCCCTGGAACCGCACCTGAGGAAACTTGGTCTGCCCACCCGCCTGGAGAGAGGGGTGCCAGAGCTGATCAAGGAGCATACTGTTTGTGTCGAGGGGCAGCCTTTATCACCCAATGAAGCTAGCATATTGGTAAGTGCTTCATGCAGTTTCTGATACCGTACTCTATAACCTGAGATGTTTTGGTTATGGCGTGATAGCTGAGAATAAGAGATTGAACAACTCTGGTATTCTGTTCCAACTAAACCCACACTATTTTGTTCAGTTGAGAGTGAGTCATAGGAAACTGAAAGTTGAAAAAAAAATGTATGTAGATACCTGTATTTAGGCTTGAAATGTGAGCCAGGATCCAGAGGCTGGAGTGATTGTGTGGGCCATTTCTATGGGCATGATGTTGATAATTTCGTAGTTTTGTGCTATCTCAGTTTTAGAATCCTATCTTGAGCACCCCATCATTAGGTGGGAATAAGGGTTGGGATGATGATGGTGGTGGTGGTAGTGGATTATGTAGCCTAGTACTGTACCCCTCAGGTGTATGTGAAATGCATACAGTATGTAAAGAAATGTGTTTTAAAATTTGTACGATTGGTCATTCTTATGAGGTGGAGGCAGGATCTTGAAGACTTAAATGATTGTGTGGACTAATTCCCTGAGCTTGCAGTTAATAGTACTCCCATGTCTGCATCATCTCTTTCCTTTATTTTGGATCCTACCTCGTTCCATCTTTCAAGCTGTTCATTACAAATACATCCATTTTCGTTTTCGTTGTTTTCGTTTTTAAAAGGCTCCAACATGCTTTCATGCGTCGGCCTTGGTCACCTAATGGCGGCTTTCCACGCTGCATGATCCATTGCAGCCTCCCTGTTCAGTCCCTTAACCCTGAGGTCACACTTAATGACCTTCTCCCATGTCTTTCTCGGTCTACCCCTCATAACCCCACCCCCAGTATTAACACTTCTCACCTTCCTCACCTAATTATCATCCCCCATCCTCTCCACATGTCCAATCCATCTCAATCTACCTCTCCTCATCACAACACCAATACACTCCAGTCCCATCCTACCTCTCAACTCTTCCATCGTAAACCCAGCCCCCCCGGACCTTGCACGCAGGGACGCACTACATATCCATCTAATCATTGTCATTTCTGTACATCTGAGCCGGCGAATATTCTCCTCCTTCACTGCCCAGGTCTCACTACCGTACAGCATTACACTCCTAACAAATGCTGCATACAAACACCCCTTAGCACGTAGGGAGAGCCCTCTCAATGTCAGAAGAGGCAAGAGCTCCCTGAACGTCTTCCAACCACTTCTCACCCTAGCCACAGAGCTAGCTGCAGCCCCACCTCCAGCACACAATCCATTTTTTTTTTTTTTTTTTTTTTACCAGACATTTATTTGAGGGGAGATATATTTTTGTACTGGGGGTGCTAGATTCAGCCTTGGTTTTTAGAAATCCTATATATGTAGAATTAAATTTTCTGGTGGTAGCCGATTAAGGTAAAGCGATGCTCATCCATTCATTCATTCGTCAAATCCAGTGTTGCCCCATGAGGAGCATAGGAGCCTGGGGCTAGGCAATTTGGTCCTGACATTTTAAGATGAGAGTGACCAGCCTCACTTATCCCTGAGTGGCATTATGTGAGCAACAGACCCCACCATCCCTTGCATATAAACCTTCACTGACTCGAATCCGAGAGGAGTTACCTAATTACCCATCATCCCACCAGGTGCCATAGTTTGGTCATATGGTTACCATTTAGTGTAGCAAATGGTCTGGTGTACAGGAAACAATTTGGCTTGTCACTCAGTGTAGATGATGTCATCTAACACAAAAATTTTACTGGAAATTAGGGTCAGGATAGTCATGATAATGATGATGATAATTTTCCTATTTTCTGTGTTTCTCTTTGTTTCTGTAACCTGCTTCATTAGGGATGAATTAGGCTTGGGATGAATATCGTGATGATTTATTATTAATAGCTTATGTCTTGCATATTTTTCTTTTTTACAGAAACTGTTTGGGTATGAGATGTCCTTTTTCCAGCTTAAAATGGAATGGTGTTGGAACCGGCTTGATGGCACTTTTGAAAATGTACGAACCGATAGAGAGAATGGAGAAGAGGAAGAATACATTGGAAAGGAAGAGGGCATTGAAGAGGGTGATGCAAACCAAAAGGAAGGTGATTCTGGAGATGAAGATTAGTCATAGTACTGGTAGTTGTGTAGCTCTTTAAATAGTTTGAAATACAGCTGTTGGATATGGCAGATGAGTGAATGAGGAAGAGGTCTTTGATGAGCTAATAAATATAACTTAGTAATGGTGTTGTGTTACTAACCTCTTCACCATGCTGGATCTTCGTTAAGCTGTATACAGTTGTATGGTGGTAGCAAGAATAAAAATACGTGAATAACCGTCATCTAGGTAGTAGATGGGTGGCTACTATTGACCCTGGGATGTACTTAGTGAGTGAAATGTGGCTACAAGCTTGGTAATTAGCAACACAGTCACAACTCAGACAGCAAATTCATCCACAACTACAATCACATGGTTATGTGTCATCTGGGTGACTGCACAGAGTATGAGTCTAAGAAGAGATGCGCATTGTTACAAATCGTATGCACATCTCATATTTCTTTTTTTCTTAACAGCTTTCAGCAACTGTTGGGAAGTAATTTGCTGATTTTGTGGCTTGATGTAACGCACAGTCCATAGAAAACATCACCCACACGATAGCCAACCCCAATACCGTATAGGTCCTTCTTATGGAAACATGGTGTTGTTTTTATGTATGGTATGTATATAATAGCCATTGTATGGGGTTAACCATTTCACCATGATAATATATTTTACATTCTTATCAGCTTAAAATGATTTTATTCGGCTTAGGTGAGATTAGATCTAGAGGAATTAGATATAGGATTCAGTACAGTAGTTCCTTCACCTTAAGAGTCTTTGTTCATCATTATCATCATCATCATCATCATCATTCTACCATTTTGGGGGCACGGTGGCTCAGTGGTAGAGAATCGGAGTCGTGATCGGGGGATTACGAGTTCGAGCCTCGCCTAGGACTGCCGTGCCGGTAGTGGTAGCGCGCTCCTGTAACCTAGCGGGGTTATATGGCCATAGTTGCCTAGCTCGGGGATTAAATCCCCCATCCTACTATTTCATCCCACTTGCAGGTGAGGTGAGGTATGGTACAGGTTTTTGTTAGGTTTAGTAGAATTGTCTGGTGCTAAGAATAAATTAAAATGTTGCTGCAAAGAACTTTGCTGCTTGCCAGATAGTCCCCACATAACTTTTTTGATCCAATACAGTGAACCCTTGCTATGTTGGATGCTATATATTATGGACACCACCTTTAACAGACCACTTGTAGCATTTCAAAAGCTTTCTAATATTCAAGAATAAATTCTGCTTGACTTTGTCTCCATTGTTTATAGACAGCATTTCCTCAAGGTTGGACCAATGCAATTGTAGCTTGCCCAGTCATGCACTGTGAACATAAATGAACATCTTAGTGACCATTTTGTACATCAGTTTTGATATAAATGTTACCAGGTATTTATTTGTACAAACATTACATTATAAAAGTGTAGAGCTAAGATATAGCTCTCATTTGCCCCTTAATTACAGGAGGTCATATTCTTGCTGTCTTGAGACAGCTTTATTTATCTTTGTACTGTAGAGATTTGTCAAGTTGGAGAGTCTAGTTATAACATTCATTTACTTTTTCACTACAAGAGGTCTCCATGAAGCAAGATAAAATTGTTTGGGGGTGGCAAGAATGGCAGTAGTAGTAGTAGTAGTAGCAGCCCCAGGTTCATCTGAAGTATAGACCCAATGGATAGCAAGCTGAGGCAGTCCTCCAGTAGTGTACTGCCATTCCTTGTAGGGGAAAAAGGGGAGCTAAGGGACATTTGCATAACCAGGCCATGGAACCCCCCAATCATATCAGTGCCACCAGGTGACAGCGTCTCTCTGGAGCACCAGGTAGCAAGCATATATCAGAACACTTCATTGGATTGAAGGGGTTGTTGTGGCCTCAGACTCCTCTGAAATGTTAACTCAGTTGACTGCAAGCTTAAGTTGGCCTTCAGTAGTCCACCATTCTTCCCTTGGAAAGTAGGGAAGAAATTAAGGATGTTGTAGTAGTAGTAGTTTTGTAGTGGTAGGTGCAGCCCCTGGCTCATCTGTATGTGAACCCAATGGCCTGCAGGCTGAAGTTATTTTTCTCTTGCAGTCCACCATCCTCCTTTTGGGCATTAATAAGGGAACTGAGGGATGTCTATGACTTGGCAGCAGATCCACCTGGTCATAACAGTGCCACCACATGAAGGGTCTCTCTTCAGCACCAGGGACGTTTGTTTAACCTGGCAATAGAGCAGCCTAGTTACTGTATATCAATACCAACACATGTAGCTGAACCTCTCCAGCTCCTTGAAGATAAGTCAAGGATGTGTGCAGGCAAAACACTACAGTACTTTACGGCCAGGTTGAGGTAAAAAGGATATACTTAAGTAGTGATTCAGCCTGTCTATATCAGCTGAGCTACAAGACATCAGGGATCTTTGCCAGTCTAAATGAAGTGCACACGCCTACATGTAAACGTGAAAACCTATGACAGAGACAGAGAGCATAATGAATAGGACAAAATGTACATATTTCACTTTTATGCATTCCCAGTAATTATAGATACTCATTTTAATGATGAGTCCTCATACGAAAGGAGAATAATGTCATCAACATAGTTTGTTAGTTTATGGAGAGAAAGAGAGAGAAAGGGAGAGGTTGAGTTTTTGACCTTGACCCTTGATGTTTATTCTCTCAAGAAGATTGTTGAGGATATGGAGATTGAGTTGTTTGGGTTTATTGTTCATTTATTTTTCGTGTTTTTTGAAGCAGCGGTGGATCTTCGCCAAATTTAAAGTATGGTGCTAGAAGGTTAAGTAAATATTTGTACCTAAATGAGACAAGAATTTGTGAGGCTGTGGAGACTGTGATCAGTAGGGATAGATCATCATCATCATCTACTCTTGTGTTGCCCCAAGAGGAGATTAGGAGCCCGGGGCTAGGCAAGTTGGTCCTGACATTTAAAATGAGAGTGACCACCTTCACTCACCCCTGAGTGGCATTATATGAGCAATAAACCCCAACCACCCCTTGGATAGAAACCTGCACAAGCTCAATCTGATTAGAGCGCCTTGATTGCCCACTCAACCACCAGGCCCCATAATTTGGTAATATGGTTACCACCTAGCTTGTCACTCAGTGTAGAATCACCCATAGGCAGAAGAAGAAGAAAGAATGAAGGGAGAAAGACAGAGGAGAGAGTGTAAAGTCACCAGTAGGCAGAAGGAAGAAGAAAGAAAGATTGCATGGAGGGAGCCAGTGAAAGGAAGATGGTCACTAGGAAGACAAAAATTCAGAGAAGTGATGCAGAACGAGATTTAGCGAGTTTTATTTGATGAAGAAAGAGTACTGGTGACAAGTTCCTGGGGATACCACAATAGCTACTACTACAGCTACTACTACTACTACTACTACTGCTGCTGCTGAACAATTGCAAACATCAAATTGACTCCTAAGCTGGAATACAGAACAAAACTCCAACAAAAGATGCCCTACTCCTGTAAACCGTAGCTACAGTAATTTATTTCAGTAGGACAAAAAGAAAGGAAAAAGTACTTCAGAATATTTTAGCGTTAAGGGTCTAATCACTATTATAGAGCTCAGTGGGTCTAAACTGCTATTCTCAAACTGGGAGCCATGGCCCCCAAGGGGGCCACGGCAGGATTTTAGGGGGGGCCATGGCGGGCTAGTGTAGGCTAAGCAGTACATCACAGTGTCCGTGAAATTGCACATGAGCATCCCTGCCATTTTCCACAACATATTTTGTGAATCCTGTTTTCCACCCTTCAACACATAAAAAGTAACGGTAGAAACCTGCCGGATGTGAACTCAGATATGAGATGTGCGTTATCAGTGACTCAGCCTCGAATCAGACGACTGACTGAAGGCAGTGACATTCATCCCATTGATATGTAACAAAATAGCATTCTGGCTGATAGTTGTATTAAAATAAATGGGGAGCATCAAAACAGATTTTATTTTCATCATTATTTGTGAGGGGTTTGAGAGAAGGGGGGCACGAGGATGTTAAGATCCCTACATGTGGAGAATGAAGTGAAAAAGTCTGAGAAACACTGGTGTAAACTCCACAGCATTATCCTGTCTCCACCTCCACCTCATTTGTTCTCGTCTTCCTCAAGTCCCTCTCCTCTAAGATTTCTCTTCCTGTACTTCCACTCTCTCTCTCTCTCTCTCTCTCTCTCTCTCTCTCTCTCTTCTCTCTCTCATTATTTTCCTCTGGGACAGTCGGAGGTACATTGGTTAAATCATACAACTCGTAACTGGAAGAACCTGGGTGCGATTCTCGGGTCAGCCTCGTAAACAAAGCTTGTGTCTCCCAGGTCCTTATTCACCCACTGGAGCGTAGATAAGATTAAAATGGGGAAGCCAAGGGGGTACCAAGACAAAATATGGATTGACCCAAGGAAAATCATGTAAGGGGGGGCTGGGGAAAACATCTTGAAATTTGAGTTGGCTGAGCTTATTGTGTGGGAGGCCAATGACATCCCGACCACCCGTTTGGATACACAAACAAAATTTTCTTCCATTATTTTCAGCTTTTCCATGAGATGATTGATTAAATGAACACTTCTGCGCCAGGAGACAAAGACCAGTTGGCAGTAAGGCAGGGAATTGTTATGGTTGAAAGGTAAAAGGTAAGTCTAAAGGTTAACTGAATGAGATATATGCTGTAGACAGGTGGAGAGATGAATTATAAACTTGGAAGAACGGTGTTGTGACTGAGAAAGGACATGAGGCGAGTAATAGAAAACGAGGGCGATTAACGTCGTACACCACATATGTTAGGGGTGCTACTCAGTCTAGCCAGGTGTGGGAAGAAGTTGTGTTGTGTGTTATCAAGTAGTGGACAGTGTAGAAGCAAGTGGGAGACGCAGAGACGTGACTGACAGTACGAGGTAAGTCCAGTACAGTATGTCCGATTCGAAGAGGTGTAAGCACAGTTCAGAGGAGGACCAGGGAAAGACTATGTACGAGAGAGAAAAAAAAGTTTGTTGTGTGTGGCTTGTGACCAAAGGGGTTTCCAGTTTTGTTGTGTGTGGCTTGTGACCAAAGGGGTTTCCAGTTTTGTTGTGGTAAGGCAATGAACAAAGGGAAAAGATCCTAGCACTGAAGTGGTTAAAAAGCAGGCTGTAGAACCAGTCGATCAGGGCGGTACACACGAGTAGGATGGGAAAGCTGAAGACAGGGAAAGCTGGAGTTCCCGTTTCACTGGCCCTGAGGACTAACCCCTGACCATCCCCTTTTGATGACCGTTTTCAGTCACTAACACGGAGAGTAGGCCAGCATACTCTCACAAACACGTTTCTCAAACTGTCTACTGTACATTATATGACATGCACTTTATACACCTCACACTGTGCCCTGCTACAAAATAGGGATCGGCGCCAGAAAGGTCATGGGGGTGAACAACTTTGCCTCTGCTACATATTTAAAGTGGTGGACTTCTGGGGAGGCTTCATGAAAGTCCCCCACCCCCACCCCACCCTCCCGTCGGGGCTCGGGACTGCGCGGGCGGGGCCAGTAGTCTCTCTCCACCTTTCATTTACTTCTATAATGGAAGAGAAAACCTACTACACATCGATCCGTGACCAAGGGCGACACAAGCAACCACACTGGAGCCTTTAAACTACGCGAAACAGAAGTACGAAGGGAAATAACTGAGAGGGCACAGTGATCTACCTTTACATTACCTGGGACACACACACACACACACACACACACACACACACACACACACACACACACACACACACACACACACACACACACACACACACACACACACACACATTCACCCCTCCATATACATCAATATTCCCCTTAGACCTATGTTCCCTTGGGCCTATTATACCCCATCCACCTAATTTACCCCTATGGATTTATTCCCCCCATGGACTCACTCTCATCACGGACTTATTTAACCATGGATCTGTTTTACCCATGGAACTGTATTTCCTCTATTCCCTATTTTCCTCCAGTCACCTATGGCTCCCATGGACCTATTCTCCTCATGGATTTATTTTCCCTCCATGAACCTATTTTCCTCATAGATTTATTTTCCCTCCATGGACCTATTCTCCCCATGGACCTATTTCCTCCATGGATCTTTTAAAACCCATTGCAGCTGTTTCCACTTAGCCAAATTTTCCCCCAAGAGGTACCCCTTCATGGACTCATTTCATCTATGGGCTTACAGTATTTACCCCCCTAACCTTATCGACCTACTTTCCCAGCCTATCAACCCATATACCCATCCACTCACCCGCTGTAGTAAGCCTGTCTCCTGCCTTGGCCTCTAGAAAGCCACACATCACACCCACAAAGCCCACTCATCCAGCCACCCACCCTACTCACCCACCCAACCACAAAATCCACTCACCAACCCACCCCATACACGTACCCACAAAACCCACCCATCCGCAAGGCCCATCCAACTGCCCACCCCACCCCACACACTCCTCACACCCACCCACCCCGCCCATCTGCCAAATCCACCCCACCCTTCTGCCAAACCCACCTCACTTAGCCTTCACACCCACCCATTCCACCCATCTGCCAAACCCACCCACCTACCCCTCACACCCACCCACCCCACCCATCTGCCAAACCCACCCCACCTACCCCTCACACCCACGCACCCCACTTCACCCCTCACCCACTAATCCCACCCTCTTGGCCTATCCAACCCTCTAATCCCACTCACTCCACCCAGCCCACCCATCTACCCACCCAATCACCCACCCTGCCAACTTACCCACCTCATCCCACCCATCAAGCCTCTCCACCCACACACCCACCCCACCCATCCACTCATCAACCACCCTACCTGGCCACCAAACGCAGGAAGAGACACAAGTTCCTTTATGGTATAGAAGAGGATTTTGAAATCTAGTGGCCAGGAGAAAAAAATGAGAGTAGGTGTAGAAAAACGGTATTCTCAGTGGATTGGGAGGCATTACACCACTTTAGTACTATGTTTGGTCTAGGACAGTATAATATTCTCCAGTACGTTATATAAATTTATTTCATGCGGATATAGATTGCAAACATACAGCAGGCGACAATGAAAACGTGGTATGTGCAACAGCAACAAGTAGGGAAGAGGCACTGGAAAGCCTCCCATGCCTACAACAATACGAATGCGTTGCCATGGTGACCATAGGCTTTGCCACCAGCAGGAGCGAGGTGGCTGCCCTCCTCTCACCTCGGTGGCCAACATCAAAATGACGATATTTCCACTAATCTATCTTCTAGAACTCTTTCATTGGTACAGGGGGGTGGGGATATGGTCTTTACAGTTCTTCAAACACTCAGATCTCGTATTCATGTTTTAATAAGCTTATATAAAGCAAATATGTGAGTCTGATCACTATTGCCAACGGTGGCTCTACCTCTATCGTTTGATATCGCTCCTTTGATAGACAAAAATAGCCAGAATATCTGGTTTCTCCTACATTTTTTTATTCGTGTTGTCTTAGTATTAATGACAAATACCAAAGTCAAACCATTTTAGGCAATTTACACGTTTCTCGTATCTCAAAATTTATCAAGTCCAGGTTCCCAAGGCTGCTGTGATCTGGTAACTGTGGGTGGTATTTACGATTCCGGAGTGTATTCATGAAAGATCTTATTCTCCTTTTATAGCAGTTTGTCTCTGTGAAAGTGAATTATCATCCGAAATCTGTCTCTAGGGTGGTATTTTCCATTTAATTTTCACCCTGATTTGGATGTGAAGTGCTTGGTAACTGCATGAGTGAAATTAAAGGTACAGATCAACGATCTTTTGCAAAAGAAATTTTATGAAAGGACCCCAAATTTTGGTGGAACTAATTCAGTCACGTCAATTAATGTGCTTTAAGAAGGCACATATTCTCCAGTTTGATTACACGACGTAACCACACACTTATTGGTATATATTCCAGACACAAAATTGATCATAATAGTACAAAATCGATGAACAGCGCAGAAATATAATATAATTTAAATTTCAACTGTTTCGTCTCATAAAATTGAAGCTTTAGTTAAGACAAGGAACTTGCAGGTAAGAAACCTCATTCAATTGGTGGAATTAATTTTTGTGAACGCTTCTTGTGTCGCTATTTCGTAATTGAGGAGGCTAATATTCAAACTGAAGATGCTGTTAAACTTTCTTTGTGTGCATGCAAGGAATGATTGAAAAAAGCCATCGTATATGAAATTTCGCGAACCACACATTCGTTCGAAATTCTCGCCTTCCTCTGTTCCCTAGTCCCTATCCAGTATGGCTGTCGAGGTCGTCCTTCTCCGACGTTTAATAACATGTCCTAGGACTACGGTTATTTTCTGGTGCCCTTTGGGATATTTGGTGCTAACAGTGTAAGTGAAGTGACCCTTATGGTGTGCAATGAAGGATGTCTTCGTGAAAATAACGTCATATTAGAGCGTAGTTGACGAAGGATGCTGGCGGCTCCTTTGATCTCAATCAAAACAAACACCTACCTGGTCGCGTTCTCAGATGTTCACCAGCAAATAGCGGGACAATACGTGCCTTCTGACGCTAATGGGTGTGTTTAGCAACAATATGGCAAGTGACCTGATCTTCTCCTGATGGATTTGTGCCTGTGCGACTTAATTTAAGCGTTTTACAAGAGAGACGGAGAGTGGTAGGCGGAGGGTGATTGAGAAGGACGCACCAACCTCAAGCTTTATTTCTGGTGAATACGGCAGAGGACAGGGCCTTACACACACCACAGGTAAGAGAATTTGGTATTTATGTGCTAGGGTATTATATATAAGGTTGGGAAAAGGAACTGTGAGTGAGGAAGGTGTGAGAAAGAGGTAGGCACTCGGAAGGAGCATCCTTGATCTCTAGCTCATATTTCCGTCAGTATTATGACCAGATAGCGGTTTATATACACAACAGGTGAGACAAGCTGGTAATTATATGTAAAGCTAGATTTATCATGGCCAAGAGAATTATCATTAAGTGAAGAACCAGAAAGAAACAGAAGGGATCTGATGTCATTTTTTAAAACTGTCAGGCATCATCATTTTGAATGGATTAATATGTGCTGTTTGCTGCATATGTACGTATAGTTCTTCGTTCCTTCCCAAAATTTCGTTATGCTGTTGGTTTAGTGGTCAGAACACCCCCAGTTGAAGTGACGTTCTTGCTTAGGTGTGATGCCAAGACGTGGCTGGAGGTATTTTGATCATGTAATGCCACCAGGGAGAGCAGGCTGGTCACCTACCCTTAAGTGCACTTGATTACGATTGCCTGGCCTCAGAACCATGTACCTCAAAGTGATTTTTCTGGGATAGGCTGTAACTTTCTTTCTTTTTTTTATTTTTTTTTAAATAATTACATTGTTCTTGTTTACTTTAAAAGATTTCTGTTCATTATTATGGTCTTTCTTCATAATTTTTTGCACTGTTTAGGTCCAGATTTTTGTCTTTATTTTTTTATTTTGTGTTCATGTGTTTTTCCTCTCTGTTCATGAATCTGTCCCATGTCCATTGTTGCTTTCTCCCACTCCAGGTTTTTTCTGTCCTTTATTTTGTTCTGTTTACTTATTGTTATAATTTTTCAGGTGGAAGAACGAGACGATGAAGTGGGTGAAGGAGGGAAGAACGACGTGGTATGCGAGAAGGGTTGACGTGGCCGCAGGATCATCTGTACGTGAACCTGATGGACTACAGGCTGGAGGATGAGTCGCTACTGAGGAGGGACAGAAGTGTCTTACATGATTATGTGTCAGGTAGGAGGTACCATAGATCATGTACGATAATAGATAGATAGATAGATAAATAGATGCCACGTTTCCTCGTAAGGAATCTTTATATTCAGGTAGCTTATGTTACAAAACCATCAGATTACTTCTCAGCATTTAATGGAAACTATCTATCTATCTCTATCTATAGCCCGACCCCCTAATCCCGCGAAGGGTGGCCGCAAAGAAAACGCCTCCAAGTCGCTCTGTCACCCACCATTTGACTACCCTCCCCCCAGCTCACTCCCCCCTCCCTCATATACCTCTCAACGCCATCCCTCCACCTCATCCTCGGTCTACCCCTCCCTCTCCCTCCCTCCACCTCACCTACATACACCCTCTTAGTCAGTCTTTCATTCTCCATTCTCTCCACATGTTCAAACCACCTCAGTGTATTTCTCCTAGTCTCAGCCACATCCACATGCACCCCACAACGTTCCTTCACTTCTTTATTCGTCAACCTGCCCCACCATGTCACTCCACATGCTCCTCTCAAGTAACTCATTTCCACTGCTCTCACTCTTGACTTGTTCCCCTCTTGCAAGGCCCACGCCCCGCTTCCATACGTCAGGGTAGGGATCACAATACTCTCATGCAGTGACTTCTTAAGCTCCATACTCACCTCCCTATTTCTCATCACTGCTTTCAGTGAACCAACAATCTTCCTTCCCTGCTGTACCCTTTCACGCACTTCATCCCCCAAAGTTCCATCCTTACTCATCACACTACCCAAATACTTGAATGCACTCACATTCTCCATATCCTCACCATCCAACCTCACTGTACATTCTGTGACTTCATTCCTCTCAAACACCATAACTTTACTCTTGTTTACATTAACTTTCAGATTCCTCTTCCTTTACTCTTGTTTACATTAACTTTCAGATTCCTTTTCCTACACACTGTCCCAAACTCATTCACCAAACCTTGCAACTCCCTTTCATCTTCACTCAACAATACTGTATCATCAGCAAACAGCAACACCGGAATCTTCCAAATCTCACCCTCATTCATTAGAGCCACCCACACATCCACTGCCCTACCTTGCACCTCCTTTACAACTCCATCCATGTATATATTAAACAGCCATGGAGACATCACACAACCCTGTTTCAGTCCCACATTAAGATCAAAGAACGCACTCAGCTCACCATCCACTCTCATAGTAGCCCTGGCTCCTTCGTACATACTCCTCACAGCACTCAACAATTTCCCCTCCACTCCATATATTCTTAATACCTTCCACATACCTTGCCTATCTATTCTGTCATAAGCTGTCTCCAAGTCCATGAAGGTAGCTTACACTTTCTTTCCCTTCTCTAGATACTTCTCCACTAAACATCTTAGAACAAATATCTGATTTACACATCCTTTTCCATTCCTAAATCCCCCTTGTTCTTCTCCAACTAGCTTCTCTGTCATATGCCTAACTTTATCAATGAGTTTTCTACCATATATTTTTCCAGTCACACTAAGAAGGCAAATACCCCTATGGTTACCACATACTTCTCTCTCTCCTTTTCCTTTGTATAAAGAAACAATTATACCTGATTTCCAGTCCTCTGGGGAAAAAAAAAGGAACATTTCAGATGTGTCATAGGACTTACTCAATTATAGCTTACTGTTGTGCAAAGAAGCTGTTTCTAAGGTGTTTTCTGTTATTCTTTTTCTGTCCATCCATCATCTTAGCATAATTTTCTGATGTGGCAATGAACTGTTTTGAATTTGTTTTAATTGATTCTGTTGTCCACAGAATTAGTGGGCTGGATGCCTTCATGTGACATCAGTAAACCTGGAGAATGGAGACTGCCTGGATATGCACACTTGTCAGATCCACGTCCATGATGGAGAATTGTGGGCTGCAGTGATGATGCCAAGGCCTGCTCTTGGAGACACTGTCAAGTAAGTATGAAGGCAGTATAGTACTGTGTGAGTGCAGCACAGTTAGTGTGAATCCAGATACAGTAAGTATGAGGGCAGTACAGTATGTGTGAGTGCAGTACAGTTAAGAGTCCAGTACAATATGTGTGATTGCAGTACAGTTAATGAGAGTGCAGTACAGTAAGTGTGAAGGCAGGACAGTATGTCTGAGGAAAGTTCAGTACAGTAATTGTGTGGGTTATATTCATAGTGGGTTTGCCGATTTAATAACACCTCCTCCTCAAAAATTTATTTTGTACATTACACCTCAGTATCCTCATGTTTGTTATTGATGCAGACTATGTTAGAGCCAAAAAAACATAAATTGCATAAAAGAGGCTAGCAGGATGTACTAAGCATAATGAATTACTAAGGAAAATGTATTCTGAAGCCTACAGTGCTACTTTTAATACAGCCCCAAGTGTTATGACAGCAATACAATACATTAAGTGGTAGAAGGAGTAGTGTAATTCCCTTTTTGTACAAGATCTGAGCTAGGACTGAGTTGTCCTGTTTTCACATATGCTTTTATTGAATGACTTTTTAAGAACTTAGATATTCTTTGCTCACTCCACCTCCTCTACTAAACTTCCAAATATCTGAGCTTCTGTTTGCATCATTTAGATTTCGACTCCACCCTCAGTTTACAAAAGGTCTCTCCGAGTTTACTAAAGTCACTTGGAGGTAATATAGCTACATAAGATTATATACCGTAGTGTGTCAGAAGTGAAAGGATTACCGTTATATACCGGTATGCGTGTCTGGTACTAAACTACCCATCCTGTTTCCTGAGGCTCACTAGTCCTCCTGTGTGCTACCCACTTTCATTTTCACATGTCACATGATCAGCACAAATATCCGCCATCCATACTGAATACATACTAGGGTTGTTTCAGTCAGGACTATAAAACGCCTTAGTGTCACAGAAGTTGGTGGGTCAGTGTGGACTTCCAATCCACGAACAAAAAGGATGAAGTTATTGACTAATTTATGATTTTTTGTTGTTGAGTGTAGCATCGTGTAAATGCTTCCATCTTCCGTCTGTCACTTGCCTATTTTATTTTCCACTCATCCAGCCATCATCTAACCCAGTATTGCCCCTTCAGGAACACACAAACTCAATCCAGTTATTTTCAGCAAGAGTTCCTTTACTCTGCTGTATTTTATTATTTCTATAATTTTTTGTGATTTTTGAGCTGAGATTTACATATTGTCAGGAATCTTATTACACTTCATGTTGTTACAAATCTTATTATACATCTTAAATATAAACATACTTGTATTAGGTTTCTCTTCTCCAATCAGTTACCAGCAGCTACTAGGAAGTGATTGGCTGGCTTTGGCACTTGGTTTAGCTCCCAATCCATAGAAAACATCAGCTGTACCATGGACAACCCCAGTATGGTGTTATTTCATCTGTAAAAACTTCATTCTTTGCTCAACTAAGATAACGTTACCCTTATCTCTATGGTCATCCTAAGATAAGGGTTGCAGTTGATTGGAGCATGAATGGTAATCCTTTACCCTTTGATTTATCTGTTTCTCACACAGGTACTGAAGAATGGAGACTGACAGTGGAACCAGTACAGAACAAGATGAAGAACAAGAGTGAGATGAAAATTTTGCTGCTACAAGAGGTGGTCCAGGGATCATGTGTTGGCCTACCCCTGTATCATCCTCCATTCATCCAGGAGTACAATTGGGGACCTGGTCAGGATTTTGACTGTTGAGGGTTGTGTTTTAGGGGGAGATTGTGATAGAAATATAGTATCTACAGTACGTGCCCACCCACCTTACTACCCCACCTTCCCACACTCCTACCTACATTACTACTTAGTACTACCTACCCACTTGCTTACCAACTCACTTACCAGCCTAAGCACTTTTCTACCTACCGAATCACCTTCCTTCCTAACTGCATATCCTAACAACTGACCTACTTACTTACCTTCCTACCCACCTGCCTACCCAGTTATCTACCCATCCACTACTAACCCACCTACTTACCTATCCTCCTGCTACCTGCATAGCCGCCCACCCCTCTTGTCACTACCCTCTTACCTACTTATTTCCCTCCCTGCCTACCTACCCACCTACATACCTACTTCCCTACATACCTTCCCACATTGCCACCTATCCATCCACACACACACACACACACACACACACACACACACACACACACACACACACACACACACACACACACACCTATCTCCCCACCCATCTGCCTACATCCCTCCCCACCCACCTACCCACCTACCAGTCCACCAACCTACCTAACTACTTACCTGTATTCCTGCCTGCCTACCTACCTACCTACATAAATACATACTTACCTAATCTTGTATTCTCAGACATGCTGTTTTGTATACTATGTATTAAGCAGAGAAATGGGGGTGGAGGAGTTCACAAGCTCAAGAACTGCTCTCAGGTTCTACCAGTCACAAGGTGAATTTGCTAACCAATGTACCACTGGCTCCCACACAGTCTTTGTAACTTTGTTGAAATAAACATAATAAACAATCCTTTTATTTTAATAATATCCTGATGATACATAGTTTAGTTATGTTTAAGATTGACGGTTAATTTATATCTTTATTGTAATTCACTCCAAGTCCTTCCTAATCACTAAAATGATTGATAATATTGTGATAAATACGACAGTCAACATGATTCATTGTCATATTTAAGTAATGTGGAGATGTATTAATAGATCTTAAGCCTAATGTCAGTATATGGTCGTTTGTGCAGTCTTTTATTGCACATCACAAAAAACTAGAGAATTAATAACAGTGTGAAATATACAAAAAGTCAGTTCATGGCCATGTTTAAGACCCATGGACTGAGCATTGTTACTTAAGCATTTTACAGAATGCTCAACTCATTCATAGACATCTAGAAGTGCTCTGGACTAAACTGTACTTTTTTTAATAACCGTATGCTATTGGCGCATGCCAAACACATCAAAAGTCAGTGCACTTTATATACATAAAGAACAGCATTCATGACAGCCCAGGAGGGCTCTGAGACCTTTATGAATACGGCCCTAAAATTTTTTATAAATGCTTGATTTTCGCCCAAGTTGAGCAGAACAGCGCCTCATAAGGCCCCTTCCCTGAGTTGAGTTTGCTGGTCGCTGATTGGTCGATGCGTGGATGACGTCACGTTCCCGCCAAGTACCTCTGCAGACGAGCTTTGCTTTGCAACCTGACCAGCAGATGGCTCTGGTAGATGACCCTTAGTTCATAACTTGATCACCAGATGGCGCCACCGTCTCGGGATCGTGACGTCATCCAGGCGTCGACCAATCAGCGACCAGCAAGCTCGTCAGCACAGGGAAAGGGCCTTATGTGGCGCTGTTTAGCCCATCTCGGGCGAAAATCAAGCATTTATAAAAAATTTTAGGGGCGTATTCATAAAGGTCTCAGAGCCCTTCTGGGCTCTCATGAATGCCGTTCTTTATGTATATAAAGTGCAGTGACTTTTGGTGTTTGGCATGCGCCAATAGCATACGGTTATTAAAAACAATACAGTTTAGTTCATCATTTTTATATCACACAACAAATAACACTTGTTACATAGGATGTGGGGTAGCAAGCAGACAGATGCATAAACACACAATATACGAGTACACTATTCAAGCTTAAAACAGTTTATGAATACGTTCTATTGGTGGCCAAAGGGACATTACACTTGTTTTTATAGGTTGTGGAGGAGCCTTTCTTACCATAAGTCTTCCCAAAGCTGAATAAAATCGTCTGGTGATCTTTCATTGATTTTGCTTACTACCTGGATTTTTTTTTTCATTTTAGGGCAGACCTCTAGTAATAAAGGGGTTAATGAAGGCTGTACCTAACTCCTTCAGTCTTAGAAGTGTCTCTTGAGATTAAGGAAACAGTTCCAATTTACAAAGAAATAATAATAACAATAACAATAACAATAACAATAATAATAATAACAATAATAATCCTAAACTGATTTTTTGTTTTACATTCTAGTCAGTTATTTTTCCATATGACACATTATTGTTTATGAACCGGTAACTAATGACGTTCTGTTTAATAGTAGTGATGGTAGTAGCAGTAGTAGTAGTGGTAGTGGTGGTGGTGGTGGTGGTAGAGTAGTAGTGGTGGTGGTGGTGGTGGTGGTAGAATAGTAGTAGTGGTGGTGGTGGTGGTGGTAGTGGAGCAGTAGTAGCAGTAGCATCAGCAGCAGTAGTTATAGTAATAGTTGTTGTAGCGGTGGTGGTTGTGGTAGTAGTAGTAGTAGCAGTTGTAGTGGTGGTGGTAGCATTAATGGCAGCAGTAGTAGTAGCTGCACCCCATGGGCATCTAAACGTAAACCCAGTGGACTGCAGGCTACCACCGCTGCAGTCCACCAGCATCCTTTAAGGAGATACGTTTGTGCATCTGGGTAGGTCCTCCGCAGGGGTACATCGGCGCCACCGCACGAAGGCGTCTCCCTCCAGGCCAGTGTTGATCTGTTGAAAATATTAGCATCAGACAAGGGAATAATAAGATGTAAGATGCAAAATGAATCCCGCGGTAGTAGTAGTAGTAGTAGTAGTAGTAATAGTAATAGTGGTAGTAGTAGTAGTAGTAGTAGTAGTAGTAGTAGTAGTAGTAGGAGGAGGAGGAGGAGGAGGAGAAGGAGGAATGGTGGGGGTGGTAGTAGTAGTAGTAGTAATAGTAGTAGTAGTAGTAGTAGTAGTAGTAGCGGTGGTGGTGGTGGTGGTGGTGGTGGTGGTGATAGGAGTAATAGTAGTAGTAGTAGTAGTAGTAGTAGTAGTAGTAGCAGTAGTAGTTGTAGTGGTGGTGGTGGTGGTAGTAGTAGTTGTATGGTGGTGGTGGTGGTGGTAGAAGTGGTAGTGGTGGTGTTGGTAGCAGCAGTAGTAGTAGTAGTAATAATAGTAGTACAATGAGTAGTAGTAGTAGCAGTAGTGAGGGTGTTGGTGGTTTTGGTTTTGGTGGTGGTGGTTGTGGTAGTAGTAGTAGTAGTCGTAGTAGTAGCAATGGTGGTGGTGGCGGTGATAGGTGATAGGAGTAATAGTAGTGGTGTTATAGTAGTGCTGGAACATACTATTACAGCTGCCTTCAGATATTTGCGTCACAACAGCTGATCTTATCACCTATCGGATTCTGTGGCTAAACATTTTGTCAATAGGATAGCTTCCCCTAAACTCAGAACATCACCCCTCCTTCCTTCCCATCCATCCCCATCCTATCTCTCCCCACACACACACACACACACACACACACACACACACACACACACACACACACACACACACACACACACACACACATTTCCCTTGTGACCTCTATTTCCTTACCCAACGTTCCTTCCCTCTCCCTAAGGACTTCCCACTTCACCTGTCACTTGTTTCTCTCAGTCCTTGTGTCGTGATCTGTAATCCCCCTCCCCTGGACCTGACCTTCCTTACCCTACCTGCCCCCCCCCCCTACCACTCCTAGCCAATACCTCACCCCCCACATCCCCCACTGCCTTCTGCTATATATATCCATACAGGAAATGTGGTGTATATTCAGTAACTGTATTCTGAGGAAGCCATGAGGCGAAACGTCAATACACACTAAGTCCCACATCGGTGTGTCAACGAACAGTGAATCACGATGATGATGATGAAGAGGGGGAGTAATGTCGATGGTGAGATGATGATGATGATGATGATGATGATGATGGTGTTGATGATGATGGTGATGATGAGAAAGAGGAGGGAATGATAAATGATAATGATGATGATGATGAGGAGGAAGAAGAGGGTGATAACAACAACAACAACAACAACAATCAGTAACAACAGGGAGGAATTAGTCTTAGGAGATATTTACAGATCTCCAAAATTAAGCAGAGCAGACAGTAAATACCTTTGGGAGGAAATTAGGAAAGCGTCACAGTCCAGCTTAGTAATAATTGTAGGGGACCTTAATCTGCCAAGGATAGATTGGCGAAATCAGACAGGGGATGCAGAGTCAGAGGAATTTCTAGAGGTAGTACAGGATAATTTCCTTTATCAGTATATCAGGGAGCCCACCAGATGTAATAATATACTAGATTTGGTTTTATCTACAGTAATACAGAAAATGCCAGCAGTGATATAGAGGTTGGTGGACGACTTGGTAATAGCGATCATGGGGAAATTAAGTTCAAATTTATGTGGGATGTCTGTTCTTCCGAAAATCCCTCCACCGTTCCTAATATTCGTCTAGGAGATTTTTAGGGATTAAGAGCCTGTTTTGGAACCGGGGGGAGACGAGTTACTTTAAGAACATAAGAAGAGAGGATAACTGCAGTAGGCCGGTTGGCCCATGCTAGGCAGCTCCTAGAAGAGTAACTGAACTACTAAAATGAGATAAGGATAGCAAAGAAGATGGCGCTCCCCCGCCCTCCAAACCCTCCAGCCGAAGCCGGCAGGAAAAAGTCAGAATGAACACCAGACAGTACAGAAAAACTGGCGTGGACATTTTATAGGAAAGTGTGAAAAGGAAAAAGAGACTATCATAGTGTAACCTGAAAAGGAAAAATAATGAATTAGTACTGGTTATTAGATTTTATTTTTTTTCTATACCCACCCCTTATTTGTCATATGCTTATCTAGCCTATGCTTGAAACTCTTAATGGAAGAGGCAGCAACTACATCACTAGCCAGCTTATTCCATTCGTCTACTACTCTATTACCAAACCAATTTCTACCTATTTCCTTACCGAAACGGAATTTTTCTAGTCTGAAACCAATACTTCTAGTTCTATCCTATATGCTCAAAGTATTTTGCTAATATCTTCCTTATTTATACCCTTCATCCACTTAAACACCTCAGTTAAGTCTCCCCCTACTCTACTCCTCTCTAGTGAGTGCAGACTTAGTCTTCTTAGTCTGTCTTCGTATGACAGGTTCTGAACATCAAGTATCATTTTCGTCATTCTTTGTACATTTTCTAAGGAGTTAATATCCTTTCTACAGTAAGGACACCGGAACTGTACGGCGTAGTCTAAGTGTGGCCTTACTAATACTAGATAGAGTTGCAATATTACTTTTGATGACCTTTAGGGAGAGTCAGGTCGGTGGGGAACCCCAGGTCACAGGTGAGGGGCAGGAAATGGGAGGAAATGTGCGCCAGGTCACTGGGGCAGCACAGGTCATAGGTGAGGGACAGGATACAGGTGGGAGCAAGGCCAATAAGACTTAGTCTTAATGGCCTTGGGTGGGAGTGTGGTTTACATATCGGAAATTAACTCAGATGCAGTACCAAACAGTCGTTGGGCCAGTGAGAAGTGTTATGAGTTGGTAAATATAATACACAGAGGCCAAGATAGATATATCCTTTCAAAACAGTTTATAACGAATAATTCAGAACCAAGATGTTAAACAACAGATTAAAATCTCTCATAGGCCAAAGGAAAGGAATCTGTAGAAAAATAAAATGTGGAGAGGAACACTTGCGTAACCGGTACGCGCTTTTGAACAGGGATGTAAAGAGGGAGATACGGAAAGCAAAGCGAGGTTATGAAATTAAGGTTGCAAAACCCCAAGGGTTTTTACCAAATGTACCGTACGAAAAATAAAGATAGGATAGGACCTCTCAGAACAGACTCAGGTAACATTACCAGTGAAGATAAAGAAATGTGCTCCATCCTAAATAATTATTTCATATCAGTATTTACCAAGGAAAATCTAGATCAGGTTCCTCAAGCAGCAAATATTTACGATGATAATACGGACAATATTCTTAGTAACATAATCATTAGTAAGGAGGACATACTGAAAGAAATTAATAAGTTAAAACCTCAAAAATCGCCAGGTCCGGACGATATATATGCAAAAATTATAAAAGAAACCAAAGAAGAGTTATGTCAGCCACTTTTAACGTTATTTAATGACTCTTTAATTTCAGGAGAAGTTTCAGAGGCGTGGAAGACCACAAACGTAGTGTCCATTTTACAAGGGGTGATAAATCAGCTGCGTCGAATTATTGACTCATAAGCCTGACGTCACTAGCAGGAAAAATGCTAGAGTCAATTTAGGCAAATAAAATTAGGGAACACTTATAATGATTTAATCTTATAAATGAAAGTCAGCACGGATTCAGGCAAGGACGATCCTGCCTCACAAACTTCTTGTCATTCTTCTCGGAGGTCTATGAGGCAGTAGATAGCGATAAAGCTTACGATGTTATTCATCTGGACTTTAGTAAAGCTTTTGATAGGGTCCCACACGAAAGGTTAGTTAGAAAGGTTCGAGCACACGGTATAGACGGCGATATCTTAAAATGGATAGAATCCTAGCTGAAGGGACGAAAGCAGAGAGTATTAATAAATGGAACTAAGTCGGATTGGGGATTAGCAACTAGCGGTGTATCACAGGGTTCAGTACTCGGTCCCTTAAGTATAGTAATGATTTAGACTTATGAATCACTTGGAATATTAGCAAATTTGTCGATTCAAATAGGGCGTATTATTATCTCGACTGACGATTGCCGAAACTTACAAAAGGACCTCGATAATTAATGTCCAAATGGTCTAAAACTTGGCAAATGGAATTTAACGTTGAAATATGTGAAGTACTTAACGTAGGCAAGACCACTGGAGATACAAAATACAACTTAGATAACAAAGAAATTAGTAAATCGGAATGCGAGAGAGATCTAGGAGTTATGGTTAATAAAGACCTCAAACCAAGGCAACAGAGTATTAATGAGAGAAATAAAGTAAATAGGGTCCTAGGATTATTTCGAGGAGCGTGAGCAATAGGGCATCTAAAGTAATATTGCAGCTTTATCTAGCATCAGTAAGGCTACATTTAGACTACGCCGTGAAATTTTGGTGTCCGTACTATAGAATGAACATATATTCCCTAGAAAATGTACAGAGAAGAATGACAAAAATAATTCATGATGTTCGGAACCTTCCATGCGAAGACAGACTAAAAAGACTAAATCTGCACACATAATATAGGCGTAGAGTAAGGGAAGACTTGACCGAAGTGTTTAAGTGGATGAATGGAATAAATAAGGGAGACATTAGCAAGGTACTTAAAATGAGCATACAGGATAGAACTACATGTAATGGTTACAAACTAGATAAATTCTGTTTTAGTAAGGAAATAGGTAGAAATTGGTTTGTCAATAGAACAGTAGACGAATGGAATATGCTACCTAGTGATGCTGTTGCTGCCTCTTCCATTGAGAGTTTCAAGCATAGGCTAGATAAGCGTATGACAAATAAGGGGTGGGTATAAAAAAAAAAAATCTCATAACCAGTACTAATTCATTCCTATTCCTTTTCTGGTTGCACTATGATAGTCTCTTTTTCTCCTTTCACACTTTCCTTTAAAATGTCCACGCCAGCTTTTCTACACCGCGTGGTGTTCTTTCTGACCTTTTCCTACCGGCTTCGGCTACTGGGTTTGGAGGGCTGGGGAGAGCCATCTTCTTTGCTATCCTTATCTGGTTCTGTTACTCTTCTAGGAGCTGCCTAGCATGGGCCAACCAGCCTACTGCAGTTATCCTCTCTTCTTACGTTCTTATGTCATCATCATCATCATCATCCGGACCACCTTTCCCACCCTAGGGCAGGTGAGGAGTAGCAATGTCCAGACAGCCCAAATTTACCCAGTCCAATGGGCCACGCTTCCATTCACTCGCCTTTCAAGTCCCGGAAATCCTGGCTCTATCGGATACGCCAAAAACATTCATCACGTTCTGTAGCTTCAAATAAACGTATTCGATTGAGTCAATCCGGACGCTGTCACGTTAAAAAGAGGTGCCAAATCTATGATCATGCACTTCTCCTCACAACATTCATCCAGCCAGCTCGATCTCTAGTCAGTCCCCTAGCCTCACCGACTTCCAAACCTCTCTTCCTCACACACTCATCCACCACATCCCTCCACCTTCTCCTTGGCCTACCTCGCCTCCTCCCTCCTTCAAATACTCTCAGATATACCCTTTTCACCACTATTGTTATCCATTCTCTCCACATGACCATACTATCTCGGTACTCTTACTTAGATTCCGGTGTCCACAGACTTCCTCACTCCACATCTTTCACGAATCACATTATTTCGTATCCTGTCCACTCTCTGTACTCCACATACATTCCTCAGCAGTCCCATCTCCTCTGCTTTCACTCCTGACTTTTCATTTTCATGCCACACCATAGTCTCACATCCATATGTTAAAGTTGGCACTAACACTCCATGTAAGCCTCGTGCAGCTGCAACACTCAAGCCTCTGTTTCTTATCAAGGCCTTCATTGCACCAGTTACTTTCCTTCCTTATGTCACTCTACTTCCCACTTCTTTTGCACATTTTTCTCTCTTTTCTATCACTGTACCCAGGTATTTGAACTCCCTCACCAATTCCAGTCTCTCTCCATTCACTGTAACATCACACTGGGAGTCACCTTCTCTCTCAATGACCATCACTTTACTCTTTTCTAAATTTGCTCTCAAGGCACGACACTCACAGACATCAGCAAAACTCAGCACTAGTCTACCAAGTTCTTGTCCGGTATTTGCAAGTAGCACTGCATCATCAGCATCCAACAAATTTGAGATATTCCATCCATCACCGTTCATTACCAACACCATCCCCCTCTCCATTCCTCGTGTTTTAACTTCTCTCATCACCCCATCCATTTACATATTGAACAACCATAGGGACATTACACAACCTTGTCGCACGCCCACACCGATCGTGAACCATTCACTTAGATGCCCATTTTCTCTTACACATGCTTCACTACCATCATAGAAACTCTTGACGGCACCCAGCAGCTTACCATCTACACCGTACATGAGCAAAACCTTCCACAATCCTTCTCTGTCTACTTGTCGTATGCTTTTTCCAGATCCATGAATGTCATAAACACCCCATAGTCCATCTCACACGCCTTCTCTGCTATCTGTCTTACTGAAAATGTTTGATCCACACATCCTCTGCCACTCCTAAAGCCACCCTATTCATCACTCACCAGGACTTCTGATATCTCTCTTACTTTCCCTATAATAATTTTTCCATATACCTTTCCTACCACGCTCATAAAACTTATGCCACGATAATTCTTGCACTCACTTCGCTCACCTTTATCTTTGTACACGGATACAATCACAGTCTTTTTCCACTCTGCAGGCACAATTTCACTCATCCATGCCTTCTTACTTATTTCCAACAAGCACTTGATTCCGGTCTCTCCATTACACTTAATCATCTCTGCATACACCTCATCAACCCCAGCTGCTTTTCCATTTTTCAGCCATTTCACAGCACTCCTCACCTGTGCAAATGTCACGTTTCCTGGCACTGCATTCCTTCTCTGCACACCCCCAAAACCAACCATGTTTACAGTGACACTGCTCTTTCTATTCCCATTCACCGGGCTTTCAAAATATTCTTTCCATCTGGTCCTTACATCATTCCCATGGGTTAATAATCTACCACGTACATCCTTCACACACTCACATTTCATTCCTCTGTCACTTCAACATTTCTTCACCTCTTTCCAGACTAACTTCCCATTTTCAGAGTACTTTGCATTCATTTTTCTTCCCAGATCATTTACCTCCTCCTTTTTCCTCATGACTTGTGTCTTTATGTGCTTCATCCTCTCAATATATTCAGTTCTTATTTCAACTGAATCCTTGTCCTGTAACCACTTTAGCTACTTCTTCCTCTTTTCCTCCATTGCTCTCTTAACCTCGTCATCCCACCATGCCGTACCTTTCTTCTTTGTTGTTACTCTTGCCACACCACACACCGCTTTAGCATTCCTAACTAAGCAGTCCCTATATGCATTCCACAGGCTGTCCAGATCCATTTCATTCCAATTCACTGATTCTAACTCCTCCCTTACTTTGGTCCTGTATTCATCTGCCATTTCGTTGATCCTCAGCTTCTCGACGTTCAGTACTACTATACTTATCAGACGCCGCCAGAGTTAATATCAACCCAAACTATCCCCACTAATGATTCGTCCCTAATTCCCTAAGTCAATAAACACTAAACCTTCCATCTCCACAATACTCTAGCTTTTAGAGCACTTTTATGACAGAGAAAATGTGTGGGTAGTGTTCTTCTCCCTCCCTTATTTTCAACTTCACCTACTTGTTATGGTTGACAGCCCGTTCTGCCTCTGCCTCCTCGTCCTCGTTCTCTTTTTCCTCGTCCTCGTCCTCTTCTTTCTCATCCACGTCCTCGTCCTCTTGCTCTTCTTCCTCCTCGTCCTTCTTCTCGTCGTGGTGAGTGTAGGAAGAACATACAGGTAGTCACATGCAAGACGTAGCTTTCTCCATGGCCGTCTTCCCTACGCAACACCACCTGAGAGAGCAGATGGACAGTACAGGGCCAGATCCAGCACTTAGGGAAAGGGGAGGGAGGCGTGATTCCTACCAAAATTACCAACCAGGACTGATTAATAATTTTGTGATGCGACCAAAACATCCTGCTGACAAAAACAGAGCCGTCCCCACCACACACAAGACTGTAGATTGTGATGTATGAACCATCCTGTATTAAATAAAGGCCAGCATTGATTATTCTGTATTAAATTCCAGCATTTTTCTTTTACCTGAAAATGAGCATCTTATGGACGGCACAATCCTGTATATTCAGTATTTTGGGATTTAAATTTACTAAGTCAAAAAGTGATTGGTAACCCCGAGGTGTCATTGCCATCTCAGAAATGTTTGTAAAGTTCATAAAATTGTTTAAAATAACTCTCTGATGACCCAGGCCTCTAATACAGTTATGCAAGCAGCCCACAATTTTTCCGTCATTGATATCTAAACATCTCAGAATTTACTAGGTCCAAAATTCTGCTCCTAATACTGTCATACTAACTGGCAATTTTTGAGTCCTGTAATATTGGTATCAGTATTTCAAAAATTTACTAAGTCCAAAAATTTGATCCAAAAATACTTCCGCTTCCTTCTGCCTGTGGGTAACTCTACACTGAGTGACAAGCCAAATGGTTTCCTGTACACCAGGAAACCATTTACTACGCTGGGTGGTAACCATATAACCAAAGTATGGCGCCTGGTGGTTTACTGGGCAATTAAGGTGCTCCAATCGGATTGAGCCTGCGTAGGTTTATATCCAAGGGATGGTTGGGGTTTATTTGCTCACGTAATGCCACTCAGGGATGAATGAGGCTTGTCACTCATCTTCAATGTCAGGACCAACTTGCCTAGCCCCGGGTTCCTACCCTCCTCATGGGGTGACATAGGACTGGATGATGAATGGATAGATAATACTAACTGGCAACTTTCAAGTTCTGTGGTACTGGTATCAGCATCTCTAAATTTTACTACGTCCAATAATAAGCTCATAATATCAGCAGCTGGCAAGTTTCAAATCCAAAATGGCCACCCAAGATTTCACTAAGTCGAACACTCTTCCTTCATTTTTGACTAACTGGCAACTCAAATCCAAGATGGCCGTCCGTGTGTGTTGAATGAGTGCTGTTTGTACAGTTGTGACAGAAATACCAATCCAGTTTGAACAATTATGAAACTCGTACTTAATATTCTGAACAGTTTGAAGGGCACCAAAGAGTGGCTCGGTGGGTTTCAAAATTCACTGCTCAGTTCTGCTGCTTACTCGTTCATGACATGGATCGGTAGTGATGCCTGCAACTGTACATTTTATTCCTTTAATTCTCTCCATAGCTCCCCCACCCCTTTCCCCTTCATCCCTCACCTCACTACTGGCAGTACTGGTGAGGGGGGTAAGACAAAAGGGGTGAGGGGTTTTTTGGAGGGGCCTCTTCATTATTATAACACCTTTCTTTCATTTCAGCTTGTCCCCAGAGACTCTCCACATTACCAAAGGCTCGACGTGGAACCTGCTGCCATTAAACTTTGCCATCGACTTAGGGGATATTTGGGGTCCTAAAAAAACATTTTTGGACCTTTTTTTTTGCTAAAAAATTGCTCTTTTTTCATATTTTCATTTTGCATGGCTTTTGTAACATTTTTGTATTTCTTCACTTCATATTTATGATTTTTTTGCATAATATTTATTGAATAAAGAACTTATTCCAAAGTCAATTTAGAATATATATTTTTTAAAATAATATATTTACCATATTTAAGTATATGAACTGTTAAAGTCGTGCTGGAGTCGAAGTTAACACCAGTTGAAAAACAATCAAGTTCAATTTAACCCTGAAGTGAAAAAGTACAATACAAAAATGGTTCCAGCTGGAAAAAAAAGTACAATAAGATGAAAAGAAACAAGGCAATTAAAAGTTTATTAGCTAACAACATACATTAATATAAAACAGTGTGAGAGTGTAGAAGCAGTCCAGCAAGGCCACCATCAGAGTCCCCGGCACCACTCGACAGGGGCACCACCAACACCTCAACCAGAGTCCTTGGCCTCACTCAGCAGGGGGACAACGACCACAGTTCTTGGCAGGGGGGCGTGGTCAGACCAGCAGGTGCAAAAAAAACCTGTGGAGTAAAAGTATTAACAACTAAGCATCTGGTATTGTATAATTAAGATTCTAAAACGTAAAACTGTATCTCTCATGGTCGTGTTCTAGGAGGAAGAGGTTATCTAGCATCTGTATATGATTACAGTTTCCAGACATGGATTACATTAAGATAAAGCAAAATACTGAATATTTGTAATAATCAACATCGCTAAGCACGAGGCGCTAGTAATCCACCTTAACCAACACCATTGACCTTTTAAATCATTTTTAATTTATAGCGACCAGGACGCTTCAAAATACTGGCAGGTGTTAAAATAATTGTTTCACCTTAACTTGGGCCATTTTTTTCCCAGGTCATTTTATGTAGGTCACACATAAATTGAATACTGTGGGTGTGCACCTTCATATCACTGATTAGAACCATATTCTCCATATTTAGTTAAAACCAAAGACGAGGCTACAACTCATTAAAGATTGACATTGCAATTTTAGGGTAAGTTAAATTGAAAACAGTATGGATATAAGACCAGTAAGAAAAAGAGGCACTTGACATAAGGCACCTAGGGAAATTATGTCTTGAGGTGGCACTATAACCTGGCACCTCTACTGCCTGAGTATATAAACAACTCCACTTCCTCTCCCCCCCGAAAGGAGGATGGTGGGCTGCAGGAGGAGGGCAACTCACAGTCTACAGTCCAGGGTTCAAAATCAGACAAGCTTGAGGCCATAATAACAAGATTTCGGTTAAGCAGCACAAAAGTAACTCACCTAAGAGCAGATGCAAGTGCCAGGATGAGAAAGCAGTTGGTTATCTTGTGGTTATAACACCCGTTGATGTGCCTTGCGTAGGTTCGATCCAAGAGGTGACTATGTAGTGCCATCAGGGAACCCTTACATGTACTGGACCACGGTAACCTAGCCCCGGGCCCCTTCATCTGAGGAATTACACAGGAAGTCAGTTGTCTGCATCGTAACCACTAATTTGACTAACAAAGTAAGGTGATACAAATAAAGTTAAAAACAAATCACCATACAAGCCCTATTCCTGAAAAGCCTTAAGCCATAGGAAAAACCATATACCAAGCTTGCCATAAAGCCATAAGTCATAAAGGGTTAAATGTCATAGATCAAGAAAAACACAAGGGCAGTCATGAAAAGAGGACACCAAAAAAAAAAAAAAAAAAAAAAAAGACAAAAAAAGAATAGGGAGGGGACTACTAGCAAAAAAGGGAAGGGGGGCTACTAGCAAAAAAAGGGGAGGAGGGCTACTAGCAAAAAAGGGGAGGGGGCTACTAGCAAAAAAGGGGAGGGGGCTACTAGCAAAAAAGGGGAGGGGGGCTACTAGCAAAAAAGGGGAGGGGGGCTACTAGCAAAAAAGAGGGCTATTAGTAAAAAAGGGGGCTACTAGCAAAAAAGGAGAGGGGGGCTACTAGCAAAAAAAAGAGGGCTACTAGAAAAAAAAGGGGCTACTAGCAAAAACGGGGAGGGGGAGCTACTAGCAAAAACGGGGAGGGGGAGCTACTAGCAAAAACGGGGGAGGGGGGCTACTAGCAAAAACGGGGGAGGGGGGCTACTAGCAAAAACAGGGGAGGGGGGCTACTAGCAAAAACAGGGGAGGGGACTACCAGCAAAAAACGGAGGAGGGGGACTGCCGGTAAAAAACGGAGGGAGGGGGACTATCAGCAAAAAAGGGGGGCTACCAGCAAAAAGGGGGGCTACCTGCAAAAAAGGGGGGCTACCAGCAAAAAGGGGGTGAGACCAAGGTGAGACTACCAGCAAAAAAGAAGTGGGACTACCAGCAAAAGAGGGGGCTACCTGCAAAATGGAGGCTACCAGCAAAAAGAGGGCTACCTGCGAAAGAGGGGGTTACCATCAAAAGGGCTGTGGGAGACCTAAATAACTGGCATTATCAAAAATCTAGCTACCTGAATGAAATACGAAAGTGAAAGAGCTGAATTATAAAACGGTACCAAATTAAACTATCGAGAGGCAAGATCAAACTTCCAAACAATTGTAAGGCCACCACAGAGAATAAAAAAAGTTGCACCACCACTTACCCTAAGAGAGAACATCAACAGCGGTAGCCAGGTGGGTATCACAGCCTGGGGATGGTGTCAGTCCAAGTGGTCCGGCCAACGTTAGATTTTTTTTAATTTATTTATAGTGAGTGCTTAATGGACATCACCCTCTGTGCGGGGCATTAGGCCATATTTATTCTGAGGTGTAAACAAACTAACTGAACACAGCTTGTTCGTCCTAGATGTATCGAAAGTGACTGGTTAGATAGGTCGGATCCTTGTACAGAGCCCAAGAGACAAGGTAACACCGCAGTTAAAAGTTGTCTTGCAGTTTTGACACAAATGACAGCTTCCTTGGGCATCGATAGAGCCTCCTGAGGCGATTGGGTTCAAGAGAACTCTGAACTGCACTCTCAAACGGGTGGGACTCCCGCCCGCGCCACTTGGATTGCAGCTCACGTCTTTTCCTGTTCTGCGCTTGATACTGGAAGTGAAGTAAATCACTCGTCACATCGTCCTGACCTCATGACCTCGCACCCACCCACATCACCACCTTTACCCAGACACGTAACTGCAAGAGTTTATTTTGGTCAACATTGTTTCGGTACCAGAAGAATAGGGGGCGTTTGAGAGGGTGTAAGCTATAGTTGATCTTTACTTGTCAGAAATTTTCGGCTTACTTCACAGAACTCAGTAATAGAAAGACAAAGTTCTTTATCCTATCCTCGTGAGCCACCAGACGATAGGTTTCAGAAGGCCTCCAAATAAAAATCGTGAGGTAAACCAAAAATACTTAAGTCACCCCTGTCTATCACAGGTTCTATGACTCAGAGAGCGAGAGAGAAAACTTTAATGAACGTGAACTCCGATATAAAGGCTACGCCCCACCTACTACTACTAATACTAATACTACTGGACTGTAGGCCACAGCTGCCCTTTTCCCGAAGTCTACCATCCTCCTTTTGAAGGACTTTTTCGAAGGCGTTGAGGGTCATTTGCATTAGTGAGTAAAGGATCAGCAATCAGACCCTATAGCAACACACGACTATACCCCCCTCCTTTTTTTACTCTTACTTGGCCTAAAATTGACAACTCTCCATCTTGAACACATAGTTTTAACAGGAGTCAATAAGTGTTACGAACAGGAGGTAGAAAATGAGGGCAGAGGACTGGCTATTAACTGGCTGGCACCCTTCACATCTGAGGGGGTAGACAGTGGGGGGGAAGGGGGACCAAGCCGTATTCTGGGGGGGGGGGAGGGTTGCCCACCGTGTAAGTGCAGTAACGTAGGAATATGGTGTTAGTTACGAAGTGTTATTAACAGGATGCTCCACGACCGTAAGGATAGCAGTTTGAGTCCGCAGGGTTGAGTATTTCTGGTGAGATGTAGCCGTCTCTCCATGGATCTCTGCTTGTCCTGCAGAACTATAATGTATGGGGGGCGTGGGGGTGTTTGGTGCGCACACGGGCGTGTTTGTCCGTCTGTCTGTCTGTATATGTGTCTGTCTGTGTCTATCTGACTGTGTGAGTACTTGTGTGTGTGTGGGTTGGTATGGGTGTGGGTGTGTGGGGAAGGGTGTTTGGTCTGTGTGTGTGTGTGTGTGTGTGTGTGTGTGTGTGTGTGTGTGTGTGTGTGAAGGCATGAATGGATGAGAGAGAGAGCTGAAAAGCGGTGCACATCCAGCCATCTCCATTGTGGTCTGTCTCATACTGTTTCTTTCTTGCTTGCTGCCACATCTCTCAACACACAACCCGATGACAATTTAGTACACTCATACAAACAGACAGGCAGACAGACACAGACAGACAGGCAGGCAGACAGACAGACACACATGCACACACACCGGACCAGTGGTGTAGCTATAGGTGAGCCTGGAGGTGCAGGACTCTCCCAGTTAAACCCTTGGCCCCCCATTTAAAATATATTAAGTATGTGTGTGGTGTGTAGCCTTGGCCTACCCTAAAATGTGGCTTAACCCCACCCTGATCCCCCAATCTGTCCCCTCCTGGCTACCTCACTGCATCACACAACCACCAACACCCTCACACCGGTGCCCAAGCCGTGGTAGACCTACCCTCCCGCCCACCGGTGCCCCCATTTGAATTTTTGGATTATATCATGTGTGCGGATGATTGTATTCAGCACTGGAGTGTCTCTGGTGCTGAAGAGAGATGCCTGGATGTGGAATACTTGATATAACCACAAAGCTCCACAGCCTTCAGATGGTTTGATTCAACTTACAATTTCAAACTGTAGAGATGTCTGATAAAGTCTTCATTAACTTATTCAGTACAAGAGTTCTCCCCCAAGCTGAATAAAACTGTCAGGAGGTGGGAAGAATAAGATAAACTGATTACAATAAAAAGATCATGGCAGCATAACAAGAGAAGTTACTGTTGCTGTACTACAAGAGTACAGGCAAAACAAGGATGAAATATATACTACAACTATACAAAAGGAAACAATAAATAAAACTAATTTTTCATCATTTTAAAGATTATTTATTGTTACTCCATCTTCTCTTGGTATAGTAACACTTATCAGATTTATATGAACAATGGTGGTGTTGACAAGAAGCCTACATGTGTGGGCACTGTGCACCTTGGTACTCTACAATACCTGGAAACCAACCTCCTCATATTTCCCTGCACCCTGCCATGGGGAAGGACCCAGGATCCAACCCTGGTGAGGCACCATCTACCACCACCTACATGGTTTATGTACCTTGCTGTACCTGTAGGATGGCTCCACAGAAGCAAGTGCTGTATTTCTGTGACTGAAGGGTCTGCTCAGCCAGACAGACTGGGATTAGGCAACAACAACAACATTTATGATACCAAAACTCACTGTCTATGGGAAATCTTGCCCCTCTGAATCAAACGATCTATTATACATTGTATTCTTGCTATCTGCAGATGACTTTATTCAGCATTAGGAATTTTCTAAGCTGAAGGCATTAGAGACGACCTTCTTTAACTAATTCAGTATAAGAGGGATTTCCTCGATTAAATATACAAAAAAACATAATAGCTGTGGAGCAACAAGCATGAGTAAAGGATAAAATCAATCTATTAACAGGAATCACATGTTTTCCACCTTCAGCATTTGTATGTTTTTCTATTACTTTTGCACTTATCATCTCTATACTCATATGTATCTTGCTAGTCATATTTTCTGTCTGTCTTGTAGTCCTTTTCATAACTTTTCTTATGTTCTTTTTCACTGCTGTTCCTATGGCCTCCTTCATGACTCCTTCTGTGTTCGTATTTTCTATATTTACTCTTTCTATCACTATACTCTTCTCTCTCACTGTATTTTCTATTCCCATATCTCTCATCCTCCCTGTCTTCATAACATCGCTTAGAGTTCCTATATTTCTCTTCTTCTCTCTCACTGTTTCTACCATCGGCATATTTCTCATCTTCCCGATCTCCATAATATCGCTTAGATCTCCTATACTTTTCCTCTTTCTCTCTGTATTTTCTACTTGTATATTTCTCTTCTTCTCTCTCATTGTATTTCCTACTTGTGTACCTCTCATCTTCCCTTTCCTCATGATGTCGCTGAAAACTTCTATATTTTTCATCTCCTCGTCTCTCCCTCACATCCTCCCTCCTCTTGCTGTGCTTCAGATCATCACTATGGGTATGAGAGTGAGCTGCAATGGTGGGAGTGTTCCTGTAAGTGGAAGGAGTTGTAGATTTCTCTTTCTCCAGGCAGGCTGACTCTGATGGCTGGTAGGAACAACCTGCACCAGTCTCGGCACCGAGAAGTCCCATCATGTTTTCTATGACCTCTCTCATCACCTGAAAGAAAATAACCCTGTTAATGTATGTATTTTTAACAATGAATTCAAACCACACAGTTCAGTAGTGTTTGACAAAGAATATGTTGCACTGTATCAAATCACTGTAGTGTGCAGGTGCTGGAGAGAGGCACCTTCACACGGTGGGACTGATACAGTTGGGTAAATCCACTGCCTGGATATGCAAATGTCTCTCATTTCCCACCTTATCCCCTAAAGGGAGATGGTGGACTGCGGGAGGGGCCAATTTATCTTCCAGTCTATTGGGTTCACATTCAGATGAACCTGGGGTACAACTACTACAGTACTGGCAGTTTCTATGCAGTAAGTCTGGAAATATTCTATGAAATATCACAACTTTTCCATTGGTACTGTAAATCAATGGAACTGGCAAACCCTAACTTTAAAAGTGACAGTGGAACTTAAACAAGTATTTTATCTGTCACTGCTGGCAAAATAATAACAAATGAACACAGAAAAAGGTAGCTTAAACAAGAACTTATGCTACAAATATGAACTTTTTAGACTAGTTCATATTTCTGTGTAAAATATAACTGCCCTCCTTGGGTGAAAAAATAAGTCAGGAGGAGGATAAAATATCTATACATAAGTAGACGAGTACCTGTGTTTGGCTTTTGTTTTTTGTTGAGACCTTTGTCCTGTAAGCTTGCCGCCGTCTCTTGAAGTCACGCAGGGCCTTCTTCAGCTCAAGGCCAGTCAGCTCCCTGGTTTCATTCTCTGCTGGAGTTGTATCTTCCTGGAATATGTATACCAAACCTGTTGAACACTGCTCCATCAAAAAAAACTCACCCCAATCTTACATGAGAAAAAAAGGTCACAGTGACAATGATAATGCTTGTAGATTATACATACCAGTATGCTTTCAAGTTATAATTCACAAGTCTCTGTAACATTTATATACAGAAAGCAATACTGTATATCATTGTGACTGTAACAGCAAATGGCAACCGGTAAAGCTAGTTTCATACTTCCCTTGTGAGGTATGAGTACAGTTGACACTCGATTTAATGAACATCGATTTAGCGGAAGCCCGAGATAATGGAATTATTGTTTTCCGATATTTTTTTGCCCAAGTTAAATGAAAACTTCCATTAAAATGAGTATAATTCCATTACGGAAATTCCGTTCCAAAAACCACCGAATTACCATAAAAAGTTCCGTAAATCAAGCGCGTCAACCAGCCCATACTGGAAACACTCCCCTGACCTGCGATGTGCAGTGATGCCACATGTCCCTGCCGAGCTGCCTGGGTAGCGACGGGGTCTCAACGATGTCGCTTGGCCCATGCAGTCTTCACGTGATCCTCCAACTGTAAACGACTGCTCTGTGCATGTGTGGCTTTGCCTTGGTATTGTGGCCTTATCTGTGCTTTTTTTAAGTGAACCAAAGCTTTTATGAACCATGCCAAAGGTTCAGGAAAAGAGGGAGAGGGTCAGGATTTCTCTTGTCCAGAAATTGGAAATAAATGACAAGATGAAGTGCCATCTCTGATGCTCCCCTGCCCATCTGTCACCCCTGTCCCACCTCGAGTGCTGATGGAGAGTGACTCTGACAGTGACTAAACCACCCCCAGGCCTGACACAGGTTTGGGGGGGCCAGTATGGCTACCTGTGTTAGACATATTTCCACAATATGTGCAGAATCTCTACTTTTGGAGGTGAGCCTTACAGTAGTTTACTATCCTTATTTACTATACCATTTGCTTCACTACTATCCTCATCTTGTTCTTTATGTGTGCATATTTTATTATTAAGCCATTACTTTAAGTATCACTGTTAACAAGTGCACAATAGTACATCTAAGCGGGGGCATTAATTATGGGTTCAGACTGCTGTGTGTAGCATTGAGAGTTGGTACCGCTACAGTTTGTTAGAATTGGATGCTCATTGTTAGTAACTTGGCTTGACCACTGCCTTTAAGGATTTAGTAGAAAGTACCTCAAAATACCGGAAAAATTTCCCTTATGTTAAGCCTTGGTTATGGAACTCGATTTTGTGGAAAATCCGAGATAACGGAATGGGGGTTGGCTGAATTTGTTCGTTAAATCGGGCTTCTATTGTTCTTACATAAAAATCCAAAGCGTGAGACAATTAATATGGCTACATAATTCATAATCCATTAAAAAACTAAGGACAATTATCATTTTAGCTGTAACTTTTCAAAACTAGACTAATAGGGTACTCACAGCAATAGATCCATGCTCAAAGTGTCCCCATACACATTTTTCCAAAACATCTCATCAACACTTACTCACCGGCAAGACAAACTCTGGTGGCTGAGGTGGGGCAGCAGTGTGGGTGAGGGTGTATTCATATAGGGCCACTCGCTCCTCCCTAGTAAAGTTAGCAGACAACTCTCCTCCTGATGCTGGTGGACCACGTTTATCACCACCACCTGCAGAACAATCATTCCTAAATGCATGAACAGTACAACAGGTAACAGAAACAATCTCATACTATCCTCTTTTAAAGTGCAGGGTCCCAAGTCTGCTGCAGTTCAGTACATGTTTGGGTATATTACGGTACCAGCCTACTTATGATGGCACTAACTGGTCCAAAAATCTTCATACACCTCTTGAGGACTAAATCTATGTGCGTGTTAAGGCCATCAGTCCAAATGGGGTGTTCTAACCAGTAAACTACCAGGTCTAATTACATCCACACCTGACTATTAAAAGAGGTGGTTAGTGGTGGTGACCATGATCAACTCATCTGATGCTGTGTTGCCTACTTCTTCTTGAGGTGACTCTACACTGAGTGACAAGCCTAATGATTTCCTGTAACCCAGGAAGCTATTTATAATGTTTACTTCCCTAAAATAATATAAACAGACATTACAACATGTACAGATGCTAATACAAAATTAATACAGTAGTACTGTACAGCGATAAGTATGTGTACAGAAAAATACCCCGTATACTGTGGTACTTAATTCCAATATACATAAAAGGATACAATGCATAAAGGATACGGTAATTTCCACACAGCTCCTTTCACAGCTGCTATCCATTTCTCTTGTTTTCCTTGGTCTACAGGTAACTGACAGTAGGACACAATTCCCTTCCCTTACCTACTGGAGCAAACTATAGCTTAACAGCGGTATGGCATGACGAGAAATGAGTTGGTACTGAAGAAATATGTTTGTACTGTATATTCCTGCAGTGACAGTCAGTATTAGGTCTGCCAAATAAAAAAAGATAAAGTGTTTTGTGCACAAAACACACTAATTGTCCATACAGACCAAAAAAACACAATAACAATTGCATTATAACTCTTTCACTTTAACCAGGCCAAGACTTTTATCCTTCTGCAGATTATTTCATATGGCTGAACAAAGGGGCTGCAAGAGATCAGGCAGCATGGAGAGCTGCCAATATGTGATGAAGGTTGACACGTGCATGCATGGTGGAGCCTACATGAGACAAAACGAAATGAAGCTCAGCTGGAAAAAAGGGACAATGCTACGGCTCTACACTGCTTCTATAACAAGACTAGCATCATATTAGTGTTAATCTACTGTTACAACTCAGCATTCAAAGATGATGAGATTGCAAGTTTAAAAAAAAAAAAAAAAAAAAAAAAAAAAAAAAAAAAAAAAAAAATGGTGTGGAGAGCAAGTGTACAAATGTACAAACGAGTAAGAACTTTTTGTCCTTGGTAAAGAATGCAGCAGAGGGTACCAGTGCATCTCAATGATAATTTCATAAAAGGATACATGGCACATGGGATCCAGATACATACTGCTGAAAAGAAAAAAAATAAAATGCACTGAGATGTTAGGGTACACCAAGATGAACAAAGTTTGAAATATTACACAAATGATCGACACATTAGTTAAACTGCAGGCCAAGAGTAGCTCTTTATAAACTTGCACTTACTAACCTGTTACTCTGTAGGGTGCTAAGATATTCCTCTGCTTTTCTGCATCTGTTAAAATAAGACAATTACAGTTGGAAAAAACATTAGCAATCAGAATACTGTACACACAGAATAATGCTTTGTAATATGATGATCTACCTCTCCCAAACTTCATTAAAAGGAAAGTCTTTTTCTTGTATCACAATGCAAAATATGATGATTAATAGCTGTATGATTTATGTGCTCACTTATAGCTAAAGTTAACACTGACAGGTAAAGATCTATTGTACAGGAGATTATCATTATCCTAGTCATATACTTTGTACTAATAAATGAGTTGCATAAGATACTGAAATAGAAAGTGCCAAAACTAGGTAACTTCTCAGCAGCTGCAAGAAATATCAGCTGTATACTGTAATGAAATTTGTAACAGTGTGTGTGAATCTTAGCTTGGACTCTGTATACTTGAGGCTGAGTTTCCTGCCTTGGTGTGATGACTGTGTGGTTAGCCTAGTTACCAAGGTTGTAGCCACATTTCACTCTCATTACAGTACCACCCGGAAGTGATGGCAGCCAACTATGCATCTCCAGTTACATACGGCACTGTACTTAATGTAAACAATTATGGTATACTGGCATTTACGAAGGCCAGAATGCAAACATGCCACCGGATACTGAAGTAAAATCTATATAACCAAGCTCATACCTACCAATAGTAACAGACATGCCAGGTGGTGATGGGTGAACAGAAGCTGGTGGGAATAGTAGTCCTTCACTGTATTCATTTATGCTCTCCTCTTTTGTGGGTTCTGTGTTACTGGTAATCTGTAATAGACCAGAGGCATAACAATAATCTATACTTTAGGAAATAAAACTTCAAATAGATGTAGTTATGTCTAATTATTGGTCTTAGTCATTTCTGTGATCCTGGGCCTACAGTAGATCATTCACTCTCCATAAATAAGGAAACTTTGTATCATACAGGCACTTGCTCTACATGTTACTGCAGATACAGCCAGCACACTTCATCTTCACAAAACTAACCAATCACTTCATCATTTTTGTTGTTAATCAGATTAACCCCTTCAGTTTGAGCCATCATTTAGTGTCAAATACAAAAATAGCAGTACAGTACTATATGCTATTTCCATTCAGGTTCTTACCTTTGAAACATTATGACCAAGCTGTGGATTGATCTTCTCTGCCAAGCCCAGTTTTTCTTTAAATTTCTGTATTATATCATTTGATGAGTGGATAAATTCTCTCAGGTTTGTCAAATACTCTTCCCGAGACATCTGCATGTCCATCTGGAGGTTCATCTTGAGTAAGAAGACAATCTGTAAGAGAAGAATAATGTTACTGGTACAACAGTACAGATATAATAAAAATAAATAAATAAAAAAAATCAATAAATCTCTGTTGCACCACCCCTTCTACTAAGGGGCCTCTCCTACACTGAGTAAAACTGTCAATATCCAAAATAATATATATACTGTACTGTACACAGTAAATCCATGGGCTGAAGGGGTTAATGGAGATTACTTCTAACTCTTTCAACTGGAGGGGTTCCACTCAAGGTGGATGAAATCAGGCATTTTCCAGAATAAAGCACAAAGTACATCATCATGTAGTTTTAAAAATATCACTGAACCCTGCACAGCAATGCAGTGATAATTAGTTATCAGAGAAAGCTGAGAATTGTGAAAATCAAATGAAAATGGCACTAGCTTCCCATGTAAAAAAACACTGAAATATCTAATCCAGTCACAAAACTGAAAGATGAACTGGTTGGCAACTCCTGCTGTAAAAGAAAACTGCAAAATATTGAAAATCTGACTAAAACTGTGGCAGTATTAGGCTTTTAAACACTCAGCACTGTAAAATGCCTACTTCAGGCCACCTATTATATCCGAACTCTGTTGTTGATTTAACTATACACACTCTTGGCTCTGCGTGCTACTGAAGGATCCCCTTAAGTGGTGGTGGTGATATAACTGCATGACTCCAGTGCCTGGTTATTGCGTCCCCCAAACGATCTATGATGGACTGACGGACATGGGTAACCAGCCTGCAGCCCACTGGGTTCACAGTGGAATGAGCCTGCTGCTGCTGCTGCTGGTACTACTACGACTGCTACTACTATTGATACTAGTATCACCTCGGTTTTCTTTGATGGGGTAAGGCTAAAACTGAAGGCTAGTTGTGCATTCACGAAAACATTAGCCTGGATACAATTTCTTTGCCTTTGTACCAAAATCTGCCTATGTACTGTACCTTCCTCTTGCCTGTGGACTTGGCTAGGGCAGGAAGGATAGATAAAGGCTGTGAATGGCTTGTATCCTCGGAAAAGTAAGCAGAAACTGAGAGAGGCTGCACACACCCAGATCAGCGACTCTTCTCCTTCTTCTTTAGAGAGTTGGTCGGTACGTAAACACAAGCAAACGTTAACAGGGACTTTTCTATTTTTTTCTTCCTCTGCCTCGATCACCTTCACTCCACCTTTCTCACTGGACACAACGTACAGTTCATCGTGCATAATTTTGACAGAGTCCAAAACACTTGTAAATAATCTGAGAGGTACTTGAACCACTTTCGTTTATCTCCTCCCTTCCCCTCCCTCTCCATTTTTTTTTTTCTCCCTCCCTCCCTTCCTATAATTCTGGATATGCTTTTCATGTAGCTGATCAGAGAAAGAAACTCTATCCATAGTAGACATTGGAAAAATATTAATTAAGAGCTTACTAAAACACTCTCCTTCATAATCCAACTCTCTCACTTCATGTTTCATTTCGTAAGCATATTCTCCCTTACTTTCCATCTAATTCCTTTCTCTAAACATCTTCCCACCCCCCTTCTCTCTCTCTCTCTCTCTCTCTCTCTCTCTCTCTCTCTCTCTCTCACACACACACACACACACACACACACACACACACAGCTGGCCATTGTCAGAGTAGAGTTCAAGTAGGATATATAATTTTCCCATCATAAAAAAATATAACAACATATTTTTCCTGTTATGAAAATAATGGGAGTAGGGCGTTTCTCTTGTGTTCTTCTCCCTCCTAGTTCTCCTTCGTGTTCTCCCTCCTTCTTGCTCCTCCTTCGTGTTCTCCTTCCTTCGTGTTCTCTTTCCCAGTTTCACTCCTTCTCCCTTCCCTACTCTTCCCTGCGTGTTCCTCTTTCCTTCTTGTTCTTCCTTCCTTCATGTTCTCCTTCGTGTTCTCCTCTTCCCTAATTTCACTCCCTCTCCCTTCCCTACACCATCCTTCGTGTTCCTCTTTCCTTTGTTTTCTTCCTTCCTTCTAGTTCTTCCTTCGTGTTCTCCTCTTTCCTAATTTCACTCCCTCTCCCGCCCCTACTCAGGAAGGACCCCCCTCCCTCTCGAAGCAATATCATGAAGGCTGGTCCTCTGCCTGGCGTGTTTTTTATAGGACGGTAAAACCACATTAAGCCAGGCCACACGGCGAGTCTTCCCACCACCCAAAATAGCCTTTCCTCTGAGCCTACGTGACTCTGTGGGAGACTGTGAGGGCCGATGAGAGCCTGTGAGAGTCTGTGATGGGCTGTGAGGGTCTATGAGAGCCTGTGGGACCTGTGGGAGCCCGTGGGAGTCTGTGAGAGTCTGTGAGGGGCTGTGAGAGCCTGTGGGAAGCTGTGGGAGCCTATAGGAGCCTGTGAGACACTGTGAGGGTCTGTGAAAGCCTATGAGAGTCTGTGAGAGCCTGTAGGAGCCTGCGGGAGTCTTTAGGAATCTGTGAGAGTCTGAGAGGGACTGTGAGAACCTAGGGAGCCTGTAGGAGACTGTAGGAGCCTGTAGGAGCCTGTGGGAGTATATGCAAGCCTGCAGGAGCCTGTGGGAGCCTGTAGGTGCCTGTGAGTCTGTGGGAGCCTGTAGGAGCCTGTGGGAGTCTGTGGAAGCCTATAAACACCGTTGGTCTCCTCTATGCTGGACCATCATATTATATCCAGTCATCGGCACCGCAAAAGTAGGAGTCTGAAAGAGTCTGTGAGGGCTTTTGAGTATGTGAGAGCCTTTGGGAGTCTGTGAGAGCCTATGGGAGTCCACGAGAAGCACCGAGATCCGACGAGATCCTCCACACGAAGGCCCATCATATACTCACGCACCACCACCAAAGAAGCGTCTGTGAGAGCCTTCTGAGAGAATCTGAGAGCCTTTGAGAGTCTGTGAGAGTCTACGAGAACGCACGAGATCCAGCGAGATCCTCCACCACAAAAGCCCATCATATATTCATGCACCACCACCACCACAACCAGGACATGGCAACACTGAAGCGCGGGAAAGTAGGCATGAACGTCGCTTATACGTGTGCAGACGCTCGCTTTAACATTTTCTTTTAAGACCGTCAGAATTACCATATAAAGTGACCGACCAGTTACGCCTCGTCTCTTGCTGTACCACTTCCCGCCATTTTCACGAGGCTGTTGCTGTGTTCTTTTGATGGAAATTCTGGGAGCATTTTTACTATAAACACACACACACACACACAGTCACGAGGAAAGGCAGTTGGGATGGGAATGCTGAGGAATGTGTGTGGAGTGTGGAGAGAGGATGGAATAGAGAATAATGTGATTCGTGAAAGATGCGGGGTAAGGAGTGGACACAAGAGCTGACGAGAGTGTGATTTGATAGTATGGGCATGTGGAGAGGATGGGAACGAATCTAGTGGTGAAAAAGGCATAGCTGAGCGAGTTTGACGGTGGAAGGGGACGTGGTAGGCTTAGAAGAATGTGAACAGATATGGTTAATAGCGTGTGAAGAGAGATGTAGCGGAAAAAATAAGTGTAAGGAACTGACAAACGATCGACCTGGCAGGATGAGTTTTGTGTGGAGTGTATGACAGGGTTTGGCACTTCTTTTTAACGTGACAGTCTTCGGATTAAATAAGCTAATGTCAAGCTACGTGGGTGATGTTTTTATGCCTTATCAGGTGGGGTCAGGTTTCCAGGGGCTTGAAGAATGAGTGAATGGGAGTGTGGCTCATTCAGCTGGACAAAATTTGGTTAGTATCTTATTCCATCATCTTTTTCTGGCTCCCTAGACTCTACTTCACCCTGCCTTGTAGTGGGAGAGGAGGTCTGGATGGTGATGGTGGTGGTGGTGGTGATGAAAATAATGTACTACCATAAGACCTTCCCAACACCACTTCAGCTCTCACTCAAAAGGGAAAAATGACCTTCAATTTCCGAGAAGGTAAAGGAAAACGAAAAAAAACTGTCTAGATTAACGAAAAGTTTACAAAAGCCTCCTTCCCCCCCTCGACCTCAGGACCACTTGGCATTTCATTAAGTTAGTAAACAGGGAAGGGAGGAAGGAAGGCTGAGACTGGTACGGTGGGGGAAAGAGAATGTTTTTGCTGTTGAAAATGCACGTATGACTTGGATGGTAATGAGCAGAGAAGGAAGTTTGGGAGATTGAGGGTCAATGGTTAGGTGTGTGGGTGGGGTGAGGCGAGGTGTGTGTGGGTGAAGTGATTGTGTGCGTGTGTGTGTGTGTGTGTGTGTGTGTGTGTGTTTCAGGATTCCACGAGCTTGACTGATGTGTGAATGAATGTGTGGCTCTTCCACTTTCGTGCTTTCTCCTTCCTTGCTTATGAATCTTTTCTCTGCTTATCCTTAGGTGAGAAAAATGTGATGATAATAATTTACACCTTCAGTTTATATCAAGAACTCATGGCTTAACACACACACACACACACACACACACACACACACACACACACACACACACACGCACGCAGGCTTCATCAGGTTGGCAAATAGGAGACTAAGAACACGGCGCACCTCGTCTGGAATTCATTACGCTCGTGAGGACCACAAAACATCCTCCTCTTGGCCTTCAGAGGACTTGAGGTTACTAATGAAAGACCAAACCTGACTCTTTATCTATCTAACTGTTTATCTATCTGCCTGTCTGTCATTCTGTGTGTCTGTCTATCTACCTATCTGTCTATCTATCTGTGTCTGTCTCTCCCACGCCGCAAAATACTGTCTACCTCTCTGTCAAAGGCCTTGTGTTGAGGTTGCTAATGAAATACCAAGGCCTAGTCTATCTATTTATCTATCCGTCTGTATATCTATCTGTCTATCTATCTATCTGTCTGTCTGTCTGTCTATTTGTCTGTCTGTCCATCTATCTATCCTTCAGTCTATCTATCGCTGCTTATGCATCAACCCATCAGTCACTCATTCTCTCTCTCTCCTTTCTTCCTCTCCATTTCTCCTTCCCCCCTTCTCTCACTCTCACTCTCTCTCTCTCTCTCTCTCTCTCTCTCTCTCTCTCTCTCTCTCTCTCTCTCTCGCTGTTTATCTACGTAATGAAATGCCAAGTGTTCATATTTGGCTTTCCCCCTCTCATTGTTTTTCTCTCTTCCTCCCTTCTCCTCTCTTTCTCTCTCTCTCTCTCAAAGTAATTTTAGTAGAGAGGCTACAGAGAAAGAAGACGCTATATATTTTCCATCAATCAATGTCTATTTTTAGGCTGAATAAAATGGAATAATAATAATAATAATAATAATAATAAACACGCTACGGATTTGAGTGACTGCTTTATGTGTTTGCAGTGTCCATCTGTCTCTATTTGTCTATCTACCTATCGATCCATCTATCTATCTATCTATCTATGGCATGGTAGTAGTGGTAGTAGTGGTACCAGTGTTGTAGTAGTGGTGGTATGGTTTAGGTTGTCCCCGCTGGCGTCCCGGAGGAGTGTGCTGGGGGGCAGAGTAAATACCCAAGATTCAGATTCCGACCTTCGTAATATTCCATTTCAAAATCAACGAAGGCTCTTGTCCCCCCAGGCCTTCCTCTATAAAAAAAAATCTCCATATTATTGCATTATTTTCCCTCCCATAATGGTGATGGAGAAGAAAAATTCCTTTATATATATATATATATATATATATATATATATATATATATATATATATATATATATATATAAGGGGGAGGTGGGGAGGGGAGGGGAAAATAAACAAGAAAAGGAGGAAAGAAGAGAAGAGGAGAAGGGAAAGAAGAGAGGAGAAAAGGAAACGGTAGAGAGAGAGAGAGAGAGAGAGAGAGAGAGAGAGAGAGAGACAAGGATTATGAGAGGTGATTGTATTGGGTTTACGGGGGATCATGTGTGTAGTTCCCATACGGCACACACACACACACACACACACACACACACACACACACACACACACACATGCTGAAAAAACAGTCTCAATATTTTCACCACTGTCATCACCACCACCTCAACACACAGCACCACATCACCACCACTTACACCACCACTAATGCAGCATCCCCATCAATATCATCACTACATCTATGGCTACTATCACCACCCCTTTAATCACCACCACCACCACCATCATCATCATCACTAAGACAACCACTACCATCACCACCACCACCACTACAACCACTACCATCATCATAATCACTAACACAACCACTACCATCACCACCACCAGTATCACCACAACCATCACACTACCCCTCCACACCACCACCACCACCACCACCACCACCACCACGATAATATCAGCTTCCAAATACCGACAAGGGGAGTAAAAATGACAATCACCTCTTATATTTTTTTTTAAACGCACCAGAGCACATTCCCTGATATATGTGCTATAAAGATGTAAATTCTGGCAGTAATTTTGCACATGGATAAAAAATAACAATATAAAAAAAAGGGCTGGGAAATCGTAAGCTTAGAATAATGATATAAAATTGGTGTTTGAGATGTGCATAGGCTGTAACTATTTTGAACTGGTTTGTATGAGTTATGAATGACCTGTAGAAAAGAGACTAAAACTGATGATATACAGTGATTTAGGAATTATAATCTATGTAATATACTCTTTTCCTATTAACCTGGCCTCAGTAGACTACAGGATGAGACTGGGCATTTTCAAGTTACTAAGGAAGGGAAAGCCTGGGTAGGGACCTATGAGCTTCGCGACTATGAGCTGATAGGCGGAGGGCAGTACGCTCATGGGCTAATTTACACAGCTCAATGGCAGAAGATAATGCTACGGCTCTACATCCTTTCGACAGCGCTTCTTCGTGACTAGCACCTTGGCCTCATATTCTAGTGATTGTTGTTACAGCTCAGCGTTTAAGATGTGGCAATTTTAGGCCAAGTTAAAAGGTGTGTGTGTGTGTGTGTGTGTGTGTGTGTGTGTGTGTGTGTGTGTGTGTGTGTGTGTGTGTGTGTGAAGGAGGTGAGACGTAGTAGTAGTAGTAGTAGTAGTAGTAGTAGTAGTAGTAGTAGTAGTGTCAGGGAGCCTTCCAAGTCCACATATATCGCTATGGAGGTGGTGTCAGCGAGCCTTGTAAGTCCCCGGCCCTAATTTAACCAGGAAGACCAGGACGAGAATAGATTAATTCGCCAAACTGAAGACGTTAAGGGAGCAATGACGGTCGGGGAAGACAGGGTTGTTAATGATGAGGGACGCTGCTAATTAAGGTGATTAGACGTGATGCCATAGGGATTGAGAACGACACACACACACACACACACACACACACACACACACACACACACACACACACACACACACACACACACACACACACACACACACACACACACACACAATCACATATTCTCCCTCCCACACACACACATACTCACACACAATTCTCCCTCCCCCTCACACACACACACACACACACACACACACACACACACACACACACAGCTGCCACAGTATTCGTGTTATCTTCACGGTGGACAAACACGAAATACAGGCTAAAAACGTGAGCCAAGTTTAGACCCAACCAACTCTTACTCTGAAACAAAAAAAGAATGACGCTAATTTTTTTCGCATTCTGGACAAAATTCCTGTTGATCTCTCTCTCTCTCTCTCTCTCTCTCTCTCTCTCTAATATCGTGTGGTAGCAATGGTAGGGCAGTGTGTGAGAGAGAGAGAGTGGTGATGGTAAACAGTGTCCCAAGGTGGTAGTGAGAGGAAATGGCATTCTCTCTCTCCCTCTCTCTCTCTACCCTTTCCTTTTCTCCTCTTTTCTCTCCCTTTTGCTCTCCTCTTCCTTCCTCCTTTCCTCGCTCTTTTTCCTCTCCCCCTCCCCTCTTCCTCCTCCTCCTTATCCCCTAGTCTCTTACTCCTTCTTTCTCTTTCCCCTTCCCTCGCCCTTCCTCCGCCCTTCTTCTTTTCCTCCTCTCCCTTCCTCTTCCTCCTCCTCCTCCTCCTCTTCTTCTCCAGTCACTACTACGAGAGAAAGGTATGTTCCCCCATCCATACCTTCATTCCTTTCATCTTCTCTCTTCTTCCTTCTCGCTTTATCCTTCCTCTTTCCTCTCTTCCTTCCCTCTCTCCCATTCCACATTCCACACTCCCTCTTCCTCTTCTCTCTCTATCTATTCTCAAATCCCACTCTTTCCTCCCCCAATTCCTCTCCCCTTCCTTCCCCTCTCCCTACTCTTACGCCTTTTTCCTTCCCTCCCCCTCTCCCTCTCTCCCCTCCCTCTTCCTGAGTCCTGAAGGTGGAGATAAGACCTCTACCCCCTCCTTTCCTTCTCCTGCCCCCCTCCCTCTTCCTCCCTCCCTCTCTCCATCCCTCCCTCCCCCTCCTTCTCCCCACATCCCCCTCACAACACAAACTATTAGGTATTTGATGTCCCCTTTCCTTTCCCCCCCTCTCTACCCTTCCCCACTTTCCCCTCACCCTCCTTATCCGCTCCTTTTTCCCCCTGCTTCCCCCCTCATCTTAATTCCTCCCCCCTTCTCTTTCTCCCTCCCCTTCTCTCTCTCTCTTGACTTCCCCCTCCTTCCTCCCCTCACATGCTTCATCCCCTCCTTTTCTCCCCTCTCCTTCCCCACCATCTATCATTCCTCCCCCCATTTCCCACCTCTTCTTTCTCCCTCTCCCCCATCCTCCCAATTTCCTTCTTCCTCCTCCTCCCTCTCCTCCCTCTAGTCTTCCCCCTTCCTCCTTCCCTCTTCTCCCTATGCCCCACTTCTCCCCCATTTTCCCATCCTCATTATCCGTCTCCTCTCTCTCTCTCTCTCTCTCTCTCTCTCTCCCTCTCTCTCTCTACTCTTTCCTCCGTCTCATTCCTCCATCCACTTTCTCACCTCATCCACATACCCCCCCCCAAATGCACACACACACACACACACACACACACACACACACACACACACACACACACACACACACACACACCTGAATGAGGTCTGAAGGGGATTACCAGAGGCTAGGTATTTGTACACACGCTCTCTCTCTCTCTCTCTCTCTCTCTCTCTCTCAGTCTCTCAAGTACACACTGACACACAAACGCACTAACATACCTGCGCGCGCGCACACACACACACACACACACACACACACACACACACACACACACACACACACACACACACACACACACTCACGCATGCACACGGAAATATACACAGAAACAGACAGACAGACAGACAGACAGACAGACACACACACACACACACACACACACACACACATACACACACACACCAGCCTCTTCTACCTTCTTCAGCAACAAGTGGAAACGAACGCAAGAGAATTCAAAGTTCAAAATCATTCAGAGGAGCTCAGAATTCGAGAGAGAGAGAGAGAGAGAGAGAGAGAGAGAGAGAGAGAGAGAGAGAGAGAGAGAGAGAGAGAGAGAGAGAGAGAGAGAGAGAGAGAGAGAGAGAAGTACAAGCCATCACGTTAGATATTTACACTTAAAACTCTCCACCACCACCACCACAACCACCACACCACCACCACCACCACACCACCACCACAGCCACCACCACGTAACTCACAAATCCTGACTCCCGGAATATTGACAAAACCGTAAAGCCTGTGATTACCTGCTCTCTCTCTCAGTAAACTCGGTACACTGTAAACTGGCCTTTCCCTGGCATGACCTAAGCTGACCTAATCTTCCCTGAGCAAGCTTGACCCAGCCTATGATACCCTACATGACCCACCTTCACCTTACTCCTATCCCATTCTAACCTAGCCTAATCTAACCTACCCTAGCCTCACTTAACCTTAAAGGATGTGTTTACTCGTCTCCTGCTGCTATAAACTCGCAACTGGCTTCTCTCTCGCCCAAGCCAGCAGTCCTAGAGCAAGCCAGTCACTTAAGCCAGCCCTGTGAGTGGGGTTAGCAAGCCATGCCACTCCCCCCACTCCAGGTCTTTCATTATCTGGCATATCGTAGTGGTAGTAAGAGGGATGGACATTTGTTCCCGCCAGCAGCTGACTTGGAAATGTGGAGCTAGTACATGGTCTCTCTCTCTCTCTCTCTCTCTCTCTCTCTCTCTCTAATCGTTACTGTGGTTGACACTAAGGACAAAGCAGAATCAATTAATCTGCCGTCCTTTGTCCTTGAGTCAAAACAAAGGCTTCATTTGCCGTGGGGCGAATTAGGACAACATCCGCTATCCTTGTCTCGTCCGTAGTCTCTCTTTCGGGCTTCAGAGAAAACGAGAATCAACCCTACCGTCGACAGGGGGGACTGGTGGAAAGTTCTCTTCACCCACACGCTCTCATAATCTTGCTCAATGTAAAGTGGAAAGAAGTGCGTGTGTGGATATTTGTCCCGCTGAGCAAGTGTAAGTGTCGAGGAATGGCGTTGGTGTTAAGTGGGGCTCTCGAGGGGTGCCACTTAACGACTGAAAAATATAAGTGAATAGAAGGACATTAACAGAAGATATGAGGGAAGTAAAATGTCACATCTTGCACAACATGAAGCAGAATGAAGGCAAGGTGTGTCTGGATCTAAGTCCTACTGAGCAAGTGTTGAGGAAAAGTGTTGGAGGTGTTGCATAGGTCACTTGCAACTTAACAACTGAAAAGTAAGAATAGTGAGCAGTAAAGAGCAATCATGAAGGGGATACAGTATTTAATAATGCTGCACAGCGTAAAGCAGGAAGGGAGTAAGGAATATATGTGCGTTTTTGTCCTTCCAAGCAAGTGTTGAGGAAAAGTGTTGGTGGTGTTACGTGAGCTACTTGTGTGCAACTTAACGACTGAGAACTGAGAATAGAGAGCAGTTAAGAGCAGTTATGAGGCAGGTAAAGCGAGGATAAGGTCGTTCCCTTCGCTTACGGCAATTTACCCAGATGGCGGTAATAACTTCGAGGGAATGACGGCGTGTGAAAGTCAGCAGCAAGGGTCACGAAGCGACGGGAATTGTGTGCTGAATTCGTGTTTTCGTTGGGTAAGAAGGCTCCCTAGCACCTTTTCCTTAGCGATTAATTTCTGGTTATGGCTGGTTAATATCCTTTTGTGCATTATTTCTGCAGAGTATGGCGATATTGGAAAGATTTATGTGAAACGAGTGGTGAGGGAGATGAGGTCTAACAAGTTATAGAACAGAGAGTGGCGAGGTGATGTTTATATTGATAGTGGTGAGGGAGGGAGTGGTGAAGGTTGTTGTGGTGTGTAATACGTGTGGTGAAGATGAGTGGTGAGGTAGGAACAACAAGGAGTGTGATGGTGGTATGAACAGGGAGTGAGGTGGTGCTGTGAACAGGTAGTGGGGGGCGTCGTAAACAACAGGGAGTGGGGTGGTGGTGTGAACAGGGAGTGGGGGCGTAGTAAACTTGACTTTATGATGATTGAAGGCCAAGGGTGCCCGTCTGGTGAATTTACCTCCACCATTTTGAAAACAACATGGCGGTTTTTTTTTTTACAAGCTTTTCCTTTTGTTTTTCCTGCCGTAAACGTCAGTGGTCTGATTACTTTTAATATTTCATTCGTTCTTCGTCTTCGTCCTTGTTCTCGTCCTCGTCTTTATCTTCGTTTTCTTCCTCCTCCTCTTCTCCTCATTTCCTCCCCCTCTCTTTCTGATCGGAAACATCCAAACTGGGGTATAAAGTCTTGTGTATATGGAGTAATTTTAAATATGGACACTTTACAGACGTTTCACTGCAGACATCGAGGCTTAGTACTGTAACCAGACACTACAAAATGAGATGTACGGTACTCCTGGTGTGGTAAGGTATATGTGGAATTATACTGGTGTTTTTATATACTTCTCACTTGGTATGTTTTTATGCTAGT
>NC_137059.1:1225000-1230000 GCF_032717465.1 Coenobita brevimanus
ACTACTACTACTACTACTACTATTACTACTACTACTACTACTAAATATATTATTGTTAAAAGAAAAAAGGCAAAATAAGTACTACTACTACATGATTACCTATTTCCATTTAGAAATTAGAAAACCCGTTGAGTAGGCTCTACTATCCCCCCCTTCTCTCTCTCTCTCTCTCTCTCTCTCTCTCTCACACACACACACACACACACACACACACACACACACACACACACACACACACACACACCATCACCTTCCCCTTGTATGGACGTCGTGGAGACGAGATTATACAGTACCTGTCCAAATAAATCCTTGCAATTCCACCCTCAATCTCTCTGTCTCTCTCTCTCTGTCTCTCTCTCTCTCTGTCTCTCTCTCTCTCTTTCTCTCTCTCTCTCTCTCTCTCTCTCTCTCTCTCTCTCTCTCTCTCTCTCTCTCTCTCTCTCTCTCTCTCTCATCCTTTCTCTCCATCTATCTATCTATCCATCCATCTACCTATCTCTATATCTATCTAACCACCTTCACCCGAAACTATACATGACTTAACAGATGTCAAATCCTCCCTTCCTCTCTCTCTTCGTCCCTCTCTCTCTCTTTCTTTCTCTCACTCTCTCTCACTCTCTCTCTCTCCCTCTCTCTCTCTGTTGACGTGGACCGTACTTGTCTTAATAGGCTCAGGTAAATCCTCTCAAGGTAAGGCCCTAATTCCTACCTTCATTACGGCTTTAATTAGCAGGTGGGATGGTTGTTTGTCCTCGTCGGAGTAGCTACAGGACATTGGACAGAATCGGACACACGGACGTATTATAAGGGACGTATTATAAGGGACACTCGGACGTATTATAAGGGATGTATTATAAGGGACACTCGGACGTATTATAAGGGACGTATTATAAGGGACACTCGGACGTATTATAAGGGACGTATTATAAGGGACACATGTACGTATTATAAGGGACGTATTATAAGGGACACACGGACGTATTATAAGGGACGTATTATAAGGGACACACGTACGTATTATAAGGGACGCTCGGACGTATTATAAAGGATACATGGATGTATTATAAGGGACGTATTATAAGGGACACATATACGTATTATAAGGGATGTATTATGAGGGACACGGACGTATTATAAGGGACACTGGGGACACCGTAATACCTCTTCCTAAGCTATTTATTCTACACATTACAGTCAGTGTCCTCTTACATGTTCTCAGTGCAGGTTACAAAGTGTCCTGAATTTTTGAGCTGCAAGATATCTGCGAATTGGGGTCTTGCAATAATAGGCTGACAGATAGGTGGATAGATGGATAGACAGATAGATAAATAGATAGACAGTCAGATAGATATTCTCAACCTTGTGTTTGTTTTTCAGAGCTGGATGAAGTCTGTGAATGTCTGGCGATAGATAGATAGATAGATAGACAGATAGACAGACATCCTCTAATCTGCATATGTATTTCTGAGCTGAATGATGACAGAATGGAAATCTGGCAATAGATAGACAGATAGATAGTTGGAGGAAACCTGGGATTGGGTGTGGGCCGATAGACTAACAGATAGATAGAAAACTGGATGGAGTCTGAGATAAGGCGTCCAGTGATAGATAGACAGATAGATTCACTAGGTCATGTATGGATTTTATCTGGAATAGAGAGGAAATGGAGAATGAAGGAATGACGAGGGGAAACTAGTGGAAGCAAGGAGCGAGGGTGAGGGTAGAGGGGAGATGAGCATAAGGGAGATGAGTAAAAGGGAGATGAGTAAAGGGGAGATGAGTAAAGGGGAGATGAGTAAAGGGGAGATGAATAGAGGGGAGATAAGTAGAGGGGAGATGAGTAGAGGGGAGATGATCAGAGGGGAGATGATAAGAGGGGAGATGATCAGAGGGGAGATGATCACAGTGGAGATGATCAGAGGGGAGATGATCAGAGGGGAGATGATCACAGTGGAGATGAGCAGAAGGGAGATGAGTAAAGGGGAGATGAGTAGAGGGGAGATGAGTAGAGGGGAGATGATCAGAGGGGAGATGATCAGAGGGGAGATGATCAGAGGGGAGATGATTAGAGGGGAGATGATCAGAGGGGAGATAAGCAGAGGGGAGATGATCAGAGGGGAGATGATCAGAGGGGAGATGATCAGAGGGGAGATGATCAGAGGGGAGATGATTAGAGGGGAGATGATCAGAGGGGAGATGATCAGAGGGGAGATGATCAGAGGGGAGATGATCAGAGGGGAGATGATCAGAGGGGAGATGATTGGAGGGGAGATGATCAGAGGGGAGAGGCACTGACAGGTTTAATTGGCCTGTGAGATGATCGGAGAAAGAGAGGGGAGGAGGGGAGGACCGAGACTGATGACCTCGTGACCTTTAAGAGAGAGAGAGAGAGAGAGAGAGAGAGAGAGAGAGAGAGAGAGAGAGAAAAAAGAGAGAGAGAATGTGACTATGTGTACTCGTATGTATATCTATGAATGTATGTGTGTGTGTGTGTGTGTGTGTGTGTGTGTGTGTGTGTGTGTGTGTGTATTATCTAACTACCATATTACTCTCCTAGTCAGTCTCTACTCTCACTGAACTACCTATTTAGGAACTTGGCTCTTGGCTTAAGCTCGACAACAACACACTTGAGGATAATCCATGCATATATACGAGAGAGAGAGAGAGAGAGAGAGAGAGAGAGAGAGAGAGAGAGAGAGAGAGAGAGAGAGAGAGAGAGAGAGAGAGAGATGAGAAAATGGAAGGGAAGAAGGAAAGGAGAAGAGAGATGAGAAAAGAAGAGACGACAAGAGGAGAGGAGAGAGGAGAAGAAGAGAGAAAAGAAAGATAAAGAGAGGAAAAAGAAGGAGAAGAATGAAAAGAAGAGCAAAGCAGAGAAAGTGATCATAGTGAAAGGAGGTCGGGGCATGAACGTTGCAATTCTGTTTACATCTGTTTTGGAGAGTTCGTTTTTTTGTGAATTCGACCCGACAGAGATAAAACTAAATGAATGATTTATATGTCCATTCCACAATTGTTTTCAAAAATTTTTACTAGCCCCTGATGAGAGTGAGAGAGTGAGAGAAAAATATTTAGGCGTGTTATTTCCGAATTCGGAGGTAGGGACGAAAGCTGTATTTTCTGTTGTCGTATGCCCCCCTCGCTCCACTTGGTTATCATTATTTAATTGGTCTGTGGTACAGGCAATTAACGTCTTTGATCGTACACACACACACACACACGCACTCACACCCACACACCCACACACACACACACACACACACACACACACACACACACACACACACACACACACACACACACACACACACATCTCTCTCTCTTTCTCTCTCTAAACAAGTACAGAATGTTGTGTTTGTTGTGATGGACCTTCGATCCTCAGTACATCATCATCATCATCATCATCATCACCATCATCACCACAATCATCATCACCATCATCACCATCACCCTCATCCTAATCCTCCTTCTCATCATCATCACCACCACCATCACCACCACCACCACCATCATCATCATTATTAAAACCATCATCACCATCATCATCACCCTCAACCTTATTTTCCTCATCATCATCACCACCATCACCACCCTCCTCCTCCTCCTCATCATCATCATCACCCTCATCCTTATCCTCCTCTTCCTCCTCATCACCACCATCACCACCACCATCATCATCATCATCAACATCATCACCCTCATTCTAATCTTCCTCCTCATCATCACCACCACCACCACCACCATCATCCTCATCCTCATCATCATCATCATCACCCTCATCCTTATCCTCCTCTTCCTCCTCCTCACCACCACCACCACCATCACCACCATCAAAACCATCATCATCATCATCAACAACAAACTCACAATCCCAGCACACATAAATATAAGTGCTTTAATTTTTCTCTACGCCTTGTGGTCAAAGCATTATATTAACCCCGTGACGCCTACAAATCACTGCCCTTTATGTAGAGTTATGTAAACTAAATTGGATACGACACTACACGCACACACACATAGACTTAGACACACACAGACACAGCAAAAGCATTCAGACCTACATTCTCTGCCTGTGTGTCTGTGTCTGTCTGTCTCTGTCTCTCTCTCTCTTCTCTGGCTTACATTTCTCAGGGCCAAAACATACCCCAGACCCCACCGAAATCTCTCACACTCCGTCGCGGCTCAAAACGATACAATAGCCGTGGAAACAATGCACAAAGGAGACGAAGAGAGATGGAGGAGAGGGAAAAGAGAGGGGTGGGGAGAGATGGAGGGGGAGAGGGAAAGGGGAGAAGCGAAGAGGGAGGACGGGTGAGGGGAGAAATGATGAGTGGGAGGAAGGGTGAGGGGAGAAATGATGACTGGGAGGGAGGGTGAGAGAAGATGCTGAGAGGGATTGTGGGCGAGGGGAGAGAGGATTAGAGGGATGAAGGGTGAGGGGGAGAAATGAGAGGCAGGGAGAGTAAGGGGAATGGGGTAGGATTATAAGATGAGTGGGGAAAGGCGAGAGGGAAGACAGAGAGGGGTGATAAGGGGTGAGCTAGAGATGGGGGGGTTAGAGGGAAGGGGAGGTGAGAGGTGGGGGCGAGAGAGGAGGGAGAGGAGGTTAGCGGGGAGGGGAGGAGAAGGAGAGTTATAAGCTGTAAAGAGGGAGAGGGGAGGGGGAAGGAGGGTAAATGGGAGAAGGAAGACGCAAGGGTGAGAGGTAGGGTTGAGGCTGGATAGGGAGGGAGGGATAGGGAGATGAAGAGTTAAAGGAGAAACTGGGGTGAGGTTAGATATAGGGATGGGGTGTGTGAAAAGAAAGATGGGTGTGTGGTGTGGTGTGGTGTGGTGTAGAGTGGTGAAGGTATGTTGTGTGGATGTGTGGTGTGGTGTGGGTATGTTGTGTGGATGTGTGGTGTGGTGTGGGTATGTTGTGTCGATGTGTGGTGTGGTGTGGGTATATTGTGTGGATGTGTGGTGTGGTGTGGGTATGTTGTGTGGATATGTGGTGTGGT
>NC_137059.1:1235000-1250000 GCF_032717465.1 Coenobita brevimanus
TGCAAGGAATCATACTGTGTCTTTTGTATGGACAGATAAGATAGATAGATACATTACAGATAGATAGGCTGTCATATCTATCTATCTATCTATCTATATAACACCAAGACGATGTACTTGGACATACATAAAAATAAATCATATAGAATAGATCAATGAGAATAATAATGTTCAAGTTAAATTACATAGTCGACAGTGAGAGGGATGAGAGGGGACAGGGGAGGGAAGAGGGAGGGGAAAAAAGAGGGGGAGAGGTGGAGGAAAGGCAAATGGGAGAGGGAGAGGAAAGGATGAGGGCTGAGAGGGGAGAGGAGAGGAGGGGAGAAAAGGAGAAAGGAGGGAAGTTGGTGTGTAGTGAAGAGATTGAGCTGTCTGTCTGTCTGTCTGTCTCTGTCTCAGTCTGTCTGTCTCTGTCTCTGTCTGTCTGTCTGTCTGTCTGTCTGTCTGTCTGTCTGTCTCTGTCTGTCTGTCTGTCTGTCTCTGTCTCTGTCTGTCTGTCTGTCTGTCTCTGTCTCTGTCTGTCTGTCTGTCTGTCTCTGTCTCTGTCTGTCTGTCTGTCTGTCTCTCTTTTCCAGTCCATCTTTCTGTGTATGTGTGTGTCTGCCTATCTCTGTGTGCAACAGTCCATACGTTTGCCTGTCTTTCTCTCTGTCTGTCTATGTCTGTCTGTCACACACACACACACACACACACACACACACACACACAAAATGAATCACCACCTGTAATAATCATAAAACCAAACCCGCCTCTCTCTGTCTCTCTGTCTCTCTCTCTCTCTCTCTCACATGTGCCCACCAACGTAAATGGCTTGATGTAAACTTATGGACAGTCATTATATCTCCCTTTTATTCCATTATATTAATTTTGCTACGGGATGATGTTTTGGAAGGGGGCGTATATATACCTTTATGTGGCACTGATTGCTGCGCGTGTGTGTGTGTGTGTGTGTGTGTGTGTGTGTGTGTGTGTGTGTGTGTGTGTGTGTGTGTGTGTGTGTGTGTGTTCCTAACTCCATCACTCTTTTCTCTCCTCTCTCTCACTTTCCCTTTCTCTTCCCTCTTGCTCTTCCTCTCCCCCTCCCTTCCTAACCTCCCCTACCTTCCCCACTGCCCCCCCTCCCCAAAAATTACCTCCACCCCTCTCCATATCAATCCTTCCTCCCACTCCCTCTCCTTCCCCCATCCCCTTTCCCCTCTCTGTCTCTCAGTCCCATCCCTCCACACCCCCTCTCCCTTCCCTCTCACTCTTCGTTCCTCCCTCTTTTTCCTTTGCTCTTTCACTACCTACTCTCCTATCTCCCTCTCTCTCCCCCACTCCCCCTCCCTCTGCCTCCCCATCCCCCCATCAGAATTCGCTTTCCCCTCCCATCCTCATCCCTCCTCTCTCTTCCTTCCTTTCATACCCCCTACCCCTCTTCCCCCTCCTCCTCCCCCCCACACAACTCCCCCATCTCTTTGTAGTGGCCGTTCTGCCATTATTTACCTGTTTTAGCTCGTGGGTCAACACTGCACGCTCCTGAACACCTTTTCTTATGCGATTTATTTTGCTTATTACATCTTACTTATTCTGTGTTACATAAATCCTTCCAATATCGCCATACTCTGCATAAATAGGTACAAATGGATATCAAGCGGCCACACCCAAAACTAAATCGCAAAGGAAAGGGTGTTAGGGACTTCTTCAACCGACAAGAGTAGCACACACACACCCACACACACACCCACACCCACACACACACACACACACACACAAGCCCTGCATCATACAAACTGTCCCAACTTGCCCCCATAAACATACTTTCCTCTCTGCATTTATAAAAACACAAACCCATAAAATAAATAAATAAATCCTACTTCTCTCCCCCCCATGAAAATATATGAGGGATTTATTGCCCATGAGACCAGAGGATTTTTAACTGAGGTAAATCGCCCGCAGGTAAAGGGATTAATCAGTTCAGTAGGATTACTTCGATTATTTTTACATTAGTGATCGGAAAGGGTGAGTGGGGGGTGGGTAGGTGGGTGATGTGTGTGTGGGTGGGTGGGTGGGTGGGTAGGTGGGTGGTGTGTGTGTGTGGGGGTGGGTGGGTAGGTGGGTAGGTGGGTGGTGTGTGTGTGGGGGGGGATGGGTAGGTGGGTGATGTGTGTGTGGGGGGTGGGTAGGTGGGTGGTGTGTGGGTGGTGTGTGTGTGTGTGTGTGTGTGTGTGTGTGTGTGTGTGTGTGTGTGTGTGTGTGTGTGAGAGAGAGAGAGAGAGAGAGAGAGAGAGAGAGAGAGAGAGAGAGAGAGAGAGAGAGAGAGAGAGAGAATTTAACTATTTACCTCCTCATTCATCTCCTAATTACCTCTATCACCTCATTTAGCTCCCCATTTATTTTTCTCATCTCCCCATTCATCTCCCATTTCTCCCTAGCATCTCCCCATTCATCTCCCATTTCTCCCTAGCATCTCCCCATTCTTCTCCCCATCCGTCGTGGGGAGGAGTGTTTTTTCCCGCTAAAACTCCCCACCCCCCAAAAAAACTATCTATCTATTGCCAGACACCTTAATCCCAGACGGGGTGGCCACAAACAAATCGCCTCCACGTCACCCTGTCCCCCTGCCATTTCACTGTCCTGCTCCCAGTTCACACACCCCTCTCTCATATACCTCTCCACTCCGTCCCTCCATCTACTGAGCATTTTAAAACATTTCTCTCTCCTTCGCTGACTGTAAACAAATATCATTTTCTATACATGCAGACCCATATTTCAACAAGCGACCCTAATTTTAATATCTGGGTGGTATTTCAAGCATGTTACTCCTAATTTGCAACGTGGCATCTCATTTGTATTCTTTATATTGCAAAATAATGTCCCTTGCATCGCCTTTTTGCATTAGCGTGATCAGGCTGGCTTGGTGCGGATAGGGGTGTGGTGTGGACAGTGGTGTGGTGTGGAGAATGGTGTGGTGTGAATAGTGGTGTGGTGTGGATAGTGGTGTGGTGTGGATAGTGGTGTGGTGTGGATAGTGGTGTGGTGTGGATAGTGGTGTGGTGTGGATAGTGGTGTGGTGTGGATAGTGGTGTGGTGTGGACAGTGCTGTGGTGTGGATAGTGGTGTGGTGTGGATAGTGCTGTAGTGTGGATAGAGCTGTGGTGTGAATAGTGGTGTGGTGTGGAGAATGGTGTGGTGTGGATAGTGCTGTGGTGTGGGTAGTGATGTTGGTGTGGGTAGTTTTGTTGGGGGTACAGTAGGTGTGGAGCTTTTGCCATGTGGGGGGTGAGATGTGCATGTGGAGATCTGTGTGGAAAAGGATGTGTTTGTAAGTGAGAGAGTGCTGGGAACCTCAGCAGGGTGAAAGAATGTGAGAAAGTAATCGAGATATGTGAGAAAATGTGAGAAAACATGAGAGAGTAAAGGAGTGAGAGAATGCAGGAAGCCTCGATAAAAACACACTCATATCACTTCACCAATCCTGCATGAGGCAGCCCTAGCATGTATGCAATATGGGCGGTGGGTGTTAGCGCCGAAGTGGTGACATGTGGAGAAGCATAGTATAAAGGAGGACTAGTGGGCCTTGGGAACGGGCTGTGGAACCTATGCCCAGACTCTGAAACAAAATAATAATGAGTGAGAATTATGAAAAGAAATACCAACGCACCCTATTCAGTATTCACCTTTGCTTTGGAGTGAACCCAGGTCACGACAGATGTGAACTCATGCGCTACCGACTCAGGGCAGGAAGTTCCCCCTTGATAATTAACACATAAATAATTACTTTCTTTTAATCAGCGTGAAGTAATTTATCTATGCCTAATTAACATGTAAACGAGACATTTACTTGGAACTGTAGAATAAATGACCTCGCTCTTCGTTCATCTGTCTTAATACACCCCATTGGTACAAAATAACTGAGTATTATTTTTTATACATAGCTGATAAAAAATGCTGTTGATTTTCTTGTTAATGATATTGTTACTACTACTACTACTACTGCTACTACGACACACACACACACACACACACACACACACACACACACACACACACACACACACACACAAATTCCCCCTATACACACACTTTCTCACCCTTCAACGCACACTCCTTCTACGCCTTTCAGATACAGGTGTTTGTCTGCCACTTTCATATAAGCTTCCCCGCCTCTCTCTCTCTCTCTCTCTCTCTCTCTCTCACACACACACACACACACACACACACACACACACACACACACACACACACACACACACAAACTCCCTCGCCTCTCACTCCACAATACAGCTCTTCTCCACACGCCTCTCCCTTTTCCATTCCCCTCTCAGTCTTTGGTTCTCCCCTCATCTCATTCTTCTCCCCTTTCATCATTATCAACCCCTCTCTCTCTCTCTCTTACACCTTTCAACACAGCCTCTTTCTCTTCCCTCACCCCTCCCCTCACCCTTCCCCTCATCCCTTACCTTCCCCTCTTATACTTCCACATTTCCCTCTCCTTTCTTCTTCTCTCTTTCCCTCTTAGTTCACACTCCTCTTACCTCCTTTCGTCTGCTCTGCTTTCCTCTCAGTTCCTGTCCTCTCCTCTGCTCTCTTTTCCTCTCCCTTCACTTCTCTCCTCTGCTTTCCCCTCCTCTTTTCTCCTCTCTTCTCCTCTCCTCTTCTCTCTTGCTGTCCTAAGATGATTAATATCGACTGGAAGAAGAACGATTAGAGATGAAATTTGCGAACTAAGATTAATCTCAAGTACCCTCTCTCTCTCTCTCTCTCTCTCTCTCTCTCTCTCTCTCTCTCTCTCTCTCTCTCTCTCTCTCTCTCTCTCTCTCCCTCTCTCTATTGGCCCTACCCACAAATAACATTAACATATATACATTCGTTGTGTCCTCACTGGATAATCACACACACACACACACACACACACACACACACACACACACACACACACACACACACACACACACACACACACACACACACACACACATTTACATCCATTGTGTCGTCACTGGATAATCACACACACACACACACACACACACACACACACACACACACACACACACACACACACACACCTCTGGCCCCCCCTCGTAAAATATATTGGGATTATCTCGGCCCATTTTCTTGAGATTTCGTCATATTCCATTGTTGTTTATGAGGATCGTTATCACCACAGCCTCTCTCTCTCTCTCTCTCTCTCTCTCTCTCTCTCTCTCACACACACACACAGACACACACACACACAAACCACTGTCACACATCTTTCTTTTCTCTCTTTCTCTCTTGTGTGTGTGTGGGTGTGTGTGTGTGGGTGTGAGAGAGAGAGAGAGAGAGAGAGAGAGAGAGAGAGAGAGAGAGAGAGAGAGAGAGAGAGAGAGAGAGAGAGAGAGAGAGAGAGAGAGAGAATGTTAGCCAGGGTGTTAAGTTACAGAGGGGAGTAAGGAAGATGAGGGGAAAGAAGGAGGGGGAAGGGAGGGAAACGGAGGAGGAGGGAAGAGAAGGGAGGGGAAGGGAGGGAAAGGGAGGAGAAGGGAAGAGAAGGGAGGGGAAGGGAAAGGAAGGAAGGGGAAGGGAAGGGAAGTGAAGTGAAGAAGAGGAAATGTATAAGAAAGGATGGAAAAAAATGTTTGCATAAAAGAACGTAGATAAATGGTCCTGAAGGGAAGGGAAGGGAAGGGAAGGAAAGGGAAGGGAAGGGAAGGGAAGGGAAGGGAAAGGGAAGGGAAGGGAAGGGAAGGGAAGGAAAGGGAAGGGAAGGGAAGGGAAGGGAAGGGAAAGGGAAGGGAAGGGAAGGGAAGGGAAGGGAAGGGAAGGGAAGGGATGGGAAGGGATGGGAAGGGATGGGAAGGGAAAGGGAAGGGATGGGAAGGGAAGGGATGGGTGGGGAAGTAAAGGGAAAGGATGGAAAGGTGAACTCCAGAATTTAGAAACACACAAAAAAATACCAAAGTTCTTTCCCATGTTTTGCTGTCTCGTATTATATAATATTTCTTACATAAGCCTCCCTCCATCCTTTCCTTCCCTCACCTCTCTCTCTCCCTCCCTCCCTCTCTCTCTCTCTCTCTCTCTCTCTCTCTCTCCATACACCCCATTCCCTCTCTATTCACACTTACACGCATCATCTCCCCAATAAACTCCATTTTCTGTACGTAACTTCTATTTTCTGGGGTAACTACTATATATATACACAGGCTTATCCGACCCATCCATATGTCTGAAAAGTTAGCAGAGTTATACCTGGAAATGTGGTATATTTTTAGGCAGAGAGGCCGTGTATGTAAGGAGATGGACACACACACGGACACATACATAGACTGATACGTACATACATTTATATACACGCATTCTCTCTCATCTATACACACACCCACACACACACGCACACACACATATTAATTAACCTGAGCTTTCCTGTTATATCCAAGGTTGATGATGATGATGATGATGATGATGGTGATGATGATGATGATGATGCGAGAGGGAGAGGGAGATAATAGATGCATGTGGGGAGGGGGAGGAGACGGAGGAAGGGTGAAGGTGGGGCGGAGGTGAAGGGATTTGAGAGAGAGAGAGAGAGAGAGAGAGAGAGAGAGAGAGAGAGAGAGAGAGAGAGAGAGAGAGAGAGAGAGAGAGAGAGAGAGAGAGAGGAGGTGAAAGCATCAATGGAAAGGAGAGAAAAGGAAGGGGATGGAGGGAGAAAGGGAGGAAAGGAGGGAGGAAGGGAGGGGAGACTAAAATGTTGAGGAAGGAAGAGTGAAGAGGATGTTAATGGAAAAAGTTTACGAGAAATTAAAAGAGAAATGGGAAAGAGGCGATAGGTGAGGTGATAGGCAAAGAAGGGAGGGGAGGGAAGGGAAGGGAAGGGAGGGGAGGGAAGGGAAGGGAGGGGAGGGGAGAGGACCGGAAGGGGAGGGAAGGGAGGGGAAGGAAGGGGAAGTGAAGGGAAGGGAAAGGAAGGGAAGGGAAGGGAAGAGAAGGGAGAGGAAGGGAAGGGAAGGGAAGGGAAGGGAAGGGAAGGGAAGGGAAGGGAAGGGAAGGGAAGGGAAGGGAAGGGAGGGGAGAGGAAGGGAAGGGAAGGGAAGGGAAGGAAAGGGAGGGGATGTCTAGGGAAAGGAAGGGAAGAGGAGGCAAAGGAAGGGAAGGGAAGGGAAGGGAGTAATAATGAAGTGGTGAAGAACGACCATAGCATCCACTGTCACATATAGGGCTAGGAAGGGAGCGTGACCTGAATGTAGGGGAGGGGGAAGGGAGGGGGAGGGGAGAAAGGGAGAGGGAGGGGGATAGCAGGAGGTGAAAATGGCAGAGGAGGAGGGAGAACGCGAGAGGAAGGGAAGGGAGTAGAGAGGGGGGGAGGGGAAGGGTAGGGGATGGGAAGGGAAGAATGGTAATGAAAGGAGAAAGGAACTGGGAAGGGGAGGGAGAGAGAGAGAGAGAGAGAGAGAGAGAGAGAGAGAGAAATATCACCACCTCGAGGGGATATCTTCAGGTTATGAGAGAGAGGGGAGACGGAAGATGAGGCAGCAAGGGGAGGATATCAGATGCTGGGGGAGGGGAGAGGGGAGGAGAGGAGGGGAGGGAAGGGGAGGGGACGGGGAGGGAAAGAGAGAGGAGGGGAAGGCGAGGAAGGAGGAAGGAAAATGATGATGAATGAAAAGGGGGAGCGAAAAAGGAGGGAAAGGGAGGGGGTTGAGGGAAAGGGGAGGGGGAGGGAAAGTGGAGAGAGGAGAGAGGGAGAGAGAAAATGGAGAGAAAAAATGGAGAGTGGAGAGAGGGAGAGGGAGGAAAGGAGGGAAAGGTGAGAGGGAGGGGAGGGAAGGTAGGGAGGAGAAGAACACAGAAAAGAGAAGAAATAGGAAGGGAAACTTAGAAAAGGTTATCTGAAGGAGTAAAAAAGAGAAAGACTGGAAGGAAAATGATGAAAGAGGAAGAGGGAGAAGAGGGGAAGAAGAGGGGAAGAAGAGGGGAAGAAGAGGGGATAAAGAGGGGAAGAAGAGGGGAAGAAGAGGGGAAGATGAGGGGAAGAAGAGGGGAAGATGAGGGGAAGAAGAGGGGAAGAAGAGGGTAAAAAGAGAAGAAGAGGAGAAGAAGAGGGGCAGAAGAGGGGAAGAAGAGGGGAAGAAGAAGAGGGCTAATGAGAAAAAGGGAAGATTTATGAGCAGGGAGGAGATGGGAGAGGGTGAAAGGGGAGACGTCGAGGGAGAGAGGGAGGGGAAAAAGAGGGAGAGGTAGGGAGGGAGGAGGGGGTTGGGGAGAGGAGAGGTAGGGAGGTAGAGGGGAGAGGAGGGGGAGAGAGGGAGAGACGGAGATTGAGAGGGGAGGTTGGGGAGAGAGGAAGAGGGGGAGAAAGGGAGGGAAGGATGGGGAGAGAAAGAGGTAGGGAGGGAGAAAGGATAGCTAGGAAGGGAGAGAGAGGAGGGGAAGGAAGGGAAGGGAATGGGGATTGTGGGAAGAAGGGGAACGTAGACGGTGAAAGGGGAGAGAGAGAGAGAGAGTACGGAGGGAGGGAGGGAAAGTAGGGAGGGAGAGAAAGAAAGCAGGGAGGGGAAAGAGGGGAAGGGAAGTTAGGGAGATGGATGGGAAAGAAGAGAAAGGAAAAGAAGGAGGGGAGGAGAGAAGAGACAGAAGGAAGAGAGAAGAGAGGGGAAGGAAAGAGAGAGGAAGGAAGGGATGAAAGAAGAGGAGAGGCAGGACAGGAAGAGAGGAGAGAGAGGAGGGAAAAGAGGAAGGGAGGAAGAGGTGATTGAGAAGAGATGAAAAAGGGGGGATGGAGGGATGGAGGGAGGGAGGGGAGGTATGGATGATGGCTTTGACAATAAGACCGATGGAAGAAAGAGAGAGAGAGAGAGAGAGAGAGACAAAGAGAGAGAGAGAGAGAGAGAGAGAGAGAGAGAGAGAGAGAGAGAGAGAGAGAGAGAGAGAGAGAGAGAGAGAGAGAGAGAGAGAGAGAGAGAGTCAGGTCACGCTGGAGGCTGAGATAAGGGGGAGAAGCATCAGAAGGAGGTGAGAGGAAAGATAGAGGAAGAAAAAGAGGAGGAAGAGAAAATCGGAGCAAGAGAGAGAGAGAGAGAGAGAGAGAGAGAGAGAGAGAGAGAGAGAGAGAGAGAGAGAGAGAGAGAGAGAGAGAGAGAGAGAGAGAGAGTGTTAAAATCGGTATTACATCTTCCTACGCACAATCACCCAGTCTTGCGTCCTAATGATGTAACTTTGCACATAACCACCCGCTCCCGTAGTTACTGTTATGCGTCGCTGTTATGTAGGTGTGGGGTGGTGGAGAGGGAAGCCTTCACGTGGTGGCACTGATTCCACCGGTCGGATCCACTGCCTGGTTACACAAACGTCCCTGAACTCCCTCCCTATCCCCCCAAAAAAATAGATGGTCGACTGCAGGATGAGGACAACTTCAGCCTGCAGTCCACTGGGCTCACGTTTCCATTTTACGGACCTTCATCCTTTGGTTCCTTTTCCCTTGCATAAATAAAATAAAAAACTTCGAGGTCTCTGATGAATATGGGTAATGCATCCAGTTTCAATACACATCTTTGAATTTGTTTATAAAAATGAGTCTTGCATCTTACCTCATCTTTCAAGTCTCAAAACTGTTTATAAAAAGGAGTCTAGCATCTTACCTCATCTTTCCAGCTTTCAAAACGACTTATAAGAAAAAGTTTTGAGTCTTCCCTCATCTTTCAAGGTCTCGAATTGCTGATAAAAATGGGTCTCGCATCTTTATCCTCATCTTCCAAGCTCTCGAAACTAACAAAATGGGTTCCGCATCCTTCTCCCGTCCTTCCAGCATTCGGTACTAATTAAAAAATGAGCCTAGCATCTTCTCTCATCTTTCCAGTCCTCGAATTTGCTTATAAAATGAGTCTTGCATCGTTTCCCTCATGCAAGACTTCGAAACTGCGTAAACAGCAATAAAACTGTTTCAGAACAACGCGGTAATGTCCCCACACTTGGTCTAATTCTGAGAGAGAGAGAGAGAGAGAGAGAGAGAGAGAGAGAGAATCAACAGGCCAAGGGAAGAAGGTAGGCAGCCATCAGAGTCTTCTAAATGGTGAGTCTTGGTCGCCATGGTAACGATTATGGTAAGAGAGGGGAGGAGGGGACCATGGTGGTAGGGGAGGGGGGGACCTTTGCGGGGGTAGGGGTGGGGGTGAGAAGTGAGGGTGGCTACATGACACGCACACACGCACGCAAACACTGCCATTATGTGTCCTATGCGCACACACACACACACACACACACACACACACACACACACACACACACACACACACACACACACACACACACATCCTATTTCCATACATTCATGAGACAACGTTACTTTGTTAAGGCAAATGTATCCATTAACATATTCAGGTGACGATTATGTTACCTTAATGCGAGGGTTATCTCCTTACACAAACACACACACACACACACACACACACACACACACACACACACACACACACATTATACATACATACAAACAAGCCAAATAATCGTTCACACAGACATATGTACACATACACATTCCAAATAATCACACACACACACACACACACACACACACACACACACACACACACACACACACACACCCTGGAAATCTACGAAACTCTCTCATCACCACCTCTTTACCCACCATCACCATCACATACATAAATACATACACATGGATGTTGATTCGGGGTGGGGGGGGTAGATGGAGGGGTAGATGGAGGAATAGACATCTCCCCCTACACCTAGATCGAGGGGGGGGGTCGAGGGGGGGATGTTCTAGGAAATCACCCCCCTCCCCCCTACAGTTCAGGCAGTCCAAACGAATTACAAAGGTAAATCTATTGTTACCCTCAAAAATACACTCTTTACATTGACCCTGCCCTCTGACCTTAACCTATGACCTATTGTTATAAAAATCGACAGTTGTACTATTGGGATGACTCTCAACTCTCCCACCAAGTTTGGTTAAAATCGGACTAAAACTTTTCGAGTTATCGCTGAAACTATTCACACGATAGTTCCAACCGCGAGAAAACTTGATTTTTTTCCGATTTTAACCAGACTTGGTGGACGGGTTGAGAGGCAAGCCATGACGAAACCAGCTACTTTTTTTTATAAGAAAAGGCTAAAGGTCTAGTGAAAGTGAAGCAATAATAATAATAATAATAATAATAATAATAATAATAATAATAATAATTATAATAATTATAATAAAATAAACATATGCAATTCCTGATGTTAGGGTTGGACTCTGGTAATGAAGGGCTTAAATCAGGAAGTGTTAGGGGTGTACGTAATGATATACACAATACACAGAGATAATCACACACTGACGTCTGAAATATCACTCAATAAACATAAGCGTATTCATAGTCACAGATCGAGTGTACACGGGGAAGCTCTCTCTCCCTCTCTCTCTCTCACTCTTTCTGTCTGTCTGTCTCTGTTTCTTCGTGTGTGTGTGTGTGTGTGTGTGTGTGTGTGTGTGTGTGTGTGTCTTCCGTCTCTCTATGTCTGTCTCTCATGGGTAAAAATGCTACTGCTCTATATCCTTCCCATAGCACTTCTTCGTGACTTGCACCAAATTCTAGTGTTAATCTATTGTTTCATTTAGCATTCAGGATAGAGATGGCAATTTTAGGCCAAGTTACAGTGAACAGGGTATAGAAAAAGAAGAGGATGGGGGCGCTTGGGAGAAAGAAATAAACAGGTGAGAATCAGGTGAGAAGGAGAGAGGAAATGGCAAAGAGTAGGTACAAGGGAGCCTCCTGAGTCCACGACAACGCGAACCCAGGTACACAACGAATGCAGACTCGCAAGAAATAACAGATGAGAATCAGGTGAGAAGGAGAGAGGAAATGGCAAAGAGTAGGTACAAGGGAGCCTCCTGAGTCCACGACAACGCGAACCCAGGTAAACAACGAACGCAGACTCGCATAAATCCATACTGATGCGGAATATTCACTCCACCTGGCGAGAGTGCACGAAATATTCACTCTAATGCCAAACCAAAGGGAATATTCATCAAGGCCAGAATCCTTTTTTCTTTTTATATACAGGGAAGAAGGAACCAAAGGCTGAGCGCATTTACATCTCATATGACCTGGAGCGGCAAATATGGCGAGAAAAAAATGGGTCCAAGAGAGATTTACTGTATGTGTGTCTGATGCAATTAGGTATTAAAAAATTTATTGTTTTATGAAGTGGTTATGATTATGTTTTGTTTTGATGATTTTCTCTCTCTCTCTCTCTCTCTCTCTCACACACACACACACACACACACACACACACACACACACACACACACACCTCAGCTACCCAGTCGAGCCTGAAGGATAGACAGAACGATGAACTACAGGGTCACTTTATCATAGGGATGGGGACGCAGTGAAGGCGTGTGGAGGAGAGGGGACAAGGATGTGGAATGGGTGGGGAGTGGGGGAGGGTGTGGGAGGGGAAAGGTGAGGAAGAAGAGGTGGAGGGAATGTGAAGGTGGGGAAACAGAAGTGAGAGAGGAGGGTAAGGAGTTGGGGGGGCAAGGAGGAGGCAGTATGCTTTGGGGGATGGGTGATGGATGGGGACAGGTGAATAAGAAGGTGTGAGACTGGAGATGGGAGGAAGATAAAGAAAGGGAGGAAGGAAGGTAAAAAGAGGGAGGAAGTGAGGGAGGTATAGGGGTGTGGGGGAGGAATAGGAAGAGAGAGAAATGTAAGGAAAGTGGGCAGGGAGGAGGCGTTACATAAACAGAATACATGCATACATACATACACAAACAGATTAGTACTACCCAGAAGTGACGCCAAATCATTTTAAACTGCAACTAAAATATCTGCCTATGCGGAAAGAGTACATCCATTCCAGGAAAACATATATTAAAATAATCCTATTCCATCCCATATCACAGTTCTCAAATTTTCTCAAGCCCAGGATTTGTAGTATTTAGGAAAGTGAGTCAAATTCATGTTTCTGATTAAGTAATTTTATCATTTGGGATTAATTGTGATATACTTTAATGATGTCTTGCATTTTGACACACATACACACATTCATGCATACATACACAGACACAGACACACACACACACACACACACACACACACACACATACATACATACACATACAGACACAGAGAGACATACATAGACACACACACAAATCCACAAAGCTAGAGAGACACAGACATACAGACATATAGACAGACAGACAGACAGACAGACACTGACACACACACACACACACACACACACACACACACACACACACACACACACACACACACACACACACACACACACACACACACCCGTAACATGGATATTAGGGTGCACTGCAAAAAAAAAAAAAAGCAAACTAATCCGCTTAGGAAGATGTGTTACGGTCTCCAACGCCGATGAAACCCCCCACTGATACATCTTTCCGATAACACCACGTCTCTCATAATAACGTCACGGCTCTGATAAGGGCACCCGCACGCACTACGAATATATGGAAAGCGAGATAAGAGCCGTTTTAAAATAGACAGCGTGAAAAACATGAACGAGGGCCACGTTAAATAAGAAAATGAAAAAGAAAATGAAGGTGAAAGTGAAGGATTTTTTTATTATGCTGTTTCGTGGCTTGGTTAGAGAGTTGGAGGTTTTGGTAAATGTTCGTCTGTCTTTCCTTCATTCTCTCTCTTTTCTTATGCCTGTCTCCCTGTCTGTCTGTCTTTTGCTGTCTCTCTGTCTCTCTGTCTTTGTCATCCTGTCTCTTTCTTGCCTCTGTCTGTCTTTCCATCATTTTGTCTCTAACATTCTGTCTGCCTACCTCTCTGTCTTTCTGTCATTCAGTTTTTTTCTGTTTGCCTTTCCATCATTCTGTCTTTGTCTTTCTGCCTGTCTCTGTCTGTCTGTCTTTCTGTCTCTTCCTTTCTGCCTGTCTTTCTGTCTTTCTGTCTCTTCCTTTCTGCCTGTGTCCCTGTCTGTCTGTCATTCTGTCTCTTTCTTTCTTCCTGTCTCCCTGTCTTTCTATCATTCTGTCTCTCTCTGTTTCTCTGTCTCTTTCTATCATTCTGTCCCTGTCTGTCTCTCTGTCTCTTTCTATCATTCTGTCTCTGTCTGTTTCTCTGTCTCTTTCTATCATTCTGTCTCTCTCTGTCTCTCTGTCTGTCCTTCTATCATTCTGTCTCTGCCTTTGTGTCTGTCTGTCTGGTATTCCATTTCATAATTTCTCTCTCTCTGTCTGTCTGTCACCTGTGTCTGTCTGTCTGCCTGCCTTACTGTCGACTACTTAAATTTTTCACCGATTTCTATTTCTTCCCCCCCCCCTCTCTCTCTCTCTCTCTCTCTCTCTCTCTCTCGCATCCAATACAAACTTCAACTAATTTGTTTCTTGAATTGCCTTTCTGCTCGCAAATGTAATTCTCTTTCTGTCTTTTTGTCTGTCTAGCACACACACACACACACACACACACACACACACACACACACACACACACACACACACACACACACACATTCTCTTCTTCCCCATCACCCCTGTGTGTGTGTGTGTGTGTGTGTGTGTGCGCTTCTCTCTCTCTCTCTCTCTCTCTCTCTCTCTCTCTCTCATTACCCGACCCACTCTCTTATTCACCCTCCCTGACAATAATTTCTTCATGGTCTGTTTGCCCTTTGCTATTCCCTCTTCCATTCTTCCCCTCTCTTCCCTCTTTTTCCCCTCTTTTTATGTCCTTCCCCTCCCTTCTCTTCATTCCTCTTGCCTTGCCCTGCCCTGCCCTGCCCTGCCTACCCTTCCCTTTCACTCTCTTCCATTCCCTTCTTTTCAAAACCCCTCCCCTTCCCCTTCCCCTCACGTTCATTTTTTATTAATTGTTTAAATTCCTTCCTCTTCCTCTCCCTTCCTTTCCTTCCCCTCCCTTCCCTTCCCAACCACCCCCTACCCTTTCCTCTCCCTCTCCTACCCTTCTCTTTTCCTTCCTTCCTTTCCTTTCCTCACTCCTCTTCATAAACCCCTTCTCTCCCTTCCCCCCACACCGCTATTCCCCCCTTCAC
>NC_137059.1:1252500-1255000 GCF_032717465.1 Coenobita brevimanus
CCCCCTCTCTCTCTCTCTCTCTCTCTCTCTCTCTCTAAGAAAAATACACCTTCTTTACCTTCATTTTTCTAAGCTTTCGAAGTAAAGTATCTAAGTTCGAAAATTGAAACCACACACACACACACACACACACACACACACACACACACACACACACACACACACACACACACACACACACACACACACACACACACACACACTTTCTTTGTCCAACCAAATTTTCTTATGATCCTTGGTTCCTACCTTTCTCTCTCTCTCTCTCTCTCTCTCTCTCTCTCTTTCTCTCTCTTAATCGTCATTGTCATCGTCATCTTCTTCTTCTTCTTCCTAAAGCAAATTAACCGAAGCCCTCTTAATCCTTGTGGAGTGTTTTTCTGGGGTAAGAGGAAGAGGAAGAGGAAGAGGATAGGAGAGGAGAGGAAAAGAGAGGACGGGAGAAGAGATGAGAGGAGGGGAGGGAAGAGGAGAGGAGAGGCGGAGTAAAGAAAAGAGGGGGAGGGAACGAAAAAGAGATTAACAGAAGACAAGAGGAAGAGGAAGAGAAGAGGAAGAGACATGAGGGGGAAGAGAAGAGGAGGGAATAGAAGAGAAGAGTGAGGGCGAAATAGGAAAGGAGGGCGAGGAGGAGGAAAAGGAAGAGGAGGGAGAGAAAGAGGAGGATTTATGGAGGAGAGAAGAAGGAACGGAGGAGGAGAGGAAGAGCAGAGGAGAAACGGAGGAAGAAGAAGACAGGGAAGAAGAGGAGGAAGTAGAATAAGAAGAGAAGAGGAAGAGGCAGGGAGAGACTGGAGAAGAAAGAGAAAAGGAAAGGAAGAAGAGAGAAGAGAAACAGAAGAAGGGAAGGGGAAGAGGAAGAAGAACAAGAGATGAAGAGGAAGGGAAGAGGAGGAGGAGGAGGAAGAGGAGGAGGAGGATGAGGAGGAGGAGGAGGAGGAGAAAGAAGGAGGGAAAGGATAAGATAAAGAGATGAGCCGAGACTGAAGACGCATTGTGGAGAGAGAGAGAGAGAGAGAGAGAGAGAGAGAGAGAGAGAGAGAGAGAGAGATACCCAGGCCTGAAGGAGTACAAGGGTTAAGCTCAGTGTCTCATATACCTACGCTAGTGACAGCTAAAAGGTCAAAGGTTATCTGATCCGTGACCCCAGGCGTTGAGGGGAAGGGGAGGAAGACGGGAGGGGAAGAAGGAGGGAAGAGGGAGGGGAGGGAAGGAGGTAAAGGAAGGGGAAGAGGGAAAAAGAGAGGAGGAAGAGAGGAGAGAGAGAAGGAAGGAAGAGGGAGGGGAGGGAAGGAGGTGAAGGAAGGGGGGGGATGAGGGAAGGAAGGGGGAGAGGGAAAAAGAGAGGAGGAGGAGAGGAGAGGGAGGGAGGAAAGGACAGAAGGAAAAGGGAGGAGGGAGGGAGAGAGGAGAGGGATGAAGGGAAGAACTGGGGAGGGAGGGGAGAAAGGGAGGGGAAAGGAAGGTGAGGAGTAGGAAGAGGGTAGAGAAGAGAAAGAATATTTTAAGGGAAGGGAGGGGAGGTAAGGAGGGGGAAGGGGGAGGAGGGAGGGATGATGTGAGGGAAGGAGGAAGAGGGAGGGGGAGGGGGAGGGAGAGCAGAGATGAGAAAGAAGGATTAGACGCGAAAGAAAAACAGAGAAGAAGAGAGGAGGGATGGGAGGGGAGGGAGGAGAGGAAGAGGAAGGGAGGAAAGGGAAGGGGAGGGAGGGGAGAGAGGTGGGGAGGAGAGTAGAGAGGAGGAAGAAAGGGATCATTATACAGAGAGGGAACGGAAGAACGGAGGTAGGGGGAGGGGGGGAAGGACAGGGGGAGGGAGAAGGAAGAAGGAGGGGAAGGAGGGGTGGAGGGGGGCGAGTTGGAGAGGGGAAAGGAGGGAGAGAGAGACAGACAGATAAACAGACAGATAGATAGACAGATAGACAAAGAGAGTGGCGGAGTAGATGCGAACACAAACGAATGAAGGAAGAAAGGAAGGAAGGAAAGAAAGAAGCAAGGAAGGAAAGACAGGTAGAAGGAACGAATGAGAGTAAGGAAGAGACCTCGTAAGAAAAAGGAAGGCAAAAGAAAAAAGATTTAAATAAAAAGTAAGGAAGTAAGTAAGGAAGGAAGGAAAGAAGGAAGGAAGGAAGGAAATGAGTGAGAACCAAGAGAGGGGAGAGAAATGAAGGGTGAGGGGAGATGAGGCAAATGATTGAGGGGAAATGATGTAAATATAAGCGGAAGAAGGAAGAAGGGAGAGGGAGGAGGAGGAGGAGGCGGAGGAGGAGGAGGAAGAAAAAAGAGGAGGGGAAGGAGGAGGAGGGATAGGAGGGAAGAGGAAATGAGGTTGGGGATAAGTCGATGAGCAAAAAAGCGAGAGAGAGAGAGAGAGAGAGAGAGAGAGAGAGAGAGAGAGAGAGAGAGAGAGAGAGAGAGAGAGAGAGAGTTCACAGAGGAGACAAAGAATAATCAAGTGAGCATGACCAAGGAAGGAAAGGCGATAGACAGACAGACAGACAGA
>NC_137059.1:1265000-1275000 GCF_032717465.1 Coenobita brevimanus
TAGCTCAGTGGCAGAAAAAGACAATACCATGGCTCTACTTTCCACTGCACTTCTTCGTGACTAGCATCATATTCTAGTGTCAACCTATTGGACTCAGCGTTGAAGATGGAGAGATAGCAATGTTAGGCCAAGTTAGTGTAAAAAGAGTATAGGATTAGACTAACTAGGAATTACAAGGGGACAGTACGCAGCCACACTCACCTTCACTCTAACATCACACAGGTTAATTGAGTAATGGAATAGTCTCATCTAGTCTCTCTAATCTTCTAAGCCTCCCTCCTTACCCCCTTCTCTCCCTCCTCCAGTCTCTCCTTACCTTATCTCATATCTCCTCTGTCTTTATCATAGTTACTGTCTCCTTATCCCACCTTCTCCCCCTCGATTTCTTCTCATCTCTCTCTCTCTCTCCCACAAACCTTACTTCTCTTCCCTCTCCTCCCTCCTACCGTACCCCTCCTCTCTTTCTCCCCCCTCTTTTCTCCCTCTACCCCACTCACCTCTCTTTCCTCCTACTTTACCTATCCCTACCCTCCTCCCTTTTTCTCCTTCCTCCCTTAACCCAATCTTCCCAACCCTCTCCCTTTTACGTAAGTCCATCCTCTCCAAATTTCTCTTCTTCTCTCTCCGCTTCTCCTTCTCTCCACCCCCTCACAATATCCCTCCTCCCTCTTCTCATTTCTCTCTCTCACCCTCTCCCTTTCCCTCTCACCCTATCCCTCCCTCCTTCTTTCCTCCCTCCCTCCCCTCTCTCCCCCTCCCTCCCCTCTCACTGATACTTAATCCCATCTCAGCTTACCTCTCTCCCTACTTCTCATCTCCCCTCCCCCTCCCTCCTACCTTACCCTTTCCCCTCCCTTTACTGGCCTCCTCCTCCCCTCATCCCTCCGTCCCTCCCTTCCTCCCTACCCAATTCTCCCTCGGATCCTCTCCCTGTTCCCTGATCCTTCCTCTCTTTTCCCCTTCCTCCTCCTCCTCCTCTCTCCCTTCCCTCCTCCTTTTTCCTTTCCTCTTTCCCCTTCCTTTTCCAACTCCATCCCATCTGCCTCCTCTTCTCTCTTCACCTTACCCCTCTCAATCCCTCTTCCCTTTTCTCTCCCTCATCACCCTTCTCCCTTCCCCCCTCTCTCTCCTTTCAATCACCCTTCTCCCTCTCTCACCCCTATACCTTCAGGCCTAACATGACAAACTCCGGGATTATGTGATTTGGTGTGGTGGGCAGATGAGTATTTACGGTGACGCGAAGGGGTGTAATTAGAGGCTAGGAAATCCATACGGCTCTCCCAGTAAGCTTTCCATACAGCTCTCCCATTAAGCTCTAGGGTCCATACAGCTCTCCATTAAGCTTTAGACTCCATACAGCTCTCCCATTAAGCTCTAGGGTCCATACAGCTCTCCCATTAAGCTTTAGACTCCATACAGCTCTCTCATTAAGCTCTAGATTCCATACAGCTTTCCTATTAAGCTCTAAGGTCCATAAGCTCCTCTCACCAAGCTCTAGACCTTATACGTTCTATAGTTCAAGCGTGACTGTATGATTTATCTGGTTTATACACGTTCCTCTGTCAGTCTGTCTGTCTCTGTCTCTCTGCCTGTCTGTCTCTGTCTGTCTGTCTGTTTCTCTCTCTCTCTCTCTCTCTCTCTCTCACAGCCGATTGAGTATTAACTATGCAGAGAGTGAAGGCCGCGCGCTCGCACGCACACGCACACACACACACACACACACACACACACACACACACACACACACACACACACACACACACACACACACACGGAATAAAGGAAGAAAGGAAGGAAAGATGGAAGGAAGAAAAAGGGAAGGGACGGAAAATAAGGAGGGGAAAGAGAAGGAAAGATGGAAGGAACGAAGGAAGAGAAAAGGATGGAGAACGGAAAGGAAGGAAAGAAAAGAAAGATTGAAGGAAGGAAGGAAGGAGGGAGGGAAGACCAAAAAAATGGAGAAGGGAAAGGATGAAAAAAAGGAAGGTGAAAGCAAGGATATATGTAACAATGAAGGATGGAAAGAAGGAAGCATAAAGGAAGGAAGGAAGGAAGGAAGGAAAATAAAGTACAGACACAGATTGAGTCTCCACCCCTCCTAAATTCTCAAATATTTATCTACGGCAGAAATGGACTCTATCAAATATTTAGGCCTACATAACGAAAGCCACTGACCCCCCCCCTCTCTCTCTCTCTCTCTCTCTCTCTCTCTCTCTCTCACACACACACACACACACACACACACACACACACACACACACACACACACACACTAGGGCTATCAATTTGTCTGCCAGATCGGGAGGTAGGTAGGTGGACATACAGGTAGACAGAAAGACAGACAGACATGTAGATAGATAGACAGGTAGACAGAGAGACAGGTAGGCAAATAGACAGACAGACAGACAAACTCATCCCCGGTAAATTCCAGCCTCTCCCTTCGCACCGCCATCAACGCATGCAAAATAAACTCTATTAATATTCCGAATCAGATCAAGTCAGCCTCTGATTGCTGATTGTCAGACGGAAATGAAATGCTGACTGACAACCTCTTCCTTCCGTGGACACATCCCTCTTGTTCGTCTTCGTCTTCTTTTTCGTCATCTTCTATTTCTTCTTCTGTTATTATCGTTATTGTTATTATTTTTATTGTTCTTTTTCTTCTTCCTCTTTTCCTGCATCTTCTTTTCTTATCTTCTTCTTCGCCTTCTTTTTCATCATCTTCTATTTCTTCTTACTAGTATTATTCTTATTCTTATCAATGTTCATTATCATTATCATTATTCTCAATGGCATTCAAGAAGGGTTAACTATCGTATTATAGTTTCTTCAGGATGGATAACTTTAGAATCCTTCTCTAGATGCGTTCCTTCGTCAAAAACAGTTCCTGGTAACGAGGGAAAAATTGATGTGGCTTTTATCTGTTTTGGATGGAAAGACAGGGAAGCGAGAAGAGGATTTTCATTTTTCTAGTTCTTCTGATAAAATGAAATCATAGTTAGGACATCAATTACACCCCCATCAATTGCACTTTCCTCATCACACCCCCTTCCCTCACTCAGCCACCCTCACACCATCAACAATTAACCTTCTCACCTCTTCCAATATCCCCCATCCATCTCCCCACTGTTAAACCACCCCAACCCTACCCCCAGCACTAACCCCATTCCCTCAACCCTCCCCTACAGCTAACCCCACTCTCCACCCCCTCTCTATAACTAACCCCACTCCCCAACCTTCCCCTAGACTAACCCCACTCTCCATCCCCTCCCCTCACAGTCAAACCCACTCCATTCTCACAGCAACTAATTCACTCCCACCATTTCCCCCTCTTCCCTCCATCCATTTGCTACTACCCTCCCCCTCCCCCCTACTACTAAAACGCCCCCTCCCCCTTTCCCCCTCCCCCTTAGCCATCCAATAACTATGTGGGGGGGGGTCTGTGTCAACTAATAACAAGCTAGCCTCCCTCCATCCCCTGTTGACCTCACCTCCTCTCATTAGTACCTTACCTCTGTGTTTTTGGCAGCCTGGGTGTGGGTATGGCAGTACACACACACACACACACACACACACACACACACACACACACACACACACACACACACACACACACACACACACACACAATTTAGCGTTCCGTATCTCATCTAAAATCATTCTTAAGAAGCAAAAACTGTTCGTAAGTAAAAAAATAAGGAACTATGAAGAAGCGTAAGAAAATAATATATGGTGTTTGCTTGGGTGTGGCTGGGAAATGAAGAAAAGAGGAAGAGGAAATGAAGAAAAAATGAAGAGAGATAATAAAGAAGAAATGAATTGGATCTAAGTAATTTCATCATCTCTCAGTGGACATAAAATTTGACCTCCAAGAACCAAGGAGAGAGAGAGAGAGAGAGAGAGAGAGAGAGAGAGAGATTAATCCACCTACTGCGTTCCCATATCTGTATCGATCCATCCATCTACAGTATCTACCTAGGTCCCTACCTACCTACCTATCTATCTATCTATTAAGGAGGAAGAGAGGAGAGTGAAGGAGGGAAGAAAGGAACGGCAGGAAGGCAAAGGAGGAAGGAAGGAAGGAAGGAAGTTCGTGAGGAAGAGAGGGCAGGAGGAGGAGGAGGGGGAGGGGGGAAGTAAGCAACAGGTTTCCTTAGGATTGGACAGTAGCCAGACCTGGAGATGCAACATGTGTCTTTGTGGTGGACTGTGGTACGTGTGGTAGTTGTGGTGGTGGTGGTGGAGTGTGGTAGGGGTTGTGGTATGGTAACAATAATGGAGTGTGGTATTTGTGATGCTGTGGTGGGGTGGGGGTGGGGGCTGTGATGTGAATGGTGGAGGTAGTGGGGTGTGGAAATGGTGGTGGTTGTAGTGGAGGAAAGAGGGGTGCGGGTTGTGGTGGAGGGATGATTGTGGTCGTTGTGGTGTGGGTGTGGTAGGGTGTGATGTCTCTACCGTGGTGGTGGTTGTGGTAGTCATGTTGCTCTCAGTTTAGACTCATTGTGGTGTTGTGTTTCTCTGATGATGACTGAGGTGTGTGTGTGTGAGTGTGTGTGTGTGTGTGTGTGTGTGTGTGTGTGTGTGAGTGTGTGTGTGTGTGTGTGTGTGTGTGTGTGTGTGTGTGTGTGTGTGTGTGTGTGTGTGTGTGTGTGTGTGTGTGTGTGTGTGTGTGTGTGTGTGGTATTCCCATGATGGTATTTGTGGTGTTAATGATGATGGTAGTGCCGCAACTTAACTGCATTGTGGCGTGAGTAGTGGCGGTATAAACTGTGTGTGTGTGTGTGTGTGTGTGTGTGTGTGTGTGTGTGTGTGTGTGTGAGTGTGTGTGTGTGTGTGTGTGAGATGATTTTAATTCCCTCGTGTAGCTGCATGATACACCAAGTCTTGTTAATTCTGTATTAGTCACGAAGAAGTGCCTGAAGTTTGATATTCCTCGAGTAAATGTATGCTAATCTGATTGCATAGGTCGTACACAGCTGTATAGGTCCCGTAAATCCTCTTCCTAAGCGATTTATTCTGCAGATTATTCTCAATATCCCTTTATACGTTACTGATGCTAGGTCGATATTAAGAGCATATAAATGATGAGGTATATGCAAAATAATTCGCTGAGGGAGAGGTGTTACGGAGCCTTCCAAGCCACCAAAAAGCCGTCCTACATCCTACACATCATGCAGGTAGTGTACGTGTAGGTGTTGTCATGTATACTAGTCTGGAGGTGTAGTGGTCATGCAGGAATGTGTGTACGTGTTCGTGCACGTAAGATTAACTGTATATGCGGCTTACCAGACATGCAAGAAGGGGGTACGTGTTATGCTGTACTCTTTGCACGTCAACCTGGCTCAGAATTATGCCCTTTTGCAGTTAATTTCATGTAGCTCATTGACAGACGTAGATCCGTATTTTCGTCAGTAAGGAAACCCCCTAACACCGCTTCCTAAGCCATTTATCTTACTTATTGCGCCTTGCCGTCCTCTTCTGTGTTACTTAAATCATTCTAATATCACCAAACTCTGAATAAAGAACCTACAAAACGATATTAGCCAACCGTATCCAAAAATAAATCGGTAAGGAAGAGGTGTTAGGGAGCTTTTTAACCTTCGAGAATACTGGCCAAAAACAATGCAATGGTTTTTCAGTATTACCTCCCCCAGCGAAGTTCGAGGAGGTTATGTATTCACTCATGTGTATTTGTCTGTTTGTTACAAGATATTAAAAAGTGGCTATCAGATTTATATGACAACGTGTAATATTCCCAAGCTGAGAGAGGCATGATACGTTTCTCTGCCCATACATACAAAAGTTAGCTAATATTTCACCTCTTCTGCTCACGCTCCTCCTCTGCTGGCTAATATTCATAAGCTGAGAGGGGCAAGGTATGTTCCTCTGCTCATAGATACAAAAGTTCATCAAGTATATCGCCTCTTCTACTCACTTTCCCCTGCTGGCTAATTTTTGTAAAGTGAGAGAGGCAAGGTATGTTCCTCTGCTCATAGATACAAAAGTTCATCTAGTATTTCGCCTCTTCTACTCACTTTCCCCTGCTGGCTAATATTTGTAAAGTGAGAGAGGCATGGTGTGTTTCTCTGCCCATAGATGCAAAAGCTCACCTAGTATTTCGCCTCTTCTACGCGCTTTCCCCTGCCGGCTAATATTCGTAAGCTGAGAGAGGCTTGGTACGTTTCTCTGCCCATAGACACAAAAGTTCACCTAGTATTTCGCCTCTTCTACTCGCTTTCCTCTGCTGGCTAATACTTGTAATGTGAGAGGGGCAAGGTATATTTCTCTGCCCATAGACACAAAAGCTCACCTAGTATTTAGCCTCTTCTACGCGCTCTTTCCCCTGCTGGCTCATACTCGGAAGATGAGAGAAGTATGGTGTGTTTCTCTGGGCATAAATATTACTCTATGATATGATGCGTCAGGGAGAAAAGTGAAGGACGTGCCCTAAGTGTGAAGCAGACGCAGTGGGAGAGCAGTCAAACGTTTCTACCCTACTGCACTATCTTGAAATCATGCAGTAAGGGTTCATGCAGTGGTGTATGTCTGTGCATGACGTCCCTGGTAGCCACAAGCCCTAATATCCCTTGTCATGCATTCCACAGTCTTAGTATAAACTGATTTACAAGTGGAGGGCTTGTGGTTGCATGAGGAGAGTTGAACAATGAATTAACTCTCTCTCTCTCTCTCTCTCTCTCCCCCCCCTTTCTCTCTCTCTCTCTCTCTCTCTCTCTCTCTCTCTCTCTCATCACCACAACATTGTTTTCGGTAATGAAAAAACTTTGACATTATATAGAGGTGGGCACAGACCCTATACACCCCCATGGGAGACACCTTCATTTACGGGAATGAAGTGTGTGTGTGTGTGTGTGTGTGTGTGTGTGTGTGTGTGTGTGTGTGTGTGTGTGTGAAGCCCCGATACTCATTAATCAAGACTAATTAGTGTCATTAACAGAGACCAGGTGGATTAGGCCTGTCATTTCAAAAAGCAGTTATGATGTACGGTCGATAATGATGCTGTAGTGGGTGCCTTCGTGTGGTGGCATTGATATGACTGGGAGGTGGAGCTGCCAAGTTAGAAGGGAGGCTTAGACTGACGAGAAGGTTGTGGGGAGATGTTTTAGGCTGTCTTGGGGGAGTATTCAACAGGAACACAACGAAAAAACTCCGAGATTGATGAAGGTTAATGTGGGAGTGAGGGATGAAGATTCTCTAGATGTTTGAATTTTGTACTTCCTGACTAAACTCTGGGAGAATTATGAAGCAGTGTGGCTTGGATCGGCTGAGATACTGGTAAGGAGATGTGATGGGCTACCAAGGAAGGGTATACAGCAAGACCACAAAGAATAAACTGCGGGACTGGGCAAGGTGGATGTGGGAGAGAGAGGCAAGGATTCTGACTTCGAAGCTTATTTATTTCCCTCTTCCTGAATAAACCTTGGAAGATAATTATGAAGAAGGACGGCTTGGATTGACGTAAGAGGGTGATTAAAAGCTAGGGGAGAGAAAATTTAAGGCTATTTAGTTGCAACCACCAGGAATTAACAGCGAAATTTGGCGTGTGGAGGGAGAGAGAGCGTGATGACTGTTTTTGCTACCAGGTGCTTTTGCGAAGGCCTTCCTGGTTACTCTCTAGAAGATACATGAAGGAGGGCGACTTGGACTGGCGTGAGAGAAGGGTGAGGAGAGGTGATGGGCTCTTATGGAAGTGTATGCAGCAATCCACCACGAATAAACGGCTGGATTAGGCATGGCGGAGGTAGAGAGGGAGTGGCAGTGTGGGCAGGAAAGCGGAGACCACAGTTTAATATCTGGCACTTATTGATCCAGACACCGGGGTGGCGACATGTGAGCGCCTCCGCTTTGTGTCTGGGGAGGCTGGAGGTGAGAAGGAGGTGTGGGGAGGAGGACAGGGGGTGGGGGAGACGGGGAGTGTGAGGGTGGAAAGGTTGTGAGGGAGGGTGGGGAGAGGGAGAAGTGCGTAGGTCGGGAGGAGGGAGTGGCGAGGAGTGTGAGGGATTGAATGAGAGTGTTTGGGTGGGGAAGCAGGGAGTCAGAAGGTGTGGGAGTGGGAAAGGATAGAAGTGGAGTGGTGTGGGTGTAGGGAAGGTAGGGAGGAAGCGTAGAGAAGTGGGGGTGGATGGGAGAGCTGGAGATGTGTTGTGGGGTGGGGTGGGGGGGTAGAGTGAAAATATTTTGTGTGGGAGGAGGAGAGAATGTACGAGAGTGTGGTGGTGTGGGAAAGGGAGTGAGAAGGGTGTGTGTGGGCTTGAGTGTGTGTGTGTGTGTGTGTGTGTGTGTGTGTGTGTGTGTGTGTGTGTGTGTGTGTGTGTGTGTGCAAGAGTGAGGAATGAGGTGACGAAGGGGTAGGAGTGTGTGGGTGGGGACTGAGAAAGTGAGGAGTGGTTGTGGGGAAATGTATGGGTAGGGAAGAGGAAAGCTGACTGAAGTGGAGGGGTGTGTGTGTGAAGATAAGGGGGGGAAATTGTGTATGGGAGGATGGGAGGGGGACAGTAAGTGGAAAGGTGGGGAGAATGAGGGGGAGAGAGTGGGGATGAGGGGGGAGGAACGATTGTGTGAGGATGGGAGAGAGCAATTATGTAAGAGGAAGTGTGTGTGTGTGTGAGAGAGAGAGAGAGAGAGAGAGAGAGAGAGAGTAATACCAACACAAAACATACTGGGAGGACATTATTTAAGAGGATTTTGGAGATTAATGCAGAATTAACACAACAAGAGAGCCGTTTACTTCATTTTTACTCTCTCTCTCTTTCTCTTTTTCACGCCCACGCGCGCACACACACACACACACACACACACACACACAGGACTACCTCAGATTCGTTCATTTCTCTCTCTCTCTCTCTCTCTCTCTCTCTCTCGGCTAGGGTTCAATCTACTCAAGGGGAGAGAGAGAAAAGAAGGACACGTGTGAGAGGTATAGGTGTGTGTGTGTGTGTGTGTGTGTGTGTGTGTGTGTTTCAGGAATGCATGCAGGCTGGGGGCTTGAGCCGGGGGGGGGGGAGGGTCAGCCGAGTTAACACGCACAAGGGGACGACAGTTGGAATACCCCTCTAGTTTGCTCTCTCTCTCTCTCAATATTAAATGGTCTTAGTCCTTGAGTTTATACAATCGAAAATAAATTGGATTCTCTCTCTCTCTCTCTCTCTCCCTTTCTCTCTCCTTGCTGGTCGTCGGCAATGTGAGCTGGATTGGAGGGTGGATTGGGAGGCGGAGAAGGGTCGCGGAACAAAAGATGAGTGGTGGAGAGAGAGAGAGAGAGAAGGAGAGGCGTGATGGAGAAACTGATGGAGATATTGTTGGAGTCGTTGTCAAGGGTGGGGGTATGCTGGTGGAGGAAGCCGTCACAGGAGCACAGAAGCAGGGAGAACTACCATCAGAATTAGCAAATAGGGACAAATATCCAGTCATTATCAGTATTACTCTTCCACGTACACATTTCAAAATCCCCTCAAGTTCCATCTATTTATACATCTGTCTATCATCCTTTGCTCTTATCACCTCATCCATTTTCTTCCAATCCTTCAGAAAGCTCTCATTTTCTCAGATTACTCGAAATAAAAGCCAGTCCCCCCAAAAATCCAAACTCTTTCATATCATCACATTACCCCCCCCCACCAGAAAAAGAAAAAAAAACAGAGTCACAAATCCATTTCACTATAGTTTACCACTCACCCCAAACTCGCCTCCAATCCACATCCATTCCTTTCCACCCACCCACCATCCACTCATCATTCAGTCTTTTACTCCCTCTTTTATTTCCTGAAGACTTCAAATCCTCTCACACTATTTTCTTACCCAGCAGAAAGCCACATCCATGCCCTCTAAAATCCGTAAACCTAATTAAATAGATAGATAGATAAACAGATAAATGTAAAGAGCCACACATCCTATCACTGTCATAATATTCTCACGACATTCTTCCACTTAATCAAGATACACTCGTTTTCAATCCACATCCACATTTTCCAGAGCTTACAAC
>NC_137059.1:1277500-1292500 GCF_032717465.1 Coenobita brevimanus
TGATGATGATGATGATGAAGCAAGAGGAGGTAAAGTGGAAAGCCCCTTGCTTGAAATTGGAAGGGTGATGTTGGCAGGGGTGGTTGGCAGGGTGTATTGAAGATCAGACTGAGAAGTTTGGAGATTCGGGGCAGCTTCCTACTCTGAATAGGGAGGACCTGGGGAGACTACGCGTTAAGCTCTATCTGTCTCTCTATTAGTCTGTCTGTGTGTCTGTCTGTCTATCCATCCATCCATCTACCCATAAATTTATGCCTATCTATTTATCTATCTGTCTACCTGCCTATCTATCTATCTGTCTATTCATCAACCTACCTACCTACAGTACCTACCTACCTCCCTACCTATCTATATCTCTATCTACACATCTATCAGTCATCTACCTACCTACCTACCTACCTACCTATCTATCTATCCATCTGTTCAAAAGTTCTAACTCTGTATTGGGGGAAGCTAAAAGAACTCCAATACTTTTGAGTGTAGTTTTAGCAATTATAGAAGGGAGACAGATTATGCCAGACTGCAAGCTGAGAATAATAATAAATATGAGAATTTTTAAGAAGTTCAGAGACGTATATATAACTTAAGAAACTGAGAAAAAGGTGAAAATTGAAGAAGCAGCGTAAGAGGACAATATTAAAATGAGGATAAGACCGAAAAAAAGGATGAATGATACAAAATTAGCCAAAAAAAGGAGAGAGGGAATATCTAAGAAGAGAGAGAGTGAGAAATAGAGAAAAGGTAGAGAGAGAGAGAGAGAGGTAAGGGGTGTGAGAAAGAGTGAGAGAGGAATATGCAGATGTGTAGAGGGGAGAGGGAAAGATAAGGGAAGAGGGGAAGGAAAATACTGGAAGATCCTTGTAAGAAAATTTTAAAAGACAGCTGGGTGATGAGGGAGACTGGAAAACAGGAGAGGTACCACTAATGTATATCTATTTTGTCTCTGTCTATTTATCTATCGAGCTACTATATCTATCAATCAGTCTAGCTACTTCATCTCTCTCTATCCATCTATCTATCTGCCTCGTTACCTCCCGATCTATCTATCTATCTACATATATATATACAACTTGTGCGTACGTAAGTTTGCGTGAGTAATGTGTGTGTGTGTGAAGGGATGTGAGTATGTAAGAGTATGTGAGTGTGTGAGCGTATGTGAGGTGAGAGTATGTGAGGTTGTGAAAATATGTGAGCGAGGGGAATAAGGCTGAAGAATATTTGGTAAGGTAATATTTGGCTACTATAGGGAGACCCAAGAGGGGGAGAGACTGAATGGACAGAGAGAGAGAGAGAGAGAGAGAGAGAGAGAGAGAGAGAGGGGGGGGGAGACAGGTATTGTTAGTATCGTTCTGGCCTAAGTGTTAGTGTGTTAGAGAGAGAAGGGTTTGAGAAAGGAGACAGAGAGAGAAGAACAGGAAGAAAACTGTGCAAGAGAGGGAAGGAGAATATGAAGAGAAAGGGAGAAGGGAAGGTGGTAGCACGAGAGATGTAGGAGAGGAGAAAGGAGGGAGAGGCAGGAGGAGGAGAAGAGAGAAGGAGGAAGAGGTAGGAGGAGGAGAGGAGAGAGGGAGGGAGGGGTATGATGAGGGAAGAAAGAGGAAGGAAGAGGTAGGAGGAGGAGAGGAGAGAGGAAGGGAGAGGTAGGAAGAGAAGAGAGAGTGAGCGTTAAGTAGGAAGAGAAGAGAGAGGGAGGAAGAGGTTGGAGGAGGAGAGGGGAGAGGGAGGGAGAGGTAGGAGGAGGAGGAACAGGTTGTGTGTGTGTGTGTCAGTCTACCTCCAGCCACAGTGCTGGTGTGTTCCCTCCCCCACAACCTCACACGCTCCTCGTACCTATACACCATGACTTGGCACTTGACTCTCTTCCCCCTAAGCCACCCCTACACCCACTGAATTTATAACATATTTCACTGATAAATTTAAGGGGAAAAATGTAAGGAACCAAAGTGCCAACCAGCATTTAAAAAAAACAAAAAATCTAAGCAATCGTTACTTCGCCAAGAACTTTTAAAAATACGACTGTTTCTCCATGGTGTGCCAATCAAAATCAAAATTAAAAAAGTCCTCAATTTGTCAATCAAAACAAACAAGACTATTTACAAATCACACCTACTTTGCCATGGACTGTGAGAAATATTTACGTGAAGAGGAGAGAAATATTAAATAACTGAGAGCCGAATAACTGACATGATAACAAATTTGCTGGGTCAATACTTTAATAAGACTATGAGACAGATATAGTGAAGAACCTAGATACCTAAAATAAACTCTAAGAATTCACAGTCTAAGAATTTGGAATTAACTGAATTAATCAAGAATACATCTGCCTGACTATAAACAAAAGGGGCTCTGAGAGAATTGATGGCAGAAAGAAAATTGAGTTAATCTTACTAAAAAGAAAAATACTGCCATGATCGCTGATGTTTTAAAGTATATGAGGGAAACAAGTACTTAAATATCAATGGAGAAAGGAGAAAATAAAAATGTAATTTTTTTTTCATCATGAAAGTTAAAATTCTACAATAATGACCAAGGAGTAACCAGGTAACCAGGTAACTTAATGAATTCTCCAGCCGAATAAATCAAAACAATTATAATTTATCAAACAGTAGGGACTTTTGCATGAAATGTGACACTCTGGAAAAAAATTAATGCCTGGGAAAAATGAAAATAAATCAAAATAGATAATGCAGTTACGTACCCATGAGCTGTGACGGTGGAGTAAATTGCTGGATGAAATAAGAGTGAAACAGAATCAAAATATTGTCACCTCGCCATGAACTCTGAAAAAAAAATAATGATGTGCCTCAAAAATAGTCAAAATAAATAAATAGTAGTCGAAATACAGCTACTTCGCCATCTACTTTGAATCTACCACCACTACCACCACCATCATCACTACCACCACCACCACCACCACCATCACTACCACCATCTTCTCCAGCTGGAACGTCACCTGTCTTCCAGCAATAAAAATCCGTCTGTCAGGTAAGGTGAAGAAAACAGATGGTAAACAAGCCAGATTTCCCTCCATTTATCACCTCCACATCCATGACCATCTGAGACTGGAAGGGGTAAAAACCTGGAAGCGTGTATTATCCTGGAATACCTCTTCTTTAGTGATTTATTCTGCATAGTATTCCTTTTTTCACTTACATATATCTCTAGCTGGAAGGAGTAAAGTCTGGAATCATGTTTCTCCTGGAATAGACTCAAGTTTCCACCTAGAAGAATTTTTTCCTGTGAGATGTAGTGAAGGAAACAGATCAAAAAGAAATAATGAAAGTCTATCAAGAAAAACAATAATTGAAAGCGAAAGAAGGGGAGGTAAAATGCATCAGATTTGCCATGAACTTTGAGTCAGTCATAATAACGAACTCGAATGACAGAAAAATAGAAAACTAACCACCACCACAACCTCATCCACCACTAACACCGTCACCACCACCACACCACCACCACCACCACCACCACACCACCACATTCTTCAGCTGTAAAGGGTGAATTCTGGAAGCGACCACACACTCTCCCTTCCAGTGAAAGAATTTTGAGCAGAAGAATGTGTAAAAAAAAGAAAAAAGAATTATAAGAGTCACCTACCACCACCACCACCACTACAACCACTGCTATCATTACAACTACCACCACCACCACCACCATTACAACTACCATTACCACCACCACCACCACCACCACCTTCCCCGGCTGGATGGGGTAGTTCTGGAAACGACCCAAGATATCCAGACTTCCAGCAACAGGTCTTAGAGGCTGTGTGGGACCTTCGCTTGTGGCCCGATGTATGACCGGGGTTTCTGGATATTTCGTAACAGCATTTCCATAGCGATTTATCTTCCCTGAGCCTGGAGACAAACTGAGAGAGAGAGAGAGAGAGAGAGAGAGAGAGAGAGAGAGAGAGAGAGAGAGAGAGAGAGAGAGAGAGAGAGAGAGAGAGAGAGATAACTTCTAATTAGCAGTATTTTTGTCATGGTCACCCACCCTCTCCAAGCTTCAAGGATGTCCAACCGTGCTCAACAGGCGTCTGAACATCTTATTTATATTTTATCTATTTATTCGTGTGTGTTTGTTTGTGTGTGTGTGTGTGTGTGTGCGCTTCTCTGTCTGTCCGTCTGTCTGTCTCTCTCCCTCTCTCTCTCTCTCTCTCTCTCTCGTAATTACCTGGATCATTAACGTTACCTTCGCAAAACGGCGTAATCCAACACAATATATTCCACGGGCGCTTGCTGTTTCTCTTGTTGTATCATTTCACTTCATCCACCAATACACCAACAAAACAACAACAACAACAACAACAACAACAAAACCAGAAATAACAACAACAATGGATTTAGGGCAATTAGAGCAACGCAAAAAAAAAACCTACTTATTATCATACACAGTAACAACAATAACAATAATGACGACACCACCAGCACCACTACCACCACACACCACCACCACCACCACCACTACCCCCACCACCACCAACACCACCACAATCAACAACAACAACAACAACAAAGCAACAACAATGAGGTACAGGCAATCAGAACACAAAACACCAGTTACGCTAAAAACGCAATACCGCCAATAAAAATAAGAACAACAGCACAATACGTCAATTATGCTTTGAAGGAACGACCCACAAGCACGCAATTCGACACGACTTCTGCAAAAACACCTTTTAGTAAGCAACACCCCACACTCTCATTCCTTCTAAGCCCTGGTAGTCATTTTAAAAAAACTACTTCTACTCTTATACACTACAGAGTTGAGAATAAAAGTTTGCCTTATATTTCGCCTCATACTTTCACTTTCCTCCGCTGGCTAATATTCCTGAGAGAGGTCTGATATATTTCCCAGCCTATAGAGGATTATTTTTCTTATATTGATGCATAAGCAAAGAAAGTGATGGACATGTCAAAAGTGAGAACAGATGAAGTGAAACAATAGGCTAATTTTTGCCTCCTGGTGGTCAAAATTTCACAAAAACTCTACGGTGTCGTCAACCCACGTTTCACTTACTTTAACCTTACTTGGTCCATATTTTCTTCCTGTTGCAGTTTATTTCATGTAATTCAGTGCCAGAAAAATACAATGCTGCCGCGCTATATCTTCTCCATAGCACTTCTTCGTGACTAGCATCATATTTTACCATTAACCTTTCTCAGCGTATCAGTACACAAGGCAGAAATGGTCATTTTAGGCCAAGTTATAGCAGTGAGAGTTCCTAAGATGAGCAAAATTTCCTGGTAGAGCAAGAATACTATAAAAATGACGTCATCGGCCCGAGGGGGATTATTTTTTCATTGTTTCCGTAAGTTATAATTATTTATATTTATGGATTATGGCCTTCTTTATTTATTTATTTATTTATTTTACTATGACTGTGCACACTTATTTTTCTTGTTTATGTATTCATCAACAGCCAGACGCCTTAATCCGATAAGGAATGACCAGAAGCAAATCGCCTCCATGTCTCCCTGTCCCCTGCCATTTGGTATCCCTTCTTCCAAGTAACACCTCCCTCTCATATATTTCTCCACTCCATCCTTCCATCTCAAGCTAATGGTTCGTATTTATGTTAGGCAGAGAGAGAAAAGTGGGCTAGCTTACAAAAAAAGATAGAAAGAAAAAATATGCGTGTCGCCAGGTATAAGGGTTGACTTGTGTATGCGCTAAAAATAAGCTTGAAAGTGTGCTAACCTTTGCTGAATATGGGCCATCGGATGTATCAAAAGAGCAGCGTGTGTGTATGTGTGTATGTGTGTGTGTGTGTGTGTGTGTGTGTGTGTGTGTGCTTCCCCCCCCCCTCTCTCTCTCTCTCGTAATTACCTGCATCAATAACGTTATCTTCGCAAAACGGCGTAATCCAACACAATATATTCCACGGGCGCTTGCTGTTTCTCTTGTTATATCATTTCACTTCATCCACCAATACACCAACAAAACAACAAAATCAACAACAACAACAACATTAACAACATCAACAACAACAAAACCAAAAATAACAACAATGGATTAAGGGCAATTAGAGCAACGCAAAAAAAAAACAACAACAACTTATTATCATCATATATAATAACAATAATAACGACGACACCACCACCACCACTATCCCCACCACCACCAACACCACCACAATCAACAACAACAACAACAACAACAAAAGCAACAACAATGAGGTACAGGCAATCAGATCGCAAAACACCAGTTACGCTAAAAACGCAACACCACCAATAAAAATAAGAACAACAGCACAATACGTCAATTATGCTTTGAAGGAACGACCCACAAGCACGCAATTCGACACGACTTCTGCAAAAACACCTTTTCCTAAGCGACACCCCACACTCTCATTCCTTCTAAGCCCTGGTAGTCATTAAAAAAAAAAAACTACTTCTACTCTTATACACTACAGAGTTGAGAATAAAAGTTTGCCTTATATTTCACCTCATACTTTCACTTTCCTCCGCTGGCTAATATTCCTGAGAGAGGTCTGATATATTTCCCAGCCTATAGAGGATTATTTTTCTTATATTGATGCATAAGCAAAGAAAGTGATGGACATGTCAAAAGTGAGAACAGATGAAGTGAAACAATAGGCTAATTTTTGCCTCCTGGTGGTCAAAATTTCACAAAAACTCTACGGTGTCGTCAACCCACGTTTCACTTACTTTAACCTTACTTGGTCCATATTTTCTTCCTGTTGCAGTTTATTTCATGTAATTCAGTGCCAGAAAAATACAATGCTGCCGCGCTATATCTTCTCCATAGCACTTCTTCGTGACTAGCATCATATTTTACCATTAACCTTTCTCAGCGTATCAGTACACAAGGCAGAAATGGTCATTTTAGGCCAAGTTATAGCAGTGAGAGTTCCTAAGATGAGCAAAATTTCCTGGTAGAGCAAGAATAACATAAAAATGACGTCATCGGCCCGAGGGAGATTATTTTTTCATTGTTTTCGTAAGTTATAATTATTTATATTTATGGATTATGGCCTCCTTTATTTATTTATTTATTTATTTTACTATGACTGTGCACACTTATTTTTCTTGTTTATGTATTCATCAACAGCCAGACGCCTTAATCCGATAAGGAATGACCAGAAGCAAATCGCCTCCATGTCTCCCTGTCCCCTGCCATTTGGTATCCCTTCTTCCAACTAACACCTCCCTCTCATATATTTCTCCACTCCATCCTTCCATCTCAAGCTAATGGTTCGTATTCATGATAGGCAGAGAGAAAAAAGTGGGCTAGCTTACAAAAAAAGATAGAAAGAAAAAATATGCATGTCGCCAGGTATAAGGGTAGACTTGTGTATGCGCTAAAAATAAGCTTGAAAGTGTGCTAACCTTTGCTGAATATGGGCCATCGGATGTATCAAAAGAGCAGCGTGTGTGTGTGTGTGTGTGTGTGTGTGTGTGTGTGTGTGTGTGTGTGTGTGTGTGTGTGTGTGTGTGTGTGTGTGTGTGTGTGTATGTGTGTGTGTGTGTATGTATGTGTGTGTGTGTGTGTGTGTGTGTGTGTGTGTGTGTGTGTGTGTGTGTGTGTTTGCGCTTCTCCCTCTCTCTCTCTCTCTCTCTCTCTCTCTCGTAATTACCTGCATCATTAACGTTATCTTCGCAAAACGGCGTAATCCAACACAATATATTCCACTCACGCTTGCTATTTCTCTTGTTATATCATTTCACTTCATCCACCAATACACCAACAAAACAACAAAATCAACAACAACAACAACATTAACATCAACAACAACAAAACCAAAAATAACAACAATGGATTAAGGGCAATTAGAGCAACGCAAAAAAAAAAAAAAAAACAACTTATTATCATCATATATAATAACAATAATAACGACGACACCACCACCACCACTACCCCCACCACCACCAACACCACCACAATCAACAACGACAACAACAACAACAAAGCAACAACAATGGGGTACAGGCAATCAGAACACAAAACACCAGTAACGCTAAAAACGCAACACCACCAATAAAAATAAGAACAACAGCACAATACGCCAATTATGCTTTGAAGGAACGACGCACAAGCACGCAATTCGACACGACTTCTGCAAACCACCTTTTAGTAAGCGACACCCCACACTCTCACTCCTTCTAAGCCCTGGTAGTCATTAAAAAAAAAAAACTACTTCTACTCTTATACACTACAGAGTTGAGAATAAAAGTTTGCCTTATATTTCACCTCATACTTTCACTTTCCTCCGCTGGCTAATATTCCTGAGAGAGGTCTGGTACATTTCCCTGCCTATAGAGGATTATCTTCCTTATATAGATGCATAAGGAAAGAAAGTGATAGACATGCCAAAAGTGAGTAAAAGATGAAATGAAATAGTACCCTACTTTTTGTCTCCGGGTGATCAACATTTCAAAAAGTCTACGGGGCCGTCAACCCACGTTTCACTTACTTTCACCTTGACTTGGCCCATATTTTTGCAGCTTATTTCATGTACGGTAACTCAGTGACAGAAAAATACAGTCCTGCGGCGCAAGATCCTCTCCATAGCACTTCTTCGTGACTAGCATCATATTCGAGCGTTAACCTCTCTCTGCGTATCAGTATGCATGATGGAGATGGCAACTTCAGGGCAAGTTATAGCAGTGAGCTTTCCTAAGATGAGCAAAATTGTCTGATAGAAGCAAGAGTATAATAAAAATGACGTCATCGGCCTGAAGGGGATCATTTTTTTCATTGTTCCTGCAAGTTATAGTTAAATATATTTATGGAATACTACCAGTTTTATTTACTTTTTTTTTTTTTTTAAATATAAATGTATACACTCATTTCTTATGTACGCATCCATCTACAGCCAGACGCCTTAATCCGATACGGGGTGGCCACAAACAAATCGTCTCCATGTCACCCTGTCCCCTGCCATTTGGTTGACCACCTTCCAACTAGCATCCCCCCCCCATCTCTCTCTCTCTCTCTCTCTTTCTCATATATCTCTCTCTCCACTATCTGTCTATCTATCTATATACCTATCTACATGTGGCTTATTCAGTCTTTCCCCCCCTTCTCTCTCTCTCTCTCTCTCTCTCTCTCTCTCTCTCTCTCTCTCGTAATTACCTGCATCATTAACGTTACCTTCGCAAAACGGCATAAACCAACACAATATATTTCACTTACGCTTGCTATTTCTCTTGTTATATCATTTCACTTCATCCACCAATACACCAACAAAACAAAAGTAACAACAACAACAGCAACACAACAACAACACCAAAAACAACAACAACACAACAACAACAACAATGGAGTTAGGGCAGTTAGAACAATGCAAAAACAACAACAACATATCATCATATACAACAACAACAATAACAACAATAACGACGACACCACCACAACAAACCACCAGCAAACACCACCACAACCACCAACACCACCACCACCACCACCACAAACAACAACAACAACAATAGCAACAACAATGACGTACGGACAATTAGAACGCAAAACGCCAATGACGCTAAAAACGCAATATCGCCAGAAAAAATAAGAACATCATCACAATACGCCAATTACGCCTTGAAGGAACGACTCACAAGCACGCAATTGGACGCGACTTCTGCATAACACCTTTTCCGTAGCGACGTCCCACACTCTCACTCCTTCCACAGCCTGCTGGTCGTAAAAAAAAAAAAAATCTGTCCCCACATACAACACAGTGGAGAATTAAAGTTTACTTAATATTTCACCTCACACTTTTCATCTTCCTTCGTTGGCCAACATTCCTGAGAGAGGCCTGGTATATTTCCCTGCCTATTGAGGATTATTTTTCTTATGTTGCTGCATCAGTAAAGAAAGTGATGGACATGTCAAAAGTGAGAAACAGATGAAGTGAAATAGTAGGCTAATTATTGCCTCCAGGTGGTCAAAATTTCACAAAAACTCTACGGTGCCGTCAACCCACGTTTCACTTACTTTCACCTGACTTGGCCCATATTTTCTTCCTTTTGCAGTTTTTTTCATGTAATTCAGTGCCAGAAAAATACAATGCTGCCGCGCTATATATTCTCCATAGCACTTCTTCGTTACTAGCGTCATATTCTAGCATTAACCTCTCTCTACGTATCAGTATGCATGATGGAGATGGCAATTTCAGGCCAAGTTATAGCAGTGAGCTTTCCTAAGATGAGCAAACTTCCCCAGTAGAAGCGAGAATATGATAATAATGACGTCATCGGCCTGAAGGGAATATATATTTTTTATTGTTCCTGCAAGTTATAATTAAACACATTTATGGAATTTGGCTACTTTTATTTATTTATTTTTATTATGACTGTATACACTAATATTCTTGTTTACGTATCCATCTACACCTTAATCCGCTATGGAGTGGCCACAAAACAAATCGTCTCCATGTCTCCCTGTCCCCTGCCATTTGGGTATCCCTTCTTCCAACTAACACCTCACTCTCATATATTTCTCCACTCCATCCTTCCATCTCAAGTTAATGGTTCGTATTCATGATAGGCAGAGAGAAAAAAGTGATCTAGCTTAAAAACGAAAGAAAGAAAAAATACACATGTCGCCAGGTATAAGGGTAGACTTGTGTATGCGCTAAAAATAAGCGTGAAAGTGTGCTAACCTTTGCTGAATATGGGCCATCGGATGTATCAAAAGAGCAGCGTGTGTGTGTGTGTGTGTGTGTGTGTGTGTGTGTGTGTGTGTGTGTGTGTGTGTGTGTGTGTGTGTGTGTGTGTGTGATGTCACTATAGATATACCTGTATCTATCAGTCCAAATATCCATTCATCCATTAATCTCTCTATCTATCTATCCATCCATCTCTCTGTTTATCTATGTATCTATCAACATACCTATCTATATGTGTCTTATTCTCTCTCTCTCTCTCTCTCTCTCTCTCTCTCTCTCTCTCTCTCGCCATATTGCCTCCACCCTTTAATATAACGCCATCTCCCCCTCACATAATATCCTGGCAACATCACTCATATCCCTACTCAGTGACGATCCCATAAGATATTACGTAGAGAGAGAGAGAGAGAGAGAGAGAGAGAGAGAGAGAGAGAGAGAGAGAGAGAGAGAGAGAGAGAGAGAGAGAGAGAGATGCAAAGCTCTAATTTTTGATGGGCATTTATTGAATACTTTTGATTTTTAGGTACAACCAGCCTGCATCCCACATTACGGAGTGCTGTTAGTAACTTCATTATAAGTCGAAATTCTTCCCATCATTGTCACGAGCTTTAATAATTATCGTAAAGAAAGGAAGCTTGAAATCCAGCTTTTAAATTCTAGGTTTAAGCATACGATTCTATTCTCCAAAACGTAAACTCGCTAAATACTCTTCTTCTCTACGTATTTGGCTTTTGGAGCGTTCAAAGTCACTCGTAGACGCAATGTTACCTCGCTATTCAAGAACGTAACCCTTATTTTGCCTGTAAATATAGGTTATACAAAGCCTTAAGCACTCCAAAAATTTTGCTACCCACCCCCCTTGACTCCTGAGGGTGACTGAATGTGGGGTGGGTCACGTGACTTTCAGCGCTACCCCGAGCAAAAGAAAACTGCCAAATACTTCCACTGTTTTAATTATTGCATTTTATTTTCCATTCCCGTAGTCGCTACGTACGATTATTTCCACAGTGTATTATATAGAATAAGTAAACTACATGAAATAGCTCATGTATGTGTGTAATGATTATGTATATAACTTTAAAACTGATTAGAAAGCAATTCATTCTACGGGTATGGGAGTAAGTGATGCATACCAGACACTTCTTGAAAAATAATGAATAGGTTTTTATGACGTGTTTTCCTTGCAAAATAGCAGTTGGTTCTAATACATTTTACTCAATTTAGCTTTATTTACACATTCAAATATTTAGAACAACTATGCTTCCTCAGACTAAGCTTAAAATTGAGAAAGTATGATTTTTTACTCTTACGTCCGGCAAGGCTGTTGCTGAAGACTAGCAATGGCCGTCCCTGAGTGTTACAAGGCACTTCCAGACAAATAACTATGGATGCTTTTTTAACAGGTATTTAGGGCAAATAAACTCTGGTTTCTAATGTGATATACTCGCTTAAGATTACCCAAACATTAAAAAATATAGACGACAACCAAAATGCCTCAGATTTAGCGAAAATCAGAGCGAAAGTAATACCGACCCGCGTACGGCAAGGCTGTGGCAGGGGCTAAGAATGGGCTCTTTTGAAAACGTAAACACACAACTATTTTTGCTTCTTTCTGGTATCCTGCACTATTTTTCAGAGTATGAATGTGTCCTAAATTTGCAGATATATGTGCAAATTTATCTACCCCACAAGAAATCAGCCAACGTAGGCGATATATGGTGAAATAAGCAGGTATAGTACTTTCATTCACAAACGTTACAACTTACTACGATCGCTAATCCCATTCATTCGCCATTTAATTTTACTCACGATGCCGTACGCACTAGTAAACAGTAGTAAACAGATTCATTGAGCTATGTTCATTCATTGCTTGCTTACATCCATTCATTGATAGAGCTTTAAGCTCCCTGTCACGTGGTTTTACTGGCGATGTATCTGTGTATGTATTTACACATTAATGCACGCATATATGTATGTATGCATGTATGTACGTATGTATGTATGTACGTATGTATGTATGTGTGTATGTATGTATGTTTGCATGTATGTGTAACTTATTAGGAAAAAGAAACACGGAATACCCGTTTCATCTATTGTTTCAAGACGAAAAAAGAAGAAAGCCAGATATTCCATTTTTTTTTTCCTTGCTGAATCGGTAGAGAGGAGGCCTGCAGTTGTAATGGACCCAGGTTCGAATCCCGGCTGGGGCAGGGAAGCGTATAAGGACTTGAATTTCATAATGCAGACTTTATCACTTACCAGAAGACTGCCAACCTTATGCCCAGAGCCGAAAACAAAAAATCACACGTATCTTTACTCTTCATGTATATATGTATGTACTGTATGTATGTATGTAAGTATGTATGTATGTATGTATGTATGTGAACGAAGTCTCTGGTCAATGGCTGCTTCGACTGTCATCAATTCTGGGACAATGATTAGCTGTGAATGTAGGAAGAAGTGATTCAGATTTGGTGCAGACTGAACACGGGTCAGGGCCACGGGTCAATGTGAAAAGCTGTGTACTGTTCTTATATGGTCTGTAATGTGTGTGTGTGTGTGTGTGTGTGTGTGTGTGTGTGTGTGTGTGTGTGTGTGTGTGTGTGTGTGTGTGTGTGTGTGTGTGTGTGTGTGTGTGTGTGTGTGTGTGTGTGCAGATTCAGAGAGAGAGAGAGAGAGAGAGAGAGAGAGAGAGAGAGAGAGAGAGAGAGAGAGAGAGAGAGGGTGGAGGTGATGTGAGATTGGCCCGTATCCTCTTCAGATAAGGGGGGCTTCCTAGCACCTTTTCCTTAGCGATTTATTTTTGGATATGGCTGGCTAATATCCTTTTGCGCGTTATCAGTACCGAGTATGACGACATCAGAATTACTTAAATAACACAGAAGAGGAAGGTATAATAAACAAAATAAATCGCTCAGGAGGAGATGTTAGGAAGATTCTTTAAGTGACAAAAATACACACTGACAGCCCATTCCAGCAAGCAGACTAAATCGCTTACAGTCCTTCCCACACCCACGTGAACCCCAGTCCCAGTTCACACTTCCCTTGTACCTATAAACCTGCCTTATTTAGGAGATCTGCTGAGGAGGACCCTTGTTTGAGGCCGGGGCTTGAGGGCCATCTGGGTGAGAGGTAGGGGGTGGGTGGGAGGGGGCGGAGAGGTGGGGAGTGGGTGGGAGGTGGAGGAGAGGGAGGAGAGGTGGGGAGTGGGAGTAAAGGTGAGGAGTAGTTGGGAGGGGGAGGAGAAGTGGGGAGTGGGTGAGAGGGAGAGGAGAGTGGGGGAGGGAAAGGGTGTGAAAGAGGTGGGAGGGAGGGGAGAGTGAGGGGGAGCGATATAGGTAGGAGGGAGGGGAGAGTGAGGGTGAGAGGGAGAGGAGAGCGAGGGTGGGAGGGAGAAGAGAGAGAGATGGGAGGAGGGAGGGTACTGGAGAAAAGTTGGGGGAGAGCACGGGAGGAAAGATGGGGGTGGAAGGGAAGGGCCAGGAGAGAGGGAGGTATGAGACCTGGGGAGGAATGTGGGGGACTGAAGGAGGGAAGGGGAAGATGGAGAGATGAGAGTGAGGGAAGGGGTAGAGGGGGAGTGAAAGAGGAGAGAAGGGAAGGGAGAGATGAGAGTAAGGGGAAGGGTAGAAGGGGGAGGTGAAAGAGGTGGGAGGGAGAGGAGGGTGAGGGGCGGGGTAGAGGGGGCGTGAAAGAGGGGGGAGGGTAAAGGGGGGGAGAAGGGGAGACAAGAGTTGGAATCCTCTTGACTGCAGTGTAAAAAAAATCCTCATTTCTGGAGTGGCGTGAAGGAACCTTGAGAAATTAAAAATACATGCATTTGTGAAAGAGAGAAAGCTGTTGCAGTTGACACCCCCTTCCTGAATACGCTTTCCTTTATACAATGCAACCTGTGTGGAAAATACATACATACATATATACGTGCTTGCAAATATATATATATACGTAAGTAAATACACACAAACATAATAATGCACATACACCTCTAAGTATATTCTCTAGCTTGTATATTTTGAGCCAAGAGATGACAAAGCTATCAATAAACAGATTATTATGCCATGACTCAGCGCAAGAGAAAGCACTCCCATTCACCTCCACGAGTCAATATCCTCCAGTTTCTTAGGTTTACTCTGGTCTATTCTCCTCCTACATCAAGATCGCCAGCAGAATCATTCCTTCATATACCTTTCCATTTAAGCCTCTCTTCGGTGCTAGGGCTTCTGTGATTCATTATTTCTTTCATGCCATCCTTCCACCTCTTCAGTAGTCTCTCCTTTCCTTCCCTTCCTCTAACAGTCCCTCCCTTCCTTTCCATTCCTCTAACATTCTCTCCCTTCCTTTCCCTTCCTCTAACATGCTCTCCTTCCTTT
>NC_137059.1:1297500-1312500 GCF_032717465.1 Coenobita brevimanus
AATGATGAATGGAAGAAACAAACGAAGGAAGGAAGGAAAGAAGGGAGGACTGAATGAAGAAATGAAGGAAGGAAGGAAGGAGAGAAGGGAGGAATGAATGAATAAATGAATGAACAAATGAAGGAAAGGAGGAAGGAAAGAAGGGAGGAATGAATGAATTAATGAAGGAAGGAAGGAAGGAACAATGGAAGGAAAGAAGGAAGAAAAGAAAGGAAGAATAAATGAATAAATGAAGGAAGGAAGGAAGGAAAGAAAGGAGGAATGAATCAATAAATGAATGAGGGAAGGAACAAATGAAGGAAAGAAGGAAAGAAGGGAGGAACGAATGAATAAATGAAGAAAGGAAGGTAGGGATGAAGGAAGGAAGGAAGAGATGAAGGAAGGAGGGAAAGAAAAGAAGGATGGAGGAAGGAATTAATGTGCAATATGTTCGTTTCTTGTGCATGTATAATATTGCACGCTTATTCATACCAATAACACGTATCTCGAATGAATGAATGAATGAAGGAGGGAAAGAATAGAAAGAAGGAAGGCTGGAGGGAGATGATGGAGAAAAGTAGGAAGGAAGGAAGGAAGTACAAAGGAGTATAAAGGAAAGCAAACAGCAACAGACCTTATGGTCCTTTCGAGGCTGTTTGTTACAGAGTAGAAGGGAGGGAGGAAGGAAAGAAGGCAGGAAGAAAAAGAAGGAAGGAAGGAAGCAAGCAAGATATAAAGAAACCAAGGAATGTATGGAAAAACAGAGAAACCAAACATGAACGACACTACTGAGAGGAAGGAAGGAAAGAGGGAAAGGATGGAGAAAGGCAGGAAGGAAGGAAGGAAGGAAGAAGGGAAGAAAGGAGAGAAAAGAAGGAAGGAAAGATGAAAGGGCAGTAGTTAGGCAGGAAAGAAGGCAAGGCGGAAGGCAGGAAGGAAATGAAACACGGAAGCAAGCAAGCAAGGCATAAAGGAACCAAAGAATGTATGGGAAAAACAGAGAAACCAAACACGAACGACAGAGCTGAAACCAAACACAGCATCACCAAATTCAGACGAGGTTAAAATGAGATCGAGTGAGTAATTAGAGAGTGCTTTGAAATGGAAATGGTGACCGAGGGATGGATGTAGAAAAACTAGCTTGGGGAGGATTTACATATTGAGGAGGTGGCTGGCTGTGACAGGGTGTAAAAAGAGGTGGAAAGAGAGGGGGGGAAAGAGGTAGGAAGAGGTGGAACAGAGGTGGAGAGGTGGTACAGAGCATTACAGAAAATCAGATGTGGCAAGCCAGTTGGAATGGATGGGAAAAGAGGTGGAAGAAGAGGTGAAAAGAGGTGGACACTGGTGGAAGAAACAGGCGGGGAAAAGAGGTGAAAAGAGGTGGAAGAAGAGGATGAAGAATAGGAGAAAAAAAGGAGTGGAGAAAGGTGGAAAAAGAGGCGAAAAAAGAGGTGGAAAAAGGTGAACAAAGATGGAAAAAAAAAAGATGGAAAAAGAGGTGAGAAAAGAGGTGGAAAGAGGTGGGAAAAAAGATGTAAAAAGAGGTGGGAAAAGAGGTGGAAAGAGAGGGAAGAGAAGTGGAAAAAGAGCTGTTAAAAGAGGTGGAAAAAGAGGCGATAGAGAGAGCATTACAGAAAATCAAATGTGGCAAACTCCTTGAAATGGATTGGTGTCTCAAAAGCCTCTCAAGAAAATGAAGAGAAAGAAGTATCCATGACTGAACGGCAATTTTGTCTTTAAAAAATAGCTGGAAAAATAGACAAGGTTGAAAAAGTCTCTAAAAAATGTATGAATAAAAAAAAAACTGCATGAACTAATGTAAAAAAGTATATGGATGATATTTTTGATGTTGTCCTTTTCGGAAATAAATTGAGACAGTCCAAATCAAGACCCGTTCATTTCGAGAAGCATAGGAATATTACTTTTAAAAGCCTGGAGGTCATAGGCAGAGGGAAATACTAACTGAGGATGACAGTTCCAGAGTCTGCCTCGTGTATCTATCCATCTGTCCATCTGAATATCTATCAGTGCCAATCCATCTCAATCCATCTATCTGTATGTTCATCCATCCATCTATCTATCACTTAAATTGCATCGTCCATCGTAAGCCCCAGTAAATCATCAAATTCCATCAGTAAAAAGGGTATATATGTGAGCCGATCACTTAACGTCCATGAGTAGGGACAAAGTTTCCGTCTTCCTGGACGATAAAACATGAAGTTATGATTCACCTCTGACTCTGTGACCTTCCACATGCATTAAGATTTATGTCGGTCTAGCTGTCTATCTCTCTGTCTATCTAGTGTTCTGTTTATCTTTCTAGCTATTTCTATCTACCTTTACTTACCTGACTACCTACCTATCTACCTGTTTATCTTTCCACCTGTCTATCTACCTCTATCTTCCATGAACATTCTCAGTGGAAGATCTCCTTCTAAAGTTGAACAAAGTTGTCTGGAAGGTGTCGTTGTTGTTTAACCCTAGTCTGTCTGGTCGAGCAGACCCGTCGACCACAGGTAAGCAACGGGTTCTATGGGGCCATGACAGGTGCCGTACAATTAATTAACCATGAAGGGATCCGGCGCCCCATTGTGGTAGACAGCACCTCGCCAGGGTCAGACCAGGCTCCTTCCTGTGTCGAGTTGGCCCTATCTATTAGCTACTATTCTGTCTATCTATTGGCTATCATTGTGTCTATCTATTGGCTATTATTCTGTCTATCTATTGGCTATCACTGCGTCCATCCATTGGCTTTCATTGTCTCCACGTCACCACAACAACGAGGCTCAACTGAACAAACAGAGAGACAGACTTGGAGGCAAAGTTGGATAGCCACATAAGTTCAATGGACCAAATTTACAATGACTGAGTTGATTGTGATGAATCGTGAAGGGAGATGGAGGGGTTTGAGGAGGGAGGAGAGAGGGAGGAGAGAAAGGGGAAAAGGACGGGAGGAAGGAGTGGGATGAGGGAGGGGAAAGAGAGAAGATGTGGAAGAGAGTTGATGGGAAGGGAGATGAAACACTGGGGAGATGGGAGAGGAAGGAGGGGGGAGGGGAGAATGGAGAAGGACGTATAAGTGGGAGTGGGGTAGTGGGAGGGAGGGAAGGTAGGGAAGGCAAGTTGGAGGGAGCTGGGGAGACAGGGGAAGGAAAGAGGGGAGGTAGGGAGAAAACTAAATTCTGGACAGTCTCTTCAGTTCAATAGACCAAATTTACAGTTGTTCACCTGGTTGTGATATATCGTGGATGGAGAGGTGGGGGAGAGGAAAGGGGGAGAAGGTGGGGGAGGAAAGGGAAGGGAGGGAAAAGAGGGAGGGCAGAGGAGAGAGAAAAGGGAAGGAGGGAGAGAGAGAAGGAGGCAAAAGGAATTGTAGGGGAGAGAATGCGGAAAGAGAGAGGGGAAAGTGAAGGGGAAGGGAGGGAAGAGGAAAGGAAAGGAAGGAGGGAAAGGTGGGGGGTGGGGAGAGAAAGGAAAGGGAAGAAGGGGAATGGTGAAGGGGAAGGGAGAGAAAGGAAAGGATAGAGGGGAGGATGGAAGAGGGGAGAGAAAGGGGAAGGAAGAGGGGGAAGTGAGGAGGAGGAGGAAAACCTAAGTTGGCCAGCCACTTCAGTTTAAAGGTTCAAGGTTTCATTTGTGATCGGGATGTGATTTACAGTGGAAAGAGAGGTAAGGGAAGGGAGGATTGGAGAGGGAGGGGAAGGGAGAGAGGAGAGAGTGGGGATGAGAAGGGGAAAGGTGGGGCAGGGGAAGGAGTGAGGGAGATAGAGACTGAAGAGAGGTGGGGGAAGGGAGGGTTGGAGAGGAAGGGGAAGGGAGAGAGGGGAGAGTGAGGATGAGGAGGGGAAAGGTGGGGTAGAGGAAGGAGTGAGGGAGATCCAGACTGAAGAGGTTAGAGGGAGAAGGAAAGAGGGAAGAGAGGGAGTAGGAAAGGAAGAGAGGGAGTAAGAAAGGAAGAGATGGAGAGGAAGAAATAAGAAATGGGAGACGGAAAGAGGACAGAAGGTGGAAGAGGGTAAGGAGGTGGAAGGGGTTGGAGAAGAAAGGGAAGGAGAAGTAAGAGAGGGGAAGGAGGTGGGGTAGGGAAGAAAAAGGAGAAGAGGGGGAGGTGAAGAAAGGGAGGTGCGTAGATGGGAGAAACGGAGGAAAGAAGGAAGAGATAAAGGTGAAGAATATGAGGTAGAAGAGAAGTGATAGAGAGGAGGCATGAAAAGAAGGAACAGCTAAAGAAGGTGAAGAAGAGAAGGGTAGAAGAGAGGTTGTAAAAAATAAAAGTAGGCTGCAGGAGAAAGATGAAGGAACTGAAGAGGAGGGGAAAAAGGGAAGAAGAGAAGAAGGAGAAAAAGAGAGATGAAAAACAGGAAGGATGTAAAAGAGGTTAGAGGAATGCAGAACAAGTTGAAGGAAGAGAGGGGAAGGAGGGACATTCAGTGAGGGATGAAGGGAAGCGACGGGGGAAGAAGGAGTATTCAGAACAGGAAATTTCGTCCTCGGTCCCTTCCTTCTTCCGCCACCTGAAGTAAAGGGCGGGAAATATAAAACTTCAGGCAGTCATAACCCTCGGCAGAAAGTCTTATTAAACCCAGAGAATTTAAAGGATAGGAGGCTGTAACTTTCCTTCCCTTTTCTTTTTTTTTTTTTTTTTAACAACGAATGATTTGTTCCAAGTTTTTGATATGAAGATTCGTGCAATTTATTTTCCGAAGCCATATGTCATTTTTTTTCTTAATATTCAAAGGGTATGTGTGATTTTTTTTTTCGACTTTTCTGAAGGCACGTTTGATGGGTTCGGATTTTTTCTTGTAGGCACGCCCAACCCAACCCATCTCCCAATCCAACCTAACCCAACTCAACCCAATCCAACCCAGTTCATTCTAACCCAACCTAGTTCACTCTAACCCAACCTAACCCTACCCAACCCAATCAAACCGAACCTAATACCCAACCCAATTCAACCCAACCCATCCCATCCCAACCCAACCCAACCCAACCCAACCCATTCTAACAGTTGCATAAATCTCTCCCCCACATCATCGCGTCTGCATCTCCCAAGAGAGAGAATAGTTTCAACACACTATTCAAACTTATAATTACTTCTTACCTGGTCTCCTTGGCTAATGAGCTACCTGAAGACCTAATTAACAGGTAAATGAATAATTGCCTTACCTTGGTTCGCTCCAGGTAACTTGTCTCTACTTTGAACCGTGAGAGGATGGGGTGGTTTTGTTATTTCGATGATGATGATGATGATGATGATGATGATGATGATGATGATGATGGTGACGTTGATGATGATGATGATGATGATGATGGTGACGTTGATGATGATGATGATGATGATGATGATGATGGTGACGTTGATGATGATGATGATGATGATGATGATGATGATGATGATGATGATGATGATAATGATGATGATGATGATGATGGCGATGATGATGATGGGGACGTTGATGATGATGATGATGATGATGATGATGATGATGATGATGAACTTAAGGAGTCGGTTTGGCACACCTAACATCTGTGAACTTCTTTTAAAGGGAAGTGCTGGGAAGGACTAAGTCAAAATTTTCTCCAAGAACAAGAAGAATAATAAGCACGCGTTGCTCTCATAACTCTGATAATTTCACGACGGAGGTAAAAATATTTGATCGTAATATTGACAAGACATTTGAAAAAAAAAAATCACTTAGGTTATTGATGTGATGTGATATAGTATGACATGGTGTGCATTAGGAGAGAGGGGGAGGGGGGAGGGAAAGGTGAAGGGAAGGAGGGAGAGGAAGGTGAGGGGAAGGAGGGAGAGGGAGGGGGGAGTCGAAGGGGGATAGGAAAGGAAGCTAGGAGAGGAGAAGGGGAAGGAGCGAGGATGGAAAGTTGGGAGGTCTGGAAGGAGAGGGAAGGAAGGAAGAGAGGAAAGGGGAAGAAATGAGGGAAGGAAGAGAGGAAAGGGGAAGAAATGAGGGAAGGAAGAGGAAAAGAAAAAGATGGAGAGGATGGATGAGAAGAAGTAGCCGAAGGAAGAGGAGGAGGGTGAGGGATGGAGGGAACGAAGATGAGGAAAACAGGAAAGGAAGGAAAAAACAGGAGGATGGAAAGGAAGGAAGGAGAGGTGAAGGGTGGCCAAAAAAAAATTAGAGGGTGAGGGGAAAAGAAGGAGGGTGAGGTAGATGGGTTGATGAGTAACGGGAGGTATGGGGGAAGGCGGTGGCAAAAGGATGGAGGGGGAAACAGGGGAGGGGGAAGAGGCAGGGAAAGGTGTAGGGGGAGGAAAAAGACAGGGGAAGGGAAAGATGAGAGACGAGAGTAGGAAAAGGGAAAGGGGGCGTTGAAGAGTAGAGGAAGAGGCTGGGAAAAAAGAACAGGGGAAGGAGTAGGGGAAGGGGGAGGGGAACAAATGTAGGGGAAGGGTAGGGGAAGGGTGGGGAAAGGGGTGGGGGTAACACTCTCGCTGTTGACTCTGGCGGCGTCAATGGGAAACGTGAGAAGAATTATTGTTTGTTTTGGTCCCAGTGAGATGGAGGAGGAGGGGGAAGAGGGGGAGGAGGAGAGGAGATAGGATGGGGGAGGGGGAGGAAGAGAGGAGATGGGATGAGGGAAGGGGAGGAGGAGAGGAGATGGGGAGGAGGAGAGGAGATGGGAAGGGGGAGGGGGAGGAGGGATGGAGTCGGGTACAAAAGTGAGATGGAGGGGGAGGTGAACGGTGGGGGATGATTGTGGCAGGCAGAGAGGAGTACTGTGAAGTGTAGGGCGCAGAAGGAAGGAAGGGGGTGAGATGGGGGAAGGGGAAATAGTGGGGAAGGGGAGAGAGCGAGGAGGGGAAAAGGTGGGGAGGGATGAGAGGGAGGGCGACGAGTGGAATTGAGGGTGAAATAGGGTGAAAGGTACACGCGTGAGATGGATGTGAAATTAATAATGAAACCTGAGGGAATGATGCTGGAATGATGGCCATGGATGTGGGATGAGGGGTGGAGAGGTGATGAGGATTGACGCTTCTCTAGGACCGTATTCTCGTCGGTTAAGAAGCTCCCTAACACCTTTTCCTAAGCGATTTATTTTGCTTGATTACAACTTACCGTCCTGTGTCACATAAATCCTTCCAATATTGCCATACTCTGGATAAATAACGTACAAGAGGATGATAAACAGCCATATCCAAAAATAAATCGCTCACACACACACACACACACACACACACACACACACACACACACACACACACACACACACACACACACACACACACACACACACACACACACACACACACACACACACAGGCGTTATCATATGTCTCGAAATCACATCAAATTTTCCAGACCAGTGGACGAGAAAAAATAAAGATGAAAAAAAAAAAAGATTGAGGATGAAAGAATCGCATCTGGGAAGGGAATTTATTCAGGGATGCAGTTCTGGGTTCGCCTTCTTGCCGGTTAAGAAAGCTCCCTAACACCTCTTCCTTACCGATTTATTTTTGGCATATAGGTGGTTGATATTTTCTTGTACGATATTTATGCAGAGTGTGGCGATACTGTGAGGATTCATGTAACACAGAAGAGGGCAGTAAGGTGTAATAGGCAAAATAAATCGCTTAGGAAAAGGTGTTAGGGAGCTTCCTCAACCGACGACACACACACACACACACACACACACACACACACACACACACACACACACACACACACACACACACACAAATAAAACTCTTTCCAGTCCTACACTAATCCAAACTTCTAAGACTCGTGTGGAACTACGTATTACATATACTTTTGAACATTTCCTTCTCTCTCTCTCTCTTTCTCTCTCTCTCTCTAATAATGTTGAAAAAAAGGTTAGAAACTAGAGTGGAAAGTGGGTGAGAAGGGGAAGTGAGAGAATGAAGGAGAGAGGAAGAGAGTGACAGAGGAGAGAGAAAATAGAGTGATGGAGTGGGGAAGAGGGGGAGAGAGAAATATGTTTGAGAGAGAGAGAGAGAGAGAGAGAGAGAGAGAGAGAGAGAGAGAGAGAGAGAGAGTAATGATCGTATTCTAAGCAACACATGAAGTTCCCTAACACCTCTCCCTTAGCGATTTATGCAAAATATTATATCCTCAGAACAGAAGGGGTTAATTCCAGGCTCTTATGACTCTCTCTCAGCTGAATAAAATCGTCTGGCTGAAACAGAGTACTAGAGTTATCCCAAGCAAGAAGGGGTTAATATAGAATTGCCCCACATAAGCAGACAGGCACATAAAAAACACTGACTTTTTTTTTTATATATATACGGAAGCGGAAGAATGGAGTTCGGTGATATACAACGAATAATATGAAAGAATAAATGCGATAGGGGAGAATTTTTAGCGCATAAGTTAAATAGATGGATGAATAGATAGATGCCGAGAGAGAGAGAGAGAGAGAGAGAGAGAGAGAGAGAGAGAGAGAGAGAGAGAGAGAGAGAGAGAGAGAGAGAGAGAGAGAGAGAGAGAGAGCACGGGTAACCTCATACTTCGCCAGCTTGGGCAAGTATCAAATGAAGGCGTCACTCTCCCTTTCAGTAGAAGGTCCGATTATGTAGTAGTCTTAAAATAGACTGAGACAGATACAGATACAGAAAACTACCTAGGAAACACACACACACACACACACACACACACACACACACACACACACACACACACACACACACACACACACACATTCACACTCTTGCTATAAACACACACACAAAAATGGCACACACGCAAAACTTCAAGGACTAAACGCTGAATTACTAGCCAGCATTATCAAACATAACATTCCTAGTAGTTATGAGAGAGACGTGACCTTCTTATGAGTTCTAAGCACGATATTCTTAGACGTCCTGTTATTAGAAGCCATCAGTGTAATATCAGCTTCTTCTCCATATATGAACCGAATATTCACGTGTTTGTAAAGGAGAGGAGAGTGGATTGAATTTGCCTCTATAGTAACATAAACAGAGCGTAAATTTGTGTTAAGGTAGATTAAACCCCCAGTCCAAAAACAAACACAAATTATGAAATGCTGCCTATCTATTGCCAGACGCCTTAATTCCATAAGGGGTGGCCACAAACAAATCGCCTCCATGTCACTCGGTCCCCCGCCATTTCACTCCCTGATTTTCCTCACATCCCCCTCTCTCATATACCTCTCCATTCTATCCCTCCATCTCATCCTTGGCCTCCCCCTCCCTCTCCTCCCCTCTACCTCGCTCACATACACTCTCCTCGTTAGTCTCTCGCTCTGAATCCTCTCTACATGGCCAAACTACCTCAGTGTATTTCTCCTCACGCTTTCTATCACGCTGTCAGACTTAGAAAACTGTATTGCGGTGAGGGAGTGGAATTAAGAGAAACAAGACAGGCTTTTAAATAGTCCTGAGCATCCACGCACTTTAAATCAACACACCCGTCCAATACCGTCAGCATAAATCGCTTGATGTCTTGCACAAAAAAAAAAGAATAAGCAAAAACAAAGAGAGAGGCAAAAAGAGAAAGAAGAAAGAGAAAAAGAGAAAAAAATGAAAAGAAAAAAGAAAGAGAAAGGAAAGAAAAAACAAAAGCAAAGAATAGAAAAAAAGAGAAAGAAAGAAAAAGAAAAACAAAGAGGAGAGAAAAGGAGAAAAAGAGAAAGAAAAACAAAAACAAAGAAGAGAGAAAAAAAGAAAGAAAAACAAAAACAAAGAAGAGAAAAAGAGAAAGAAAAAACAAAGAAGAGAGAAAAGAGAAAAAGAGAAAGATAAAAACCAAGAAGAGAAAAGAGAGAGAGAGAAAGAACAATTAAGCCTCCACCTCCCTCCTGCCACCATGCACCACACCCCAACGGGTCATGCAGTAGGAGCCATGCATGATACACCCCCATACAGGCACAAACACACGTAGGCACAGTATACAGAAGGGTGTAGGTGTTGTGGGGTGTATTATGCTGCTATCTACACTACATTATGACTACGTGACCTACAGCAAAGTAGCAGTAACAACAGTAGCAGTAAGAAAACAAAACAATGACAGGAACAGAAGCAATATACAACAACGATTACTACTACTACTACTACAGCTCCTATTACAGCTACTACTACTACTGTTACAGCTACCGTACTACGACTACCACTACTACTGTTACAGCTATTGTAATGCTACTACTACTACTACTGCTACTAGCACAGCTAATATCGATACTACCACCACCATAACCACTGCCACCACCACCACCACCACCACCACTACCATTACTGCTAATACTATCGGTACTACAACGACTACTACTACCAAAAACATCACCAACACTACTAACAATACAAACAACAACACAACAACAACACTCGTCAACATGTAAGTGCTACACACCCAGTAATTATAGATAAGTCTAGTGCAATTATTTCTGTTGGGACTCATATGCCTTTTATATAGTCTCTTGAGTACGCAGACGTCTTTAAGTGTGTGTGTGTGTGTGTGTGTGTGTGTGTGTGTGTGTGTGTGTGTGTGTGTGTGTGTGTGTGTGTGTGTGTGTGTGTGGTGGAGGAGGCGAGGATAAGTTGGAGGAATAGGTTGGGGACGTACTGTACTTGAGAGGGGTGTGTGTTGGAGCCAGGGCAACCAGATGACGGAGGACAGGGTGACGTGGAGGCGATTTGTTTGTACCCACCCCTTACGGGATTAAAGGAGGATGGCAGATAGTTAATGAAGATGATGGTGAACGTGAGCAGGACTTTAAATAATGACTGATGATGATGATGATGATGAAGATGATGAAAGTGAGAGGGACTGTATATAATAAACTGATAATTAATAGACTGAGTTACTTGTTTTGTCAGTCTCATAATTAGGCCTGTGGAATTATCACTACTGTTCGGCTACGTGGCTTATTACCTACTCATTAGTGTACGGTAATTAGGACTGCATAATGACTGCTAATCTACATCTTTCATCCTTTATCTAATTAATTAATCTAACAGTATCTCTTTGTAATTACTGTCACTCTACGTCAGTATAGTTCCATAGCTAATTATGATGATGATGATGATGATGATGATGATGATAATGATGATGATGTTGATGATGATGATGAAAGTCAGACTGTATATAATGACAGATGATGATGATGATGATTATGATGATGACGGTGATGATGATGATGATGGTGATGATGATGATGATGATGATGGTGATGATGATGATGGTGATGATGATGATGATGATGAACGTAAGGCTGTATGTAATGACTGATGATGATGATGAAGATGATGATGATGATGATGATGAAGGTAAAACTGTATATAATGACTGATGATGATGATGATGATGATGATGATGAAGGTAAAACTGTATATAATGACTGATGATGATGATGATGATGATGAAGGTAAAACTGTATATAATGACATGATGATGATGATGATGATGACGATAATGATGGTGAAAGTAGGACTGTATATAATGACGATGATGATGATGATGATGATGATGATGATGAATGTAAAACTGTATATAATGACTGATGATGATGAAGATGATGATAATAATAATGATGATGATGATGACGATGATGATGATGATGATGATGATGATGACTAACTTTAAAACACATTTGACTCTATAAGAACTTAGTAAATAAACCCATTCTTTACCAACCCTTACGACAGAAGGATGAAAAACTTTGTATAATATAATAAGCTGAGGTTAATCTAGCCTTAAGTGGGTCTCGTGCTGGCTGGCCTCTCTCTTCTTAATTAATAGGGAAGATTAGGAGGCACGCAGAGTCTCCTTGGTTATTATTAGTCTTACATTCATCATCATCATCATCATCATCATCATCATTACCATTTACGAATATTATACAGTCTTATGTTCATCATCACCATCATCATCATCATCATTACCATTTACGAATATTATACAGTCTTATGTTCATCATCACCATCATCATCATCATCATCATCATCATCATCATCATTATCACCGTTTACGAGTATTGCACAGTCTTAGGTTCATCATTAATATCATCATCATCATCATCATCATCATCATCATCTCGCATTGTGCCATTTAAGTCCATATTCTCGTCGGTTACGGGAGCTCCCTAACACCTCTCCCTAAGCGATTTATTCTGATATCATCTTTACTAAGTCTAATATCACCACACTCCTTATACCTACAAAACACTATTAGCCAACCGTATCCAAAAATAAATCGGTAAGGAGGAGATGCTAGGGAGCCTCCTAACCCTACGAGAGAGGTCAAGATGCTGACAGAGATGGAATGGCCCAGAGATTGCAAGAATTTCAAAGATGCTGTCTCATTCCATCTCTGTTGCATTTTCTATGTCTTTTATCAGGAAATAGAGGCATATTCTGAGGGATGGTATACTTGTCTCTCTCTCTATCTATCTGGCAGTCTATCTATCTCTGTCTATCAGTCTATCTGTCTGTCTGTCTTTCTGCCTCTGTCTGTCTGTCTATCAATCTATCCGTCTGTCTATTTGTCTGATGATGATGATGAGCATGATGGTAATGATCACACAACACACACACACACACACACACACACACACACACACACACACACACACACACACGCAAACCCAGACACATCCAAACACAACCAGACACACTTAAATAAACGCAGACAAACTCAAATTATCTGAAAAACAAAGCAAAAGGAAGGTCACATTAAGGACAAGAGGACGTCAGAGAGAAGGTTACAGATAAGGAAGGAAGGAGAGGAGAGGAGAGGAGGGGAAAGAAAGGGAGAGGAGAAGAGAGGAGAGGGGAGGAGAGGAAAAGAGAGGAGAGGAGAGAAGAGGAAAGGAGAAAGGTGAATGACAGGGAGATGTAAAGGAAGAAATATTGAAAATAGGAAGGAGGAGGGAAAAAGAGAGAGAGAGAGAGAGAGGAGGGGGGGGGAGTAAATAGGATCAAGGTAGAGGGGACCGGAGAGAGAAGGAGGGAAGGAGGGGAGGGGAAGGAAGAGAGGAAAGGTGGCAGAGAGGAAGGGGAAATGGAGGGGAGGAGATGCTGGGAAAGGAACTGGGGAGAGGGAAGGGGAGAAAGAGGGAGGGGAAGAGGGAGGGGAAGAAGGAGGGGGAAGGGGAGGAAGGGAGAGGGGAAGAATGAAGGGGTAGGATGGGAAGGAACGGGGATAGAAAGAAAGGGGGAGGGAAAGAGGGAAAGGGAGGGGGAGGGAGGGGGGAGGGGAAGGGAGAGGGGGAGGGGGAGGAAGGGGAGGGGGAGATCCAGTAAGTCCCATTAGTTTGGCGCCGACTTGCCGAACCCTCCCCCCCCTCCCCCTTCCCTCAGCCTTTCCTCCTCTTTCCCCTTCTTTCCATCTTTCTTTCCTTCCCTCTCTCTCTCTCTCTCTCTCTCATCACACCTCTATAGAATGCCTCTCTCTTCCCTCCCCCTACCCCCTCCCTCCCCTTCTCCCTCCATTGTCATTTCTCCATTCAGTCTCCCCCTCCCCCTCCTTCTCGCATTCTCTCCTGGGTAAGATCTCTCTCTCTCTCTCTCTCTCTCTCTCTCTCTCTCTCTCTCTCTCTCTCTCTCTCTCTCCTCTCTTCTCCGCTTCCTGTCTTTTGTCCTTTCTCTCCTCCCCTCTCCTTTCCTCTCCTCGCCTCTCTTCTTCTCTCTTTTCCACTCCTCTCCTCTCCTCTCCACCCCTTCTTTCTCCTCACCCCTCTCTATCTTCACCTCTTCCTCTTCATCCCCCCTCCTCTCCCCTTCCTGTTGCTACCTCTTTCCCTTCTCCTCTCCTTCTCTCCTCTCCCCTTCTCCCCTCTCTCCATCCTTTCTCACTCTCCTCTACTCTCTTCTCCCCATCAATTCTCTCCCCTTCTCTCCTCTCCAGTTCTGTCCCTTCTGCATCTCTCCTACCTTCTCCCCTCACCTTCTCTCCATCCTCCCCTCCTTTTTCCTCTCCTCTCCCTTTTTCCTCTCTCCTTCCCTCTTCTCCCCTTCTCCCATTCACCCATTTCTCCCCAGCTACTGAGAATTCTTTTAAAATTCCTTAATTTTCCGATGAAGGAATCACGTTGGGAAGAGGAGGGCAATTACGAGAGAGAGAGAGAGAGAGAGAGAGAGAGAGAGAGAGAGAGAGAGAGAGAGAGAGAGAGAGAGAGAGAGAAATGGAGAAAATGAAAGGACAATAGTTTTCGTTTTTGCATTATTATTATTATTATTATTATTATTATCAATCATCCCCAGTCAACAGCACCACCATCATACATCATCATCACCATCATCATTATCATCATCATCATCTTCATCACCACTTCTATCACTGTTACCATCATCATCACCCCCATCACCACCATCAGCATCACCCTCATCATCATCATCATCACCCTCATCACCACCACCACCACCATTATCATCATCATCATCATCATCATCATCATCATCATCATCATCACCCTATCAATGTAACAAAAACAAACGATCAGTCAAGGCTTAGAGATATATTTTCCTAGAGATACAAACAGAGAGACAGGCACTTGGGTGAGGGGGAGGGTCAGGGGGAGGGGGAGGAAGGGGAGGGGGAGGGAAAGGAAGAGGAGAAAGAGGGAGGAAGAAGAGGGGAGGAGAGAAGAGAGGAGGGGAGACACGAGAAGACAGAAAGGAAGAGAGGAGAAGGGAGGAGACGAACACTTGGGTGAGGGGGAGGGTCAGGGGGAGGGGGAGGAAGGGGAGGGGGAGGGAAAGGAAGAGGAGAAAGAGGGAGGAAGAAGAGGGGAGGAGAGAAGAGAGGGGGAGGGAAAGGAAGAGGAGAAAGGGGGAGGAAGGATAGGGGAGGAGAGAAGAGAGGGGGAGGGAAAGGAAGAGGAGAAAGGGGGAGGAAGGATAGGGGAGGAGAGAAGAGAGGGGGAGAGACAAGATGACAGAAGGGAAGAGGGAGAAAAACGCTTGGGTGTGGGTGTGGGTAACGGGGAGGTGGAGGAGGGAGGGGTAGAGAAAGGAATAGGAGAATGGGGAGGAAAGAAAGAAGAGAAGAGGAGAGAAGTGAGAAGAGAGAGGAGGAGGCAGGA
>NC_137059.1:1317500-1337500 GCF_032717465.1 Coenobita brevimanus
CTCTCTCTCTCTCTCTCTCTCTCTCTCTCTCTCAAAAATAAATATATAATGTTAAGAGGCTTGAAAATAAAAATTGTTCTATTAATTCCTGTGCAGCGTTCTGAATACCATTAAGTATGATAAAAACAAATTAATAACATATGAGAGAGGGGGTGTGTGAGTTGGGAGCAGGGCAGTGAAATGGCGGGGGACAGGGCGACGTGGAGGCGATTTGTCTGTGGCCACCCCGTACGGGATTAAGGCGTCTGATAGATAAATAGAATAACGTTGCCTCTCTAACCATTATTTTCTCCGCTCTCTCTCTCTCTCTCTCTCTCTCTCTCTCTCTCTCTCTGTCACACACACACACACACACACACACACACACACATTTTACCTCCACCGACAAAGATGCCCTTCCCCTTCCCCCTTCCCCCACTCCTTGTCCACCCCCTCCCATCTCTCTCTCCCCCTCCTCCCTCCCCATCCTCTATCCCCTCTCCCCACCTCATCCCCCCACCCTCACCATCCTCCCACTCCTCCTTTCCCTTCAGTCCTCCACCCACACCCCACACTCTCATCTCCCCCCCCCCTTCTCTCTCTCTCTGTCCTCCTCCTCCTCATCATCATCATCACTCTCAATGCTCCCCTCCACGCCCATCCGTCTTTCGCACTCCCCTTCCCTCCCCTTCCCACCTTCCTCTCCTTCCATCCCCCTCTCTGTCCTCCCTCCTCCCCTCCCACGCATCCTGTGGTAGGTATGGGGTACAGGGCTCATGGGAGGGTAAAAAAAAAAAACGAAAAAAACAAGAGTAAAAACATTAGGAAAAAATCTACGCTCCAATGAAATTCAAGTTTTTTTTTTTGGGGGGGGTGGGGCGGGTCTCCCAAAATTTTTCCCTGGTCATGATTAGAATGTGGATTTTTCTTTCTATTTCCCTAAAATCTGCGCGACTAATTGGGAACACAAAAGCTTATTCCATTTTCAAACATCTTATTATATATATATGAACTGAAATCGTCTTTTTTTTTGGGGGGGGAGGGCTTATTTCAATTTTGTCTCTGTCATTCTTTTTTCTTACATCATTTAAGTGGTTCAATCCCAAGACCTCGATTTCATTTTACTCCTTCAATCTCCAGACGATTTTCTTCAGCTTAGGAAAACCATGGATGAATGAGTGAAATCTCTCTCTCATTCTCTCTCCCTCTCTCTGACGGTCTCGACTCCAATCACCCTCATTACGAATACACAGAGCCGAGATGTCCTCTTCTTCCGAATGCTCTTTCCCTGTGTCCTCGTATTTTCTCGCATTTTCTCGTATTTTCTCGTATTCTTTCTTGTATTTCTCTTGCTTTTTTCTTTTTTGGTATTCTGATGATGATGATGATGGTGGTGGTGGTGGTGGTGGTGGTGGTGGTAGTGGCGGTGCTGTTGTTGTTGTTGGTAATGGTGGTGGTGGTGGTGGTAATAATGTTGGTGATGATGATGATGAATTTTTGACCTCCGCATAAAGGCTTTCAAAATTTCAGCAAGGGTGAAATATATGGAGAAAGAGATGTAAATAGAGTGAGAAAATAATAAAGAATATCGTAAAGACAAAAAAAAAATGGTCTGACGAAGGGAAATAGGAATTTGAAATGGAGTTTGTGGAGCACTTTTGAAGCTAGAGAGAGTGGTTCCTATACTGAAGGATTCAGAGAGAGGAGAGTTGAAGCGCTGGGGAGGTGGGTGAAGAGGAGGGGAGGTGTGGTGAGGATGAAGGGAAGCAGGAGGTGTAGTGGAGGGGAAGGGAAGCGGGATGAAGGGAAGAGTGAGGTGAAGGGGGGAGGAGTGAGATGGAGGAGACGGGAAGAGTGAAATGAAGGGGAAGGGAAGAGTGAGATTGAGGGGAGGGAAAGGGAAGAGTGAAAGGAAGGGGAAGGGAAGAGGGAGATGGATGAAACTGTAAGGGAAGAGTGAGAAGGAGAGGAGGGGAAGGGAAGAGGGGGATGAAGGGAAGGTGAAGAAGAGAGAGAGAAGAATCTATCACTTTTAATCTAGTGATGCATTCCCGCTTTCATCTTCCTATCTCCAGACGATTTTTTCAGCCCAGGGAGGACTTTTCAATCTTGTGGTTCTCCAGTTACTCCCAGTCCTTCACGTACGAAACAGGTCAACTCTGGAACTGTCCTCATCTGTCTGTATTGCCAACTATCTTTTAAACGCAGTGTGTCCAGGCATCTCTGTATTAATGGATCTTGAATTTGGCTCTTTGTATTACTTTGTTTGTATTTGCTCTCGGAGGAAACGATCTTAGGGGATTCTTGGCCTTTGTTTCCTCTTTCTTGGCATTAAAAAAATATACAGTTGACATTAACCCTTTCAATATAACAGGAGTTTCATACGATCAATAAAGTCTTCTGAAAACAAGGAAAAAAATACAAAACAGATCGTACTGAAAGTCTTAGTTAAAAAAAAATCAATGTGGCGAAAAAGGAAGACGATTTTTTTACTCTACTCTTTTCATCTTAACTTGGCCCAGGTTTTCGTCTTTTCACAGCTCATTTCACGTAGCTCACCGGTAGCATAATACCTCTGCTCTACATCCTTTTCAAAGCACTTCATCGTGACTAGCATCATATTCCCTAATCTATTGCTACAACTCGGCATTCACTATGGAGAGTTAGCAATTTTAGTCCAATATAGAGTATAGTGAAGATAGTCATTTTAGGCCAAGTTAGAGTAAAAACCGAATAGTAAAGGAGAGTAATTTTGGGCCAAGTTAGAGTAAAAACCGAATAGTAAAGGAGAGTCATTTTAGGCCAAGTTAGAGTAAAAACCGTAGAGTAAAGGAGAGTAATTTTGGGCCAGTTTACAGTATAATTTTGGGCCAAGTTAGAGTAAGAACCGTATAGTAAAGGAGAGTCATTTTAGGCCAAGTTAGAGTAAAAACCGTATAGTAAAGGAGAGTCATTTTAGGCCAAGTTAGAGTTAGAACCGTATAGTAAAGGAGAGTCATTTTAGGCCAAGTTAGAGTTAGACCCGTATAGTAAAGGAGAGTCATTTTAGGCCAAGTTAGAGTTAGACCCGTATAGTCAAAAATAAATTCACGATCTCGCCAATTTTGCTGCCAATTGCACCTCGTAGTAGCTAAGGGGACATTTTCTTTGATCTTGACGTAAATCTTATTCCTGTGTCGTAAACTCCACTGCGATATATCCATAAAAAAAAAGTTGTTCTATTTTACAGCTCGATTCTCTCGTAAAAAATCATATCAAACACAGAAGGGATTTTCAGAGGAGGGGGAGAACGAAGATGACAGGTTGAGATTGTTGTGTATTTGAGTATTAGATCTTTGGCGACTCTAACGTGGTGCTGCACAGGGTCCTTCACGTGGTGGCACTGATCTAACCAGGTGGAGCCACTGCCAGGCTGCACAAACGTCCCTCAGCTTCCTCCCTATACATGGAGGTGGAGTGTGTGTGTGTGTGTGTGTGTGTGTGTGTGTGTGTGTGTGTGTGTGTGTGTGTGTGTGTGTGTGTGTGTGTGTGCAATATAACTCACCAGTTCTAATCCATGTGAAACAAAAAAAATAGTGGACGGGTTAAGGGTTAGCCAAGGATGACCTAGTTCGGATTACAAAACAATGGGTCAAAAAGTAAAGGTCAGCTCGCACAGTTTTTATCCGATCTCAACCAAACTGGGTGGAAGGGTTGAGGATCAGGCAAGGATGAGGCGATTCGATTTTGAGAACAGTAGGTCAAAGGTCAACGTCACAGGACAAGGTCGAGTGTTTGGACTCTATGAATGCACCTTCTTGTTTTATTCTTGCTTCCTTCAGACGATTTTCTTAAGCTAGGAAAGCCCCCTTGATGTGTCCCTAGAGAGTGAAATCGTCTGGGAGTACGTAGAGTGGAAATAGAAGTTGAATGTATAGATGAATAAATAAACAAATGAAAGGCGTTGGGGGACTGGGTGATGCAGTGCTCTGGGAGATCAGTGTGGATATGTGCAATGGACCCAATCATCCCTCTCATCCTGTTCCCTCTCACTCCCCCCCTCCCTCCTTCCCTCCCTCTCTCTCTCTCTCTCTCTCTCTCTCTCATCAGCTTCATCCACCTCCCTCCCTTCCCCTTTTCTCTCCCTTCCTTCTCCAAACACACCTTTCCTCTCTCCATCCCCTTCTAAACCACCCCTTCCCTCAAATTCTCCCCCTCTCCTCCTCTTCTCCCCTTCCTTCCCATTTGCTCTCCTCCTCCTCCTCCTCCTCCTCCTCCTCCTCCTCCCACTTTTTCTTTCCTTTCCATTCTCTCTTCCCTCTCCCCCCTCTCATTCTCCTATTCCTTCCCATTTGCTCTTCCCCTCCTCTCCCCTTCTCTCCCCCCCTCTTCTTATACCTATCCCCCATTCTCCTCTTCCTTCCCTCTCCCTCTACTCACCCTCCTTCCCCCCCTCTAACTTCCTCTCTTCTCCCCCTATTCTCACTCTCCTCTCCCTCTTACCCTTCTTCTTCTCTCCCTCTACTACCCTTCTACCTCCCCTATCCCATCCTCCCTTAATTCTCCCCTCTCTCTCCTTCTCCCCTCTTCTCCCCTTCTCTCTTCTTCTCCTTTCTCCCCTATTCTCCCCTCTCCTTCTCCCCTCTACTACCCTTCTACCTCCCCTATTCCATCCTCCCTTCATTCTCTCCTCTCTCTCCTTCTCTCTTCTTCTCCTTTCTCCCCTATTCTCCCCTCTCCTTCTCCCCTCTACTATCCTTCTACCTCCCCTATCCCATCCTCCGTTAATTCTCCCCTCTCTCTCTTTCTCCCCTCTTCTCCCCTCTCCTTCTCCCCTCTTCTCCCTTCTCCCCTCCCCTCCCCAATCCCAGCTGCTTCTCATATCAAGCGTAAGAGATCCAATAACGAAATGAAGACTGCTTCCGTATCTGCTTTCCATCCTCATTAATTTATCATTTATCCAATTCCTTGCTCTATTCGCTCACTCTCTTTACTTTCTCTACTCTATTTACACACTCTCTTTACTTTCTCTATTTACTCACTCTCTTTACTATCTCTACATTTTTAACTCACTCTCTTTACTCTCTCTACCCTATTTACTCTCTTTACTTACTCTCCTTACTTTCTCTACTCTATTTACTGACTCTCTTTACTCTCTCTCTACCCTATTTACTCTCTTTACTTACTCTCCTTACTTTCTCTACTCTATTTACTGACTCTCTTTACTCTCTCTACCCTATTTACTCTCTTTACTTACTCTCTTTACTTTCTCTTCTCTGTTTACTCACTCTCTTTACTTTCTCTACTCTCTTTACTCACTCTCTTTACTTTCTCTACCCTGTTTACTCTCTTTACTCACTCTCTTTACTTTCTCTTCTCTGTTTACTCACTCTCTATACTTTCTCTACTCTCTTTACTCACTCTCTTTACTTTCTCTACTCTGTTTACTCACTCTCTATACTTTCTCTACTCTCTTTACTCACTCTCTTTACTTTCTCTACTCTCTTTACTCACTCTCTTTACTTTACTCTATTTACTCACTCTCTTTACTTTCTCTACCCTATTTACTCACTCTCTTTACTTTCTCTACCCTATTTACTCACTCTCTTTACTTTCTCTACCCTATTTACTCACTCTCTTTACTTTCTCTACCCTATTTACTCACTCTCTTTACTTTCTCTACTCTATTTACTCACTCTCTTTACTTTCTCTACTCTATTCACTCACTCTCTTTACTTTCTCTACTCTCTTTACTCACTCTCTTTACTTTCTCTACTCTATTTACTCACTCTCTTTACTTTCTCTACTCTATTTACTCACTCTCTTTACTTTCTCTACTCTATTTACTCACTCTCTTTACTTTCTCTACTCTATTTACTTACTCTCTTTACTTTCTCTACTCTCTTTACTCACTCTCTTTACTTTCTCTACCCTATTTACTCACTCTCTTTACTTTCTCTACCCTATTTACTCACTCTCTTTACTTTCTCTACCCTATTTACTCACTCTCTTTACTTTTTCTACCCTATTTACTCTATTTACTCACTCTTTTTACTCTCCCTATTTTATTAACTCAGTCTTTATTTTCTATACTCTACTTGCTCTGTTTACTCACTCTCTCTACTTTCTCATCTCCGTTACTTTCTCATCCAGGCTATCCATTACCTTACTCTATTATCTCTCTCTCTCTCTCTCTCTCTCTCTCTCTCTCTCTCTCTCTCCTCTATTAATAAAGAACTATGAGAGAGAGAGAGAGAGAGAGAGAGAGAGAGAGAGAGGGGGGGGGAGGGGAGAGAGAGAGAGAGTTAAAAAAATACCCTCCCTTCTCACAAACACCCTGAAGAGACTGAATAAAAGGCTAAACTAGGCTAAACACACACACACACACACACACACACACACACACACACACACACACACACACACACACACACACACACAAATAATAATAAATCAAAGAAAGGAGGATGAATACAGAGCCTAAAGGAGCACCAACAACTGCATCACAAAATAGTAGTGGTTGACGAGGCCTGTGTTTATGACCTTTGACCTTTGGGGGGGGGCAGGGTCTTGGCTGATTAGATGTGGCAAGGTAGTTTTATACTCTGTGGGATTTGGTTGAAACTGACTTACATGGATGCATAGATATACATACGTACACACCACACACACATACATACACAGGCAGGAACACATACATATACATACATCCACCCACTATGTAATATAATGAAGTTGGGATCATATTTAACACACTTATTTTTATTCATACATACATAAATGTAGTGTACACACAATCTGCTCTCTCCCTACTACACACACACACACACACACACACACACACACACACACACAAACATACCCCACACACACACACATATACCCCCTACACAAACACAGGAACCCAAACAACCCCCCCACACACCCCACAAACCCCCCCACGCACCCCACACACAAACACTCCCCACACCCACACACCCACATACACCCCTCAAACACAACCAGGTACGAATAGCATCATCAAAATAAACTAGTCGGCCTAGAGAGCGACAGTTACAAATATTCACAAAAATTAAAACAAAAAAACATACGAACTCTACTGCCTAATTCATGAACGTCTGTCAGGTGGTAAGTCCCAGGATAATCTGAAAATTTATCACCCAGCCATGACGCACGGGGGGAGAGGGTGTTAGGGGAGGGGGTATTAAGGCTGGGGAGGGGGAAGGGTGATGTGTAGGGAGGGGCAAGGGTGATGTGGCAGAGAGGGTCATTTAGGGATGGGAGAAAGGATGATGTGAGGGGAGGGGGTAATTTAGATGGCAGGAGGGGGTGGGGGATGGTGATGTGAGGAAGGGGAGGGGTGATGTGGGGGAAGGGGTCATTTAGCTGGGAGTGACTTGGGTGGGGAGGTGAACTGGTTGATTAGGTGGGGAGAGACGGAAGATGGTTGGGGAAAGGGGATGGTATTATAGGAGGGGAGGATAATTTAGATGGGGAGGGGGTGACCTAGGAGGGGAAGTAGGGATGTGTGCTTGAGGATAAGGGGGAGACTTAGGTGAGAAAGCGGCGATATAGGAGGGGGAAGAAGGGGGTGACTAGAGGAATATTTGGAGGGGGAAGAAGAGGGTGACTAGAGGAATATTTGGAGGGGGAAGAAGAGGGTGACTGGAGCGATGTTTGGAGGGGGAGAGGGGGTGTTATTCAGGAGGGGGAAGAGGGGAGTTGATTGGGGGAGGGGTTGGGGGGAGGGGAATGGGACGCATTATTGAATTACTTGACGCACCACTGAATATTTCAACGAATCATAAAGCACATTAATTATCAACTTTTTCTGATATAAAATTAGGTTAGATTCAAGTGTATATACGTCATTTGTCTGTCTGTATGTATATGCACACACTCACACACACACACACACACACACACACACACACACACACACACACACACACATAAAGAGAGAGAGATACATTTGTGTGTGTGTGTGTGTGTGTGTGTGTGTGTGTGTGTGTGTGTGTGTGTGTGTGTGTGTGTGTGTGTGTGTGTGTGTGTGTGTGTGTGTGTGTGGAATAACACGCCTAAACATAAGCAGTCCAAATTAATATACATCCATTCAAACATGTATGGGCACAGAACATCATACCACGTGAAGTTCATGTATGTGTGTGGAGGCCTATGAGAAATGCATGAACGAATAGTCAAATGATTTATTTTCCTGAGATAAATTACGACATGACGCCAAGTAAACGCAAAATATCATCTCTGTTTCTCCAAAAGTATATTCTGTGTAAAAATAACAAGAGAGGTGGCCAAATATGAAATACTTCTTAATTCTCTCGTCACTGCTGCTGGAATGACCTGTCAGTCCAATGCTCTGTCCAGGTTATGAGACGCAAACTATCTATCTATCTATTTATTTATTTTTCTATCGATCTAGCTGTATAAGGGGATGGGTGGGCTTGGACTATGCAGTTTGTTTGGTGTTAAAAGGATACCACTGGAGTTTGCGATCAAGCTTCCTGATCTGTTCTGAGCTGTACACACACACACACACACACACACACACACACACACACACACACACACACACACACACACACACACACACACACAAAGAGGGACATACACACACAATTTTTTCCCCTGCCTAACACCACGAGATTCTCTTCACCCGAGATATGACACGAGGCACAAGATTAACCCCACCATGACACAGCTGACACACGGGGTTCAAGGTGTGGCAGAAGTGAGCCAATTTACAGAAGGATAGACACTTGTGAGAGTCGAGTGTGTTGGAGTGGGAGGGAGGGAGAAAAAAGGTGAGGAGAGGAAAGGAAAAAAGGAGAGTGGGAGGGAGAGGCGAGGGAAGGAGAGAAGGTGAGAGAAACAAGGAGGGAAGAGGAGGGAAAGTGGAAGAGAGGAATGGAGAGGAGGGAGCAAAGTAGAGGAAAGGAAACGAGAGGAGGGGGAAGAGAAGAAACGAGAAGAGGGGAGAGGAAGGAGAGAAGGGAAGGAGGGAGAGGCAGAGACAGAGAGAGGGGAAAGAGGGAGAGTTAGGGGAAGAAGGGAAGGGAAGGAGGGAAGGAAGGAGGGAGAGACAGGGAGTGAGAAAAAGGAGGGGAGAGAAGGAAAGGGAGGAAAAGGCGGGGGGAGGAGGGAGAGAAAATATGTGAGGTGTGTTCTGGAAGTCAAGTGTTAAGTGAAGTGGGCTTGAAGAAAAATAGGAGAGAAAAGGAGGAGAGGGAAGGGAAAGAAGGAGAGGGTGGAGGAGGAAAGAAGGGAGAAGGAGAAATAGGGCGAGGCAAGAACCGCGAATAAAGACACAGAAATCATTAAAAAGTGGGAGAAATATCATCATCATTAACATCACTCTCCTTCTCCTCCTCCTTCTCCTCCTCCTCCTCCTTCTCTTCCTCCTCCTCATCATCATCCTGACCCAATTTCCACTTAAGAGATGCAAAAAGTCGAATTAAAAAAAAAAATAGTATGGAAGGGATGCAGAGCTTATTGACTTATTCTGCCACTGAGCTGTCACACGAGATTAACACTAGAATATGGTGCTAGTCACGAAGAAGTGCTATGGAAAGGCTGTAGAGCCAAGTATTACCTTATCTTGCCAAGAGATATGGAAATTGAGCTGCGAAATGACGAAAACAGGAGAGAGAGAGAGAGAGAGAGAGAGAGAGAGAGAGAGAGAGAGAGAGAGAGAGAGACCTGAAAAAAACTCTTCCTGTCCACTTTCTACATATAGTTAAGATAAAATAACCCTTCACAGCACACCACAACATCCACCACAACACCACAATCGCTTCGTTTACGTCTTTACCGATATTGGAAGGGCTGAGTGCATGGTTTTAAGAAGGCGGTGGTGTGGTAGGGGGAGAAAAGAGGTGTGGTGGTGGTTGTGGTGGTGGCAGCGGAAGAGGAGGTGGTGGTGGTGGTGGTGGTTGTGGTGGTGGTAGGGGAAGAGAAGGTGGTGGTGGTGGTGTGGTGGTTATGTGGTGTGATAGTGGTGACGTAGTGCTAATGATGGTTTTGGTGTGGTGGTGGTCGTGGTGGTGATGTGGTGTGGTAGTGGTGATGTAGAGGTAATGATGGTGGTGGTGTGGTGGTGGTGGTGGTGGTGTGGTAATAATAGTGGTGATGCACAAAGAACAATAACACAATAATAATGTTTTGTAACAAGAGAATACTAGAACATGATGCTAGTCACGAAGAAGTGCTGTGGAAAGGATGTAGAGCTGTAATATTATCTTTTTCTGCCAAAGAGCTACGTGGAATAAGCTACAAAAGGACGAAAATCTGGGCCAAGTTACGGTGACAGGACTGTAGTTTTAAGAACAAGGGGGGAGCATAAACAATACAGGCACGCTAAAAGGAGAAGTTTGAGAGTATAATTTGCTTAGTCTAGCGGAAAACAGATGTGGGTAATTCAGCTAAATGGAAGGAGCAGTGAAGTAGGTAAAGAGAGAGAGAGTGAGAGAGAGAGAGAGAGAGAGAGAGAGAGAGAGAGAGAGAGAGAGAGAGAGAGAGAGAGAGAGAGAGAGAGAGAGAGAGAGAGAGAGAGAGACGTTGATATATAGACAGGTAGATAGATAAGCAAAAAAACAGATCCATAGATGTAAAGCGAGAGAGAGAGAGAGAGAGAATGTGTGTGTGTGTGTGTGTGTGTGTGTGTGTGTGTGTGTGTGTGTTTAACAGACATACAGACAGACACACCCTGGAGTGATACGGAGGGGATGTTTTAAATGCATTCGGTTCTGGCCATCTCGGAGCCCTGTCTCTCTCTCTCTCTCTCTCTCACACACAAACACACACACACACACACACACACACACACACACACACACACACACACACACACACACACACACACACACCTTTAATTGCTGGTCCTCTGTCAATTACCACGGGATAGTGCCTCTTAATGGTGTAGTGGAGAGCAGTAGAAGGATCCATTACCTGCCTTACTAATGAAGGATACATAGGTGAGGGGTGACAGGTGTGTAGTGTGAGGTGTAACAAACCACTACCGTATACTGGGTCATTATACCGTATCGATGCTGTTCTAAGGCCTAACAACATCATTATCATCATCATCTACATCATTACCATCATCATTGTCTTCTTCTTCTTGATCACCATCGTCATCATTACCATCATCATCATCATCATCATCACCTTCATCATCATCAATACCATCATCATCGTCTTCATCATCATCATTATCATCATCATCGTCATCATCATCATCATCATCATCATCATCGTCATCATCACACGATATAAAAAATGAGAGAATGACTAGGAATGTACGTAAGTGAGGTGGAGGGGTAGACCGAGAATGAGACGGAGGGATGGGGTGGAGAGGTATATGAGAGATGTGTGCGAGCTGGGGGGAAGACAGTCTGATGGCGAGGGACAGGGTGACATGGAGGCGATTTATTTGTGGCCACCTCTTCTGGGATGAAGGAGTCTGGTTGTACAGATAAATAAATAAATAATGAATAAGTAAATCATCATCATCATCATCTAAACCTCCTTTCCTACCCCCCAAAAAAACATAAACAAACGCAAAAATATCTCCAACAGTAAACCCATATTTTCCACAAATCGAAATTCTAGATGCAATGCGATGGAGGCCCATTATTTTTAAAGAGATTGAGATATATATTGGAGAAGCAAAATCCGCGTCACTATTAGGCTAAATTTATGGCCAGTGAGAGAGAGGGAGAGAATATACCTCCTCTCAGTTTAAACGCTCCCTCCATTTGTAAACATTTGATTTGGCTCTTTCGGTGTCTTGTCTTTCTCGTGTTTTCGCTCTTCTGGTCCTCCTCTTTATATTTCCACATCTTTTGCAAATCGAAGCACTATTTTTACCTGTTTCCAGTTCTTTTTCTTCTTAATTCTCAGTCTTCTCTATTTTCTTCTATTCTTCTGTTTATTTCCTTTATTTCTCGCGGTTCTAAGCATTTTATCTGACCGTCTCTACTCCCATCTCATCTAGTTTTCCTCGCATTTCCTCTCATCTGGTTCATTTCCTGCCGTTTCTGCTTCTTACTTTCCTATCTCTCGTCTCATACTGCTTATTTCTTCTCGTGTCTATTCTTTCCATCTATATATCTCCTTTAACTTGGTTCTTTTCCTGTCACTTCGCATTTCTCTTCTCAATTTCCACACTATATTTCCTTGTAGATTTAAACGTTCCTTACACCTATTTTAAGTCCTTCCTCTTCTACGTCTCTCCTTGCAGCTACAAACACTTCAGCCTGCAATGCTGGGTGGGAGAGAGACATAGGTTAGGGCTAGAAATCTTTGTCTCTTACGTTTCGGGCAAGAGGGAGGGATTTCCAGGGGTACAAAGGTCTCAGCTCTATCACTTCTCGTCCAAGCTCTCTGAAGATGAGCTCTGTGTCGCCCAAAATATTAAAGGAAATAAAGAAATCAAGCTCTAACCTGTGCCTTTCTCCCATCCACCATGTCCACTTGTCACAATGGATCATCTGCATTTCAATCTGCATTTTTTCTCCTTACTCTCCCATTTCTCCTTTCATTTTGCACATTTCCTCTCTCTCTCTCTCTCTCTCTCTCTCTCTCTCTCTCTCTCTCTCTTCCACTTCCGCACACACTTTTAGCTTAAAGTAATATATTCGTCCCATTCCCCTCACTCCTCTTCTGTTTCTCCTCTCATTTTCTCTCATGTCTTTAACATTTTATGGGTCTCCTCCACTCCTTCCTCTTGTCCTCCTACTCTCCTGCTCTCCACTTCGCTTCCCAGACCCTTATTCTATATTTGAGAGGATGAGTAAATGACAGATGAGTTTCTCTGATAAAAAAAACATGGGTTTGTGTTTTTCTTATACTAACTCTGGTTCCTGCCCTCATCACCAATCAGTCTATTTACACTCTTCACCAGTCAGTCAGTCTATCTACCCTCACCAGTCAGTCAGTCAGTCTATCTACCCTCACCAGTCAGAGAGTCAGTCTATTTACCCTTGCCAGTCAGTCAGTCATTCTATCTACCTCTCTGTCTGTCTCCCTATAGCCAGATGCCTTAATCCAGGAGGGGCTGGCCACTAAATCCCCATGTAATAGCAAAAACAGATAGACGGTGCAGGCTATCTATCTGTCTATCTATCTATCTGTCTCTCTATCTATAACAGTCAACCTTCTCCCAAATTAAATACAACTACTCAGCAAAAATAACAACAACATTTTCTTTTTTCCATTTAGATAAACAAATTTCTTTCCTCCATCCATCCAGATTCTTCCAGGTGAACAACAACACAACAACAACAACAACATAAACAACAATCAACCCCCTCCGAAATGAAAAACAAGAACTACAACAACAACAACATCAACTTTTCCTGACTCTTAAAACACATTTCTTTCCTCCAGCCACCCAACTCCTCCCTTGGGCAAAACAATAACAACAAACAAAACAACAGCACCAAAACAAAAGCAAAGACAACAACTACAAGAGCAGCGACGGCAACAGCAACAAAAACAACAAGACAGCAAGAAAAACAAAAATACTTCACTCTGGGTGACTGGTGATAAATACTGATGAATAGATTAGCTTCTGTACCCTCCCCTCCACCCCTCCTCCTCCCACTCCCTCTCCCTCCCCCTACCTTTTACCCTCCTGTCAAGAACTCCATCCCCCTTTTCCCTCCTCTCCCCCATCCCTCTCCCTGCTCCCCTCCCGCAAACCACACCCCCACCCACCGCACCTCTTCACCATCCTTCCCCTTCCCTCTTCCACCCCCCTACTCGTCATCTCCAGCCTCCTTCCCCTCTCCCCCTCTTCAACTCCTCATCCCACGCCTCTCCACCATCCCTGCCTTCAATCCCCCCCCCCAAGTAACTTCCAAGCCTCCTCCACCTTTCCTCTCTCCACCCCTCACCTTCCCCCCCCTCCCCATCCCTCAAGTTGAACTCAGTTACTCCCCCTCTCCCCTTCCTATCCAACTTCATCCCCGCTCCCCCCTCCCCTCCTCAAGACACCTATCCCTCCCTCTCTCTCTCCCTCCCTCCCTCTCTCCCTCCCTCTCTCCCTTCCTCCCTCTCGTCCCCTAATTTACCTCCATCTAAACCTACTCAGCCACTCCTCTCCCCTCCTCAGATCACTTCCAGTCCTTCTCCCTTCCTACTTCCCTACCACCCCCTCCCCCCCCCTCTCTCTCTCTCTCTTTGCCTCTTCTCCCCAAAATCACCTCACCAACATCCACTCGTCCTCTCCCTCTCACTTCAAAGCACTTCCACCCCCCCTCTCTCTCTCCCTCCCTACGTACCACCCCCTCCCTCTCTCCCATTCTTCCTCCCTCCCTCCTTCTCTCCCTCTATATGCCTCTTCGCCGAGATCACCCCCACCTACGCCCTCTCGTCCTCCCCCTCCTACTTCAAAGCACTTCCATCCCCTCTCTCTCCCTCCCTCCCTGCCTCCCTCCCTCCCTTATTTCCAGATCGCTTCCACCCACCCCCACCCACCACCTTCCCCACCCCCAAGCACCCCCAACCACTCCCCCACCCACGCTGCCGCCCGCGAAATGAAAATATCGTGATGTATGTGAGGGGCAGAAGGATAATGAGCAAGACATTACGAACAGTTTTTCGCTTACTATCCCGTACTCTTTTTTCCTGCCTCTATAACGACCCTTGGTGAGTTGTTTCTGTACCTTTTTTTGCTGTGATTGCTGTTGGTACCTGGAGGGGGCTCAGTAGAGGGCATACCCCCATCACGGTGTACTGAGCTGAGGAAACTGACACTCTAGTATTATACAAAGTCTCTCACTCAAAAATCTAACACACACACACACACACACACACACACACACACACACACACACACACACACACACACACACACACACACACGCACACACACACACACATTACAGGTACAAAGGTGAAAAATAGTTACCGGAAGCTCAAAAAATACCTTCAACACCTGCAATCAGAGTACACCTGATTTCAAACCGTATTTTTGCTATTTCTAAATGACTTCTTTCAATTCTGGGGAGGAATTTTGAACTACGCGGGTGAGAGAGAGAGAGAGAGAGAGAGAGAGAGAGAGAGAGAGAGAGAGAGAGAGAGAGAGAGAGAGAGAGAATGCTTTCCTTCGTTTCGTTTCGCTTATTAAGTCCCAATATATTTCCATCCATCGTCCTTGGTCTGCTAATGGCGGTTTTTCACGCTGCTCGATCTCTGGCAGCCTCCTTCTTCAGTCCCTTATCCCTGGGGCCACAATCTATGACCTCGTCCCTTGTTTTTGTGTGTGTGTGTGTGTGTGTGTGTGTGTGTGTGTGTGTTGCAACCTAACCTTGAAAAATAAATAAATAAATAGATATATAAATAAAAGCATTATATAAAGAAGTCAGAATTGCTTTACTGAAATTCAACTACCCAGCTTACGAGTAGAATTGGTCTTGCGTTCTTTTGGTCACCAGTCCAACGCCTTACCACTTGGCCGTAAGAGCTGTTGGTGCTGCTGTAGTAAAGGGGACGGATCTCAGGCCATACCATTACCTGCCCACGGGAGGTACACTCTATTACCCCTGATGTGTGTGTGTGTGTGTGTGTGTGTGTGTGTGTGTGTGTGTGTGTGTGTGTGAGAGAGAGAGAGAGAGAGAGAGAGAGAGAGAGAGAGAGAGAGAGAGAGAGAGAGAGAGAGTGGCAAAATGTGAAAGACAAGAAAAAAAAATGTTGATGATGATAATTATGATGATGATGATAATGATGATGTGAAGGAGGCGAAGGAGGAGGCGAAGGAAAAGAGGAAGGATAAAGAGAGGGAAGGGGAGAGGGGGAGGGGAGGAAGGAAGAGGATGACAATGAAGCAAACGAGGAAGAAAGAAGGAAGGAGAAGAATGGTAGGAAGAAAAGTCTCTCCCACAACACTCTGTCAGTGCCCCTTTGTGTGGAGGGAGCTGGGGCCTCATTACCACTAAATTACAGCGTTTTAAATCCACTACACTAATGCTTTTACAAATAAACATCTGGGGGAATGTGTATCCCAGCTTCGTAAAGTTCAGGCTAATTCCTTCTTCTCCCAGCACCACTATTTGTCATTGGCTTGGGGTTTGCTGCATACGTTTTTAAATATCAAATGTGTTTTCTCCCTTCATCTCGTCATCTAAGCATTTCTTTCCTTCCCCCCTCTCGCTATCCCTCTCTCTTCTTCTCTTTCCTCTCCTTCTTCCTTTCCCTTACCTCCTTCCTCTCCTCTTCCCTCTCTCACTCCATCTTTCTTCTCCTCTTTCTTCTTCGTTTCACTCATCCTCTCTCTGGTAATCCCCTTCTCCCTCTTCCTCTCCCAATTCTCCCTCTCATATTTTTCTCTCCTCCACCCTTCTACCTTTTCCCTTTCCCCTCCCTCCTCCCTTCTTCTTGCTCCTCTCCTCTCTCTCCCTCTCACTCTTCCAGCGCTCTGATATCTGCTATGCCCTGTCGATCAATATAATCCTTATGGCTTAATTATAACACGCAACACACTCATAGTCAAATCGATCAACTTTTAATCTGATATGGAGGTACAATCGAAGAACGGTGATGTGTCTTTACTTTCTCTCTCTTTACTCTCTCTCTCTCTCTCTCTCTCTCTCTTATCCCTATTTCTACATCTTTCTTTCCCTTCTCCTTCCTCCACTCCCCCCTTCTCTCCCTTCTCTCTCTCTCTCTCTCTCTCTCTCTCTCTCTCCCTCTCCCTCTTTCTCTCTCTCTCACTTTGCCTCTTTGTTCTTCCCTTCATCTCTCCTTCTCTTCTCCCCTCCCTCTTCCTTCTTCCTTTCCGTCTTCCTTCATCTCTCTCCCACTCTCTTCTTCCTCTTCCTCTACCTCCCAACTCTCCTTCATCAGCAACTTCCTCTCTTCCCCCTCTCTCTCTCTCTCTCACACCAACTCCTACTATATGTAAACTCACCACACAGCCCTGATTAGGAACCTGATCTGAGTTTACTCCAGGGAGGGGAGGAGTACGCAACACGCGGGGAGGGGGGAGGAAGAGAGGTGGGGAGAGGGGTCAGTCTGAGAGTACGACCTAACCTAACCCCTTCAACCCCCTGACCTAGTTTTGCAGTTTGTTCTAGCTACTCTTAGACGACCAAATTCAACATAGGTTACAAAACTCCAAAGTCCTTTCATGTTAACCTGTCTAGTAATTCCTTGTCAGTGTTTCAACAAGACAATATTTTCCACGCAGATGTAACTCATTTCTACCACTTTCTCCTTTCCCCCCTTCCTCCTCCATACACTTTACCAAAATTGGGGAAATAATTGGAAGGAAAAAGGGGAAAATAAGAGAAGAGGTGGGTGTTGTAAAAATCTACCCTCCATCCCGCAACATAACTACCTCCATTACGAACCACTTGAGCTGCTATGTGGGTTGTTAGATATCAGTATATGGTGTTCCTATTTCTTCTTCGTTTCTCTTCGTTTCTCCTCTCCTCTCTTCTCTTCTCGTCTCGTCTCTCTCTCTCTCTCTCTCTCTCTCTCTCTCTCACACACACACACACACACACACACACACACACACATACAACACAATACAACATAAACCCACATCCTATTATCCTATTATTTCGAGAACCCTGTAGCACACACACACACACACACACACACACACACACACACACACACACACACACACACACACATTCTGCCATTCTCCTTATTCTGAGAACTCTGTAGCACTCACAAAAGATAACCCCCCTCTCTCTCTCTCTCTCTCTCTCTCTAACACACACACACACACACACACACACACACACACACACACACACACACACACACACACACACACACACGCACCAGCAAATTAACACACAAAAAGGAAAAATAATATGACAAAGATACTTCTCCCACCACCACTACCACAACCATTCCCATTACCAACCACTCCAATTACTGTCATGGCTGTTAGTATGGCAATCAATAATGGGTAGTTCTTTAATTGATGAGGGAGAGGAAGGCAGGGTGAGGCAGGGCTAGGCAGGGTGAGGCAGGGTGAGGCAGAGGTTTTATGGGGAGGTATTCAGTACAGGTAAGTGATAGATAAGGGTTAGGTAGGGTGAGGAGGGTGAGGCAGAGGTGAGGCAGGATGAGGCAGGGGTGAGGCAGGGAGAGGCAGGATAAGGTAGGGGTGAGACAGGGTGAGGCAGGGTGAGGCAGAGGTGGTAAGGGGGGGTATTCAGTACAGGTAAGTGATAGATAAGGGTTAGGTAAGGTGAGGCAAGGTGAGGCAGGGTGAAGAAAAAGGTGAGGGTGAGACAAGGAAGTGTGAGAGGGGAGAGGCAGGGTGAGAGAGAGAGAGAGAGAGAGAGAGAGAGAGAGAGAGAGAGAGAGAGAGAGAGAGAGAGAGAGAGAGAGAGAGAGAGAGAGAGAGAGAGAGAGAGAGAGAGAGAGGGTGATGTAATGGAGTAATTTAAGAGAGTGGCAAGGAAAGATATGAGAGGCAACGAAGCAGAGAAAAAAGGTAAGCCAGGGTGAGGCATGGGTGGCAGGGTGAGGCAGGGGTGGGATATATCGAGTACCCGACGCCGCATCCTGTGAGGGGGGTAGCTTAGACAAAAACGCAGGTCTTTTTCTCAGATCAGTATTGAGATTAACAGGATTCTGAGGAGGTTGCCAAAAGTCCTGAGCAGAATTAGGATACTCCATTACACACACACACACACACACACACACACACACACACACACACACACACACACACACACACACACACATTATTTCTCCCCTCCCCTCCTCGTCTCTCTCTCATGCTTACTTTTTTTTTTTACAGTATATCTACAAGTTCAATATTATTTTCTCATTTTCTTTCACATTCTCTCTTTTCATTTTACCCTCTCTCTCTCTCCCTCTCTCTCTTTCTCTCTCTTTATATTCATGTACCTCAGGCCGGTAGGGGGGATGGCCAGCGACACATTTCTTATTCATGGAAAATTTTCCCTTCAAGTTACTGATGGAGGCGATGAAGAAATGGGTGTGTGAGAAAGACCAAAATAAAGTTGAATTTAAAGAGTTTATTATAAGACAGCTAATATTCCTGTCTTTCTACCTGTCTATGTCTGTCTACCTCCGTCTGTCAACCATCAACCAACCATCCAATCAGTCAGTCAGTCGGTCTTTCTCTCTGTCTGTCTGTCTGTCTTTCTGTCTATTTGCTCATCTATCTAGCTATCTGTCTGTCTATCAATCAACCAGTCAATCACTTAGTCAAACATTCGGTCTATCTATCTATATGTCTGTCTGTCTGTTTGGCTGTCTGTCTATCTGGCTTTCTGTGTCTTTCTGACTGTCTATATATTTATCTATCTAGCTATCTGTCTGCCTGTCTGTCTTTCTAATTATCTATCTGTTTTTCTATCTATCAGTCTGTCTGTCTACCTGTCTACCTCTCTATCTATCTATCTACTTGCCTATCTATCTACATTCTGACACCTTAATCCAGGGGGGAGGGGCCATGAACGAATTACCACCATCATCCTTTCCTCTGTAATAAGGCTGCCCCCCCCCCTCTCTCTCTCTCTCTCTCTCCAAATAGATGGGCCATGTATTCCTCCCCATATATCACAATTGCTCTCCTCTCATCTCCCCTTCGTGTCCACTTTCTCTCTCTCTCTCTCTCTCTCTAGCTTTAACCCCTGTCCTCAGCTGAATAAAATCGTCTGAAACTAACAAGAATAAACACTAAAACCATCACAATTTCCAGAGGGTTAAACCACTGTCCTCCCCATCCACGTGAGCGATAAAACTAGCGAGAAAAAATAAGACACAGCGGAAAAAAGCTGAAGCCTAGCAGAAAGCGCTGTTAGTGACCCATTACCTTTAAAAGCTTCGAGAGTAAGACGTATTTTCTCAGTTTCTTACGATTTCCAGACGATTTCCTTCAACTCAGGAATGATCTGCCGTACTGAAGGGGTTAATGAAGGCACTATCTAACCCCTCCAGCTCGAAAAATCTCTCCAAAATTGAAAAAAATTGTCTGGGAGCAAAAATTAAAAAAAGTCCAGGGAAATGAAGAACAGAAATCGCCC
>NC_137059.1:1342500-1382500 GCF_032717465.1 Coenobita brevimanus
AAGAGTCAAACACAGTCAAGCAGTAAGAGGAATGGCTGGGAAAGAGTAGGAAGGGCAAGTCAGAAAGCAGGAAGAAGGTGTTGGATGCCCTGTCATATCAGTGGGAAGTAGGAGAGCAGTATCAGAGACCAGGAACAGCAGTTTGAAAGCAGGAAGGAGCTGTGGAAGGGTCAAACACATCCAAGCAATAAGAGGAAGGGCTGGGAAAGGGCAGAAGAGCAAGTTCGAACGCAAATGGGAAGCTGTTGAAAGCCGTAGCATCAGCAAAGTGCCCTGTCCGCCCCCATGCTATTCCACTGAAACTACTGCGCCTCTTGCCTTGAAATTATAACCCTCCACGAACATACCCCATACTCCCTGATCCCTCCTGACCCCCTCTCCTTCCTGACCACTCCCCTCCTCCACAATGCTCCCACCCCCTCCCTTGACTCCCCAATATCCGCCTTCTTCCCTCTTGTTACAACACACTCACCCCCTTCCCTCCCCCTGGCTTCTCTACCCACCCCCTTCGTCCCCTAACATCCTGCCTCCCCATCCACCCACCTCATCCCCTAACCCTTTCTCCCCTTTCGAATCCCTACCCTCTCCACTTCCCCCTCCCTCTCACAACCTCCTCCTCTCCCTGATTCCCCCTTCACTCCTTCCCCAACTCAACACCCCCTCCCTATCTAAGCATATCCTTAACAAATGCATTTATTGGCTTCTGGTAAAGTACATATCGCTTACTGAATATTGGGCCAGATTAACCATTGACAACAAGGACGAATTTTACAGCTTTCTCTTCCTACCAGCAGACGATTTTCCTCATCCTGGGAGACACTATACGATCTGGAGATTTCCTAAGGCTCTTAAATCCACTGTCCCCTATTTAAATTCACTCTTGCTAATTCCTTATGATTCTATTGGCCTAGGAAAGACTTACTGAGCTGGAGACGTTGGATATTGCCATATTTAATTCCTTTCAGTACAAAAACTCACTCTGAAGGCAAATTAATTCGTCAGGAGGCTTCATTTATAAAGCAAAAGGACTTCTATACTCAAACCTTTAGTAGAAATATAAAGTTGACTCCCTAATGGAAAAATAATATTAGAAAAAGACCTTATTATGAAGTTCTTTGTATCTTAATGACGGTGTGCTTTGTTCTTAGATCTCAAAGTGGAATGTGCAGTCTTTTTTTTTTTTTAAGATAATTTCTGAAGTACATGGCATTTTGGAACCTGTTTTGACTCTCTCTCTCTCTCTCTCTCTCTCTCTCTCTCCTGAGCTGAATAATATCATGTAATAACTGAGAGAATTAAAAAAAAAACTTAATCACACAGAAAAGATAAGCAGAAATGAAAATTCTTAATACACTCAAGTGGTATGATTTTGTTGATAAACTGATAACAGCCAACGCTTACTTCCCTGTTCTCCTGTGTCAGCAAAAGGTCACTGCTACACACACACACACACACACACACACACACACACACACCCACACCCACACACGGAGCCATCATGTTCACCACTACTTATTTGCACTCACATTCTCTCTCTCTCTCTCTCTCTCTCTCTCTCTCTCTCAATTCTATTTTCTATTTCCTCTTTCTGGATCTCACGCACTTGTAAAAAAAAAGAACAGAACAACGTAATAAAAAGATATATAGAAAAATACTGTTTTGAGAGATAGATAAAAATAGACACATAGACGGACACACAGACGAATAGATAGACAGACAGATAGACAGATATATAGATAGATAGATTGATAATACACTTCTTTCTCTCAGCAAACTCTCAGCTCATTTTGAATTATTTCTAAATATTTCCTTTTCCTTTTCCCTCTCAGTGTTTCTAAATCCTACACACCAAAGTCATAGTAGAAACAGGTGATGATGATGATGATGATGATGATGATGATATACTGTTCCTCCCACAGTGATGTCTGCTCGTCTCATCGTCACGCAATCCCCATGCAACTCGACCCTGTTATGCAAGTGTGTGTGTGTGTGTGTGTGTGTGTGTGTGTGTGTGTGTGTGTGGAGCAATCATTTCGGCACACACAATCACCAACCATTCACTATTCACCCTTGTAGTACTTTTCATTTGTTGGCATTGTGTGGTTTTTGACAATAAGTAATGAGTAGGTGAAGGGTTAATGGGGAAGGGAAGGGAAGGGAAGGGAAGGGAAGGGAAGGGAAGGGAAAGAAAGAGTAAGGAAGGGAAGGGAAGGGAAAGAAAAGGAATGGACAGGAAAAAGAAAAAGGGAATGACGATGTGTGTGTGTGTGTGTGTGTGTGTGTGTGTGTGTGTGTGTGTGTGTGTGTGTGTGTGTGTGTGTGTGTGTGTGTGTGTGTAAGGAAAACAGGAAAAGGTGTTTGTGTACGTAGCTTAGAAATAAAATATGAGAATAGCACAACCATTTCCTAAACTGCACTACCTTCTTGAAAGAGAGAGAGAGAGAGAGAGAGAGAGAGAGAGAGAGAGAGAAAGAAAGAGACCCTGGAGGTGAGAGAGTCCACAGGGGGAAAGTTTGGGCGAAAGAGCTGCGAAGTGGAAAGGGAGAGGCGAGATTAAAAGACCAGTTGGCAGGTTGGTTGGCAGGGTATGGTGTTGGTAGGGTGTGTGGAGTGTTGGCAGGGTGTGTGGAGTGTTGGCAGGGGGTGTGGAGAGTTGGCAGAGTGTGTGGAGGGTTGGCAGGGTAGGGTGGAGTACTGACAAGATGAATGGAAGTTTGAGCAATGAGCCGTGAGGTGAAAAGGGGAGAGAGGCGAGGTAAACAAAAGAAGTAGGTGGTAGTATAGGCAGGGTAGAGTGTAGAGCAGGCAGGGTAGGGTGTAGAACTGGCAGGGTAGGGTGTAGAGCTGGCAGGGTTATAGGGCAGAGTGTGGCTAGGAATTCTACAAGCTCAGAAGTCAAAGAAAACCACCACAAATAACTGTATCCCCTCCATCTCCACCCCATCAGTTTACTCGACTCTTACCCCTTCCTCCATCTCTTACTTTCCCCTGTCACCAATCTCTCCCCCACCTCCCCCCATTTCTCACCCCTTCTCCTTTTCTCTCCTTCACCCCACTTCACCCCTCCCCCCACACACACCTGCTCACACAGAATCATGCGCGAAACTAACAGGTAAATGAGATAAATTTCATGTATGGGCAGAGCTGAAGAACGCGCATTTCAGTCTTTAATTGTTATTATTATTATTACTCTAATTATTGACAGTAGTGAGGCTAGGGCATGGTGATGGCAGGAGAGAGAGAGAGAGAGAGAGAGAGAGAGAGAGAGAGAGAGAGAGAGCAGTTTAGCAACCTCATACACACGCTCCTCCCATTCTCAAAGCATTATCATACCATTTGTCAGATCATTTCACTAGTGCATAACATAACACAACGAGAACTACACACACACTATCACACCTTACAGCACGCAACACACACACACACACACATACACACTAACACACACACACACACACACTACTACACCATCTCACTATCACACCACATTACGTTACACTACCACACCATAACACCACACTGCCTCACCACTAAGTCATACCATATCACATCACACCACACACCACACCACCCCATCACATCACACAGCACCACACCACTTGTCTATACTACCTCTCAACACAATCATACAACACCACACCACCACACCACACCACACAACTACAATCTCTCCTAAGACACACACACACACACCAGGTAGTGTACACGCTAGGTTGTTCCTCTTTAGTGCGACGCGGAAATAGTTGTCTAAACCTCCCTGGAGCATCTCTGACGCACTGAGAGAGAGAGAGAGAGAGAGAGAGAGAGAGAGAGAGAGAGACAGAGAGGCCAAACAAAACGCTTCTTCTTCACAAACAAACATCAAAGAACTTCCATTGTTTGTGTTGTCTAATTGCAGTTCGCCATTATGATACAATATTCATTTTTGTCCTGCAGCGGTGGGCCACTGCTGCGATGAATGCCTTTGTTATTCATTCACACTGTTGATCTGTTGTGGAATAATAATGATGATGATGATGATGATGATGATTATACTACCACTGCTAAGACTACCGGTATAACTGCTTCCACTTCAACTACAACTACCACAACTACTATTAAATAACAACATCAACAATAATAATAACAACAACAATAATAATAATAATAATAATAATAATAATAATAATACTGTGCTTAACTTGTAATACCATAGTGTTTAACTTGTGATCTCGCCTGTCGTATGAAATGATTATTTACCGTAATCTGTACTGTGCTGGGGATCGAACCCAGGACTTTCAGATGACACACAGACAGCCTGCAATCTTTATTCATATAGAGTAAGAAGAGGTAGTACAGTAGAACATTTTTTTTTTCACTCCATAGAACTGGGCCACTCACAACTTGAATTCTGTGTTATGTTCGATGCGCATTCGCTGAGACAGGAATGAGTCTCCTTGATTATTAGCCAGATTTAACTTCTTGGACATCAACTGAGCTAAAAAGAGGCTGGGAAGCTATGTCAGGTGAAGAAAAACCAACTGGAGCGGTTGAAAACTTAGATCCTATGGCGTGAAAAGAGAAGCGCAGACAACATGGAGGGAAATCTGGCAACACTCTGACGTCGCAGAGAACGTACCAGATACTTCTAGACACGCAATTAATGCCTATTATTTTCTATTTCGTTAATGTTCTAAGCTAATTCTGTTTGAGGAGCTATCTATACTTGAATAATCCTTTACGATAAATGTAGAATCACTGAAAAATCTTGCTCAGTTCAAATTCAAAACCTAGGGTGTTTATTTACATTGAGTGGCAGCACCAAAATTCATGATGGCGGTCGGGCGAAAGCGATGTTGCCATATGAAGTGGGTAGTGTTTATTCTATTTATCTCCGAGGCAGGCGACATAGGGTATTCTTTTGGATTATTTTTGCTACCTCCAGACGATTTGACTGAGCTTAAGGAGTATTTGCCATACTGAATGGGCAATGACTCGTATTCTAAGGCCCGAATTTGCTTCGGTTAAGGAGGCACCGTAACATCATTTCCTAAGCGATTTATTTTGCTTATTACAACTCAGTGTCCTCTTCCGTGTTACTTAAATTAGTCTAATATCACAATACTCTACACAAATAAATTACAAAACTATTAGCCAGCCGTATTCAAAATTAAATCGGTAAGGAAAAGGTGTTAGAGAGCTCTCATAACCGACGAGAATACCAGCTTCAGCGTCAGTAAAGATTATGCGTCTTTCACCTCAGATTTCCCCTTACGTGTTACAGATGAAGACAACGTTGATATTAGTGATAGAAATAGCATATAAGAGACTGTTAAGGTGCAATTGGCAAAAATAAATAATTAAATACATAAAAAATCCGTCGCTCGTTTTGCCTGCTCGTAATAGCACACGAGATAACACTACACATTGTAACCTTCATTAGCATAACACATAACACTGGCATAATACGTTACTATTTACATCACTGACAACACACATACCCGTGGCACAATATAGCACATATCCCTAGCATAACAGAGGATAACACCACACACAAACACCACCAACATAACACACAGGATAACACCACACCTTTCGAAACATCAAAACAGAGCACATAACACTATAAATCACGTTACCAAACACTTCACTGACACAGCACAGGGATAACACTTGCATAACACAAATAACGCCAAACACATTAATGGCCTAACACAAGACGTAGGTGTTATAGAATGTAATTTTGTTATAATCCTGCTTCCTGTGTTAGGTTTTTAGGTTAACACAGTGGATTATTATATTACACAGGAGAACACTAAACTTTACATCACATTCAGAGACTAGACACCACACTACCACACTTAACACCACAATGCCACACTTTATACCACACTACCACACTTCATTCCACATTACCACACTTAACACCACACTGCCACATTTTATTCCACACTACAACACCGCACTACCACTACACTACCACACTTTAACACCGTACTGCCACACTTTAACACACCACTAGCACACTTTCAAACCACACTTCCACACTTTATTCCACACCACTACACTTTATACCACAGTAGTAGTGTGCAGTGTGATGTTTGAGGCAGAGAGAAGTGTTCGTGAGCTATATTTTGTTATGGGTAAGATACAGATATGAGTAAATGTGCCGTGGAAAAGACAGGACATAGTAGAATAATATGTGAGTTGGATTTTGTGTTGTGTTGTTTTGAGACGACGCAGGGAAAGTCTGGAATCCCGGGTGTACTATTAGCTAAGTCACCCCTGCGATGCTAATGACCTTGTTACAATGGTCTATGCTGATTAGGCTGCTGAGAGAGAGAGAGAGAGAGAGAGAGAGAGAGAGAGAGAGAGAGAGAGAGAGAGAGAGAGAGAGAGAGAGAGAGAGAGGGAGAGAGAGAACACACACACACACACACACACACACACACACACACAGAAATATTCCTTTCCTTTGGATCATTTGCAAGGAAGTTGGCATTTGCAGGGAAGGCGCAATTTTTCAAAGGATTTCGGTTCATTTGTGATTTCGGGAAAAGACGAACCATTCCCCTGCCTATCGTTCATTTTGAAAACCTCAGAACTATGAACGAAATATTCCACTACTTTTGTGTGTCCGTCTCTCCTTTAAAATTGGCAGTCCTTGGTAAATGAAGAAAAGTTGAAATATTCCACTTGTCTTTTTATCCTTCCTTCATTTTCGCTAATTTTTTCAAGAGGACGTCAGGGAATTTAGAAACAACGAATTATTCTCTTCTGGTTCTTCTGTCTGTCAGTGGAAAACAGCAAATCGAAGAAACATTTAGCTGACGTCATTAAATATAAAAAAAAAGGGCAAAGAAAATCAAAGTTAAGAGTAAAAATATAAGTCTATCCCACTGTGTTCTTTTGGCAGGCGGAGAGGAGCAAATATAAGAGCATTGACAACTAAAACAAACATTTCCTGTATGTTGGTTAATTTGTCAGTATGAGGTGAATGCTTAAAGAACGAAGCAATCGAATCTTTTCATTCATTTTGAGACGTAATAAGAAAATACATTCCCTTTCGTTCATCGAGCATGCAGAGAGAAGCAAATGTATAAACAAGGAAGGCAAAAACGAGGAAACGTTTCACTTGCACTGGGTTCATTTGTCAGTGTGTGGTGATGCCTAAAGAACGAAGAATTTTAGAGGTAATAAAATAAAATCCATTCTCTTTCGTTAATCTAGCAGAGGGAGAAAAGCCAATGGAGAGCAAAAACAAAGAAGATTTCTGTTCCGTTTGCTTCATTTGTCAGTGTGTGTTGATGCCTAAAGGACGAAGAATTTTAGACTTAAAAAAATAATTCCCTTTCATTCATCTAGCATGCAGAGAGAAGCAAATACAAAAACATGGAAAGCAAAACAAGGAAATATTTCTCTTGTTTTTGGTTGGTCAGTGAGTAGTGAATGCTTAATGAACGAAGAATTTGTAACGCAATAAAAAAAAGTCCATTCCCATTCGCTCATCTATCATGCAGAGAGAAGCCAATACGGGAACAAGGAAAGCAAAAAACAAGGAAGCATTTCTCTTGTTTTTGGTTAGTGTGTAGTGAATGTTTAATAAAGTATTTGTAACGTAATTTAAAAAAATCCTTTCCCTTTCGCTCATCTATCATGCATAGAGAAGCAAATACGGGAACAAGGAAAGCAAAAAACAAGGAAGCATTTCTCTTGTTTTTGGTTAGTCAGTGTGTAATGAATGCTTAATGAAGGAAGTATTTGTAACGTAATTTAGAAAAATCCTTTCCCTTTCGCTCATCTATCATGCAGAGAGAAGCCAATACAGGAACAAGGAAAGCAAAAAACAAGGAAGCATTTCTCTTGTTTTTGGTTAGTCAGTGTGTAGCGAATGCTTAATGAATGAAGAATTTGTAACGCAATAAAAAAAAAAATCCATTCCCTTTCGCTCATCTATCATGCAGAGAGAAGCCAATACGGGAACAAGGAAAGCAAAAAACAAGGAAGCATTTCTCTTGTTTTTGGTTAGTGTGTAGTGAATGTTTAATGAAGGAAGTATTTGTAACGTAATTTAAAAAAATCCTTTCCCTTTCGCTCATCTATCATGCAGAGAGAAGCAAACACAGGAACAAGGAAAGCAAAACAAGGAAGCATTTCTCTTGTTTTTGGTTAGTGTGTAGTGAATGTTTAATGAAGGAAGTATTTGTAACGTAATTTAAAAAAATCCTTTCCCTTTCGCTCATCTATCATGCAGAGAGAAGCCAATACAGGAACAAGGAAAGCAAAAAACAAGGAAGCATTTCTCTTGTTTTTGGTTAGTGTGTAGTGAATGTTTAATGAAGGAAGTATTTGTAACGCAATTAAAAAAAAATCCTTTCCCTTTCGCTCATCTATCATGCAGAGAGAAGCAAACACAGGAACAAGGAAAGCAAAACAAGGAAGCATTTCTCTTGTTTTTGGTTAGTCAGTGTGTAGCGAATGCTTAATGAATGAAGAATTTGTAACGTAACTTAAAAAAAAATCCATTCCCTTTCGCTCATCTAGCACGCAGAGAGAAGCAAACACAGGAACAAGGAAAGCAAAACAGGGAAACATTTCTCTTGCACCGGGTTCATTTGTCCTGATGTGTGAATGCTTACAGTGTCAACAGCAGTCTCTCGTCCATTACATTTGGCTATTGTCCATGCTCCCTGCCTCATTTACGACATAATGAATCGTATTGACTCTGTTCGGCTGGAGTTACTTTGATGGAGGAGGGGAAGGGAGAGGTGAGGGAAGAGCGGTGGAGGAAAGCAGAGGATAGGTCAAGGGAAGGAGGGGAAAATGATGATGATGAGGATGAGGATGAGGAGGAGGAGGAGGAGAGGAGAAGAGAAGAGACAAGAGATATCTGAAAAATGAGGGAGAGGGCGATAGAGATGATGAAATGGAGGAAAGAATGATGATGATGATGAGGAGGAGGAGGAGAAGGAGGAGGAGAGGAACGGAGAGGAGAGGAGAGGAAAGGAGAAGAGACGAGAGGAGAGTGTAAGACGAGGGAGATGGCGACGGAGATGATGAAAAGGAGGAAAGAAAGTAGATGAAGATGATGATGATGATGATGATGATGATGATGATGAGGAGGAGGAGGAGGAGGAGAGGAGAGGAGAGGAGAGGAGAGGAGAAGAGAGGAGAGGAGAGGAGAGAAGACGCCACCAACACCTTAAGCACATTGATGTCTATCTTCAGCTTATTCTTGCTACTTTCAGACGGTTTCATTCAGCTTAGAAAACGTTTATTCCATTGAAGGGGTTAATGAAGGCTATATCTAACCCCTCCAGCTTGAAAAATCCCTCCAGAGCATAAGAAAACCGTCTGGAGGCAGCGGGGAAATAAGATAAAGTACGTTCAGTGTCAGAAACAAATAGGAAAAAAAAAGGTTACTTATGATCGCTTCTCTGATGGTATTCAAGCTTCTAAATTGCCTCATTAAACAGCATGACGTTAAAAAATCATCTACTTCTTAATCATAACTATATCCAAAGCATCTTACCTACAAATCCTTCCTCTAGCTTCCTTTTTTCCATCCAAACCTCAATGTTCATGCACATTAAGTCGTCTTTCAACACAGATATCTTGCCAATAAACTTTTCTTCCAGTCTTCCCACAGCGCCATTAATTCAACCTCACCGCGTCTCCAGTACAGGTGTGTAAAGGTGCAGACGCCTCATTAATCACGTGCAGGTACAGGTGAGCGCTGGCGGGAATCAGTTTACCTGTTTCTACGCGCCCACCCTTACGCTGGAAAGATTGGAGTGCAGGAACGGGGAGGGAGGAAGGGATGGGGCGTAAAGATGTATTTGTGTTACACGGTGGAGTGGTTTGGGAAGAGAGAGAGAGAGAGAGAGAGAGAGAGAGAGAGAGAGAGAGAGAGTAGGAGGTTTGACGTATTATTTATGCTCCTTTCTCTCTCTCTCTCTCTCTCTTTTAACTATGAGAGCCTATACTACTGAAAGGGTTAATGGAGACATCTAACCCCTCCAGTCAAAAAAAAAAAAAAAAATCCCCTAAGCTGAATAAAATCGTCTATGACCAGCAAGAACAATAAAATCACGGAAAGGTAAAATCACGGGCAGGTATGGTGTCACTTTTAAGACGAAGAGATATGAAACTCGCACACACTATCTGGAAAACTTGCTAGGGTTACGAAGCGCGCATCACTAGGTTTCAAAAGTTATCGTTCAATCTCGTGTTATTTATCGTAATGACGCGGTGCCGAGAGTCAATTTGTGTTTTTTTACGCATCCAATCTTTTGCGTAAAATATGAGGCCATCTGCTCTGAGGGGAGGAGGGTTGTATTTATGTTATACGCTGAGGTGGCTAGGCTGATAATATTGTGGAACCAGTGGCGGGCGAGAGATTGAGGAGGAGAGTGTAGGAGAGTATATAAGAGTGCAGAGCGTAGGAGGGTGGATGAGAATGGACCTATTGAAGAATGATGAGAGTGTAGTAGAGTTTATGAGAGTAGGAGTGTGTATGAATGTAATAAAAGTGTATGAGACTGCAGAAGAGTTTAGGAGAGTGTATGAGGGTGAACAGATTGAAGAATGATGAGAGTGTGGGAGAGTTTATCAGGTTAAGAGAGTATATGAGTGTAAGAAAGTGTATGAGATTGCAGAAGAGTTTGGGAGAGTGTATGAGAATGAACTGATTGAAGAATGATGAGAGTGTTGTAGAGTTTATGAGTGTATGAAGTGAATAGGAGTGGACTAATTGGACGACGAAGAGGTGGAAGTAAAAGAAGAGGGTGGAGAAGTATATAAGCTGGAATCAGAGGCTACAAATTTATAGATGCTAGGAAAACACATACTTTTATCCATTTTCTTCAGATTTAAGCTTCACGTTTTAAATACAAGCACCCATGGACATCACAAATATCTCTTCAACTGAGGAAAACACCTGTCCATTCTCTGTGACGCTTTTTCTTGTATTTCTTCCCCATTTCTTTAACATGGGTCTTTCCTAACTTGAATTCAGTAATTTGGTGATGTCCTGTGTAAATGAAAAGTGCATCGTGGTAAAGAGTTAAAGGGTAAGCTCATTTAAGTCAGAGAGAGAAGTTCTTGTTGCATATATTGCTGGATGGATGTCGTGGCCTCTCTTTCTGTGTGTGTGTGTGTGTGTGTGTGTGTGTGTGTGTGTGTGTGTGTTTATTACATTCCTGCCTCCATATACTCATGCCCATCATAGTTCTGTACCTGAGAAATCAAACAATTCTTTCTTTTCTTTTCAGATGGAAGACGAGCAGTAAATACAAGAGCCTCGGTTGCTGAATGAAGTCCCCGAAATAAACAGATAGACAGACAGACTGATAGATAAATGAATAAAGAAATAATTAGCCACATTCAGACTCAAAATGAATCTATAATTTGTGAATCCAACAAGAAGATGGAAAAGTACTTGGATCCTGAAAAGCAAAATTGTACTAGAAGACATATATCAAATTACACTATTGTGATTGTCATATATTCCTGGGATTACTGAAGGGAGAGAGGGAGAGGGGAGAGGAGAAGGAGAGAGGGAGAAGTGGAACGGGGTAAGAGGTGAGAAGTGAAGGACAGGAGAAGTACTGTATGTGACGTGTGTAGACGAGAGACAAGTGAGGAAGAAAGACAGTGAAGTACAGGGTAATTGACGAAGAAGTGTGAAAGACAGAGAAGTGGAAAGACAACGTGAAAAGAAGTGTGGGAATATAAGAAGCCTCCAACACCCACACCCACAGACACCCACGAAAAGTACAAATAAAAAAAAAACACTCTACACCCCAACAAACACTCCCACAAAGACCCACACCCATATAAACCCCACTGCCATACAAACTAGCTTCACACACACACACACACACACACACACACACACACACACACACACACACACACACACAAACCACCCTCACACAACCCACACCAACACATTCTCTAAAACCACACAACCACTGACTCACTCCTTCCCACAACCACAACCTCACCCTCTCAAGCCGCCATAACTCACACACATACCCCCGTCAAGAACCCACACCCACACACTTCCAAAATCATCCCTACACAGCCCTCCCTCCCACAAATCACCCCCCTCAACTCACCCTTCCCACTCACCCCCAGTCCACCACCACTCCGTCAAAATGTATGGCATGGTAGGGGGCGGTGGCAGTGCCTCGAGTGGCAGTGGTAACAAAACGGGTTCTCGTCGCACCACACAATATCGTTCCACAGCATCGGCCTCCAGTGGTGGTCATGCAAGCGGGGGGACCGGACGTGCCCCCCGATCTCTCTACAGACGGCTATTAACCTTCATCAAACAGGCTTGGACTGGGGTGAAATTTGGATCGGGTACGTACAGTGTGGCTGACTTTTTTCTTAGTGATTATAATTGGTGTGTATGTATGTGTGTGTGTGTGTGTGTGTGTGTGTGTGTGTGTGTGTGTGTGTGTGTGTATCTCTATCTAAGGAAGAGACAAAATTCCTCAGTATCTACATTATCAAAAAGAAAAAAGTTTGAGGTAGCCAGATGTCAGGTTGTGGCGAGCGACCAGAAAATAAAATCCACAATTCAAGACCCAAACAATAGGCTCTTTTGTCTGACCCTGGTTCACCTCTCACTCACTGGGCCAAAAGGATGAAAAAAAAAGAAAGAAAAAGAAAGAAAAAAGAAGGGGGGGGAGAGGGAGTAAAATCTAGGCTAACAAGGGAGGGGAAAAAAGGAAAATTACATTAACTTTAAATGGGAAAAAAAAGCAATAGAGAAAGAAAGGAAATAATTATTCGTCATTAAAGATTATAAATGAGACAAAAAAAATTATGTTGCTTATTGAATAGCTTATAAAAAAATCCAGGTCAGGTATAATACAGGCGAGAGAGAGAGAGAGAGAGAGAGAGAGAGAGAGAGAGAGAGAGAGAGAGAGAGAGAGAGAGAGAGAGAGAGATTTGGGTCAGTTTTCAAAGGTGAGTATATATGAAAAAAATAAAGATTAAATTTCGAATCAAGATAAATAACATTAAGAAAGAGAAATCACACACCGTACAATTTAGGGACCTGCATATAACACTGACTTGTTTGCAGGGTGTATCTATAACTAAATCTATCAGTCAGCCTATCTTGTGATCACCACTTTCCCCACTGCAACCGGATTTCATGACCTTTTCTTTCTCCTATTTATTTATCGCTCCTACAATCACTGCCTCTTCTCTCCCACCTCTCTCTCTCTCTCTCTCTCTCTCTCTCTCTCTCAAATCTCTACCCCTCCATCCTACTCTCTTTATAACTCTCAAATCTCCTTCCATCTATCACACTACCTATTTATCAATCCGCCTCCCTTCCTATCAGTCTGGCTATTAGTCATTCACCCTCCCTTTCTCTCAGCTGGCAATCTATCCATCAATCAACCATCCTTGCTTTCAGTCTACCTACCTATCTAACTATCTAACCTCCCAAATCTCTCCCCCGCAGACTCAGAACTGGAAATCCTAGAACAAGAACCCAGATACAGGCCAGAAGACATCAATGCCCTCTGCCGCACCACACACTTCACCAGGGCGGAACTACAGCGTCTCTACAGGAGCTTCAAAGATCGATGTCCCACTGGAATGGTCAAGGAGGAGGCCTTTAAGGAACTATACTTTCAGATGTTCCCGAAAGGAGGTGAGTTGGAGGGTGGATGGATGAATGGATGGATGGATGGATGGATGGATGGATGGATGTTTGGTAGGAGGGAGGGAGGGTGGATGGATGGTTGGCTTGGATGGAAGGATGAGTGGATGAATGGTTGAAGATGGATGGATGGATGGATGTACAGCCTGTAGGTGGGTAAGTAAATGGGTGCACTGAGATGGATAGATACAGACAGGTAGATAAATATATGGATGGAGATAATGGCTGAATGGATAGATGGAAGTAGGCACGTAGATGGGAATAGAGGGATGAACAGATATATAGGATGGTAGATTAAGTGGATGTAATGCCTGTGTACTGTGTGGTTTTGTAAACACTGCCAGTTAAGTGTGTAATATTCCCTCCAAACACACTCTCTCTCTCTCTCTCTCTCTCCACACATACAGAAAACAAGAGCAAACGAAAACCTAACTCCCCTATGTACAATACTAATACTGCATAGTGTACTACCCATGTACTAACAGTGTGCCTCCGTACACACACAGCCAGCTCCAGCAAGTACCCCCATTACGTGTTCAATAACCTGGACAAGGAAAATACCGGAGTAATTAACTTTGAGGTGAGTGATAGTTATGTACTCAAGGGATATTGGGTTTGGGTGATGATGATGATGATGATGATGGGAAAGAGGAGGAATAAGAAGAAGACGAAGAAGAGGAGGAGGAGGAGGAAGGCGATGATTATATTACTAAAACTATAGTTGGGTTACTACCACTTGACAGAATCTACAACTTCTTATCAACTGCTGGACTGTTAAAGAAGAGAGATATATGTGGCTATCTATCAAAGAGTATTAAAGAAATTACGTATGGATATAATATTGTCTCATTATGCCCTTATATAATAGGTGATTAGCTAAAGGGGGAGGGAAATCTCTTAGGTATGATCAGAGACTGGAAATATGGATAGTAGTGACACGAGCAACTGTGATGGTAATAATAGTAATACATACATAATCACTTTCTATTTTCAGGACATGATCAAGCTACTATCCCGTCTGTCCCGTGGCTCCCTAGATGACAGACTCAAATGGATCTTCTCATTGTATGATCTGAATGGGGACGGGTGTATTACCAGGCAGGAGATGACGGACGTGGTGCAGGCAGTGTATGACCTGATGGGTAAACACACAGACACGCCAGTAGACGAGACGACAGTGGGGCAGAAAGTAGAGGCGCTTTTTACGGTAAGGGTCTGTCTACCATGCGGAGATGTACATAAACACAACACAGATACAAGCACAAACACCAACACAAACACAAGCAGAAACACAAACATACAGACACACCCGTAGACGAGACGACAGTGGGGCAGAAAGTAGAGGCGCTTTTTACGGTAAGGGACTGTCTACCTTGCGGAGATGTACATAAACACAACACAGACACAAGCACAAACACGAATAAACACAAACACAAAGATACCCCAGTAAAACGATGACACTGGGGCAGAAGGGGAGACGCTGTTCACGGTAAGGCAGAGTCTATCTTCAGTAAAAATAAATATAAATTAGGTCTACTCCAGTGTATTTACAAGTTATCTGTTTACGGTAGCATTCTGTTTACATCAAAAGCGATATAGGGACCTGGATTGCAAAGTCTCGGTTGTGTGTCTAGGGGAATGACTGGGTGATTTCCTTGCCATATAATAAGGGTGACTCATTCCCTCATCCCTCCCCCCACAGATCCAAAATAGCGATGGTGATGATGATGATGATGATGATGATGAAGATGATATAATAACCAGCTCACTTAACCTCCCTTCTAAACAGACACTGGATGAAAATGACAGCAATGAAAACCCTGAATAACTTTTAAGCGTCCGACTCTGAGCATAGGCTAGATGACCCCTTCCCTGAGGCCTAGCACTTTACTAACCCTCCTCCTCTCTCCCCGACAGACGCTGGATCTCAACAAGGACGGCGTAATCACCTTAGACGAATTTACGGAGGCGTGTGGGCGGGACAGCACGATCGCCTACAACATCGATGCTATGTTGCAGTGTGACGTCCATGTTTTAAACTCTGGGCGCACACCACAACCCACCCCAACCCCCACCCCTACCCCCACTGCCGCACCCCCACCCCCTCCCCCTCCACACACCCCCGATATCCCCCTCTCCCCGGCCACCTGACACCCACCCCCACCCCACACGCTTCCACTACAAGAAGATTCGATGTTGTAGTATGGGATGATGATCTCGTGAACAGGCCATCAGTATTCCATGTCCAGAGCTACATGCATCAGGAACAATACTGAACTACTGCATCTCGTGAACGGCCTCGAAGCAACGCGTGTTCAGAGCTGGATCCATTACTAAGGATAACTAGATCTCGGGAAAGGGTGCTCTGTAACTCGTGTTCAGAGCTGTATGCCTGGAGTTCCGGATCACAGGAAAGGGCTATGGTGATGGCCAGAGATGGATGTTATTTTGAACATTTTCAAAACAGGACTACAGGCAATCTCTGTTCAGAACTGCGTGCATTAGGAACACTTTTTTTGAACAACTGCATCTTTGGAACGAGCTCTGAGTAGGCTAAGCTCAGAGTTCAATGCATCAGGAACAATAGTGAACTTCTGGGTCTCGTGAACGGGCTCGGGGTAAGCTGTGTTCAGAGTTGGATACATTGGGATGAATAATGTATCAGGAGAAAGGGCTCTCGTAATTTTAGACACGATGATATTTCGAATGACATAGGCAAAGGGCTCCCTGTACCTTGTGTTCAGAACTGAATGGGTGAAGACGAACCTGTAGACCTCGTGAACAGGCTCTGACACCTTTGTTCAGAGTTGGATGTATTAGGAATGAACTACTGATCTCGTGAACGGGCTCTCCTGATGTCGAGAGCAGCATGCACAAAGAAAACTGTGGAATTATGATCTCGTAAAAGGGCTGTCAATCACCCTGTGTTCAAAGACATATTACGAACCATTGTGAAGCATCTCAGTCTTGTGAACAGGCCTTGGTGGTGGTCAGAAGTTGAACTAGATGCATTAGAAACAACTGCAGACCTTCGTGAACAGGCTCTCCGTAACCCATGTTCAGAGTTGTATGTATTAGAAACAATATTACTGAATCTCGTAAACGGGCTACGGTTCAGAGAGGGTGGAGGGATGATTTTTGTCGATTTTTACGAAAGATCCATCGCAATGAGGATGTAAAAATTAAACTGTTCTTACGGGAGTTCTTTGCCACACTTAAATAACGTCATATAGATATTACGAATAACATACGACGTCGTTGTCCAGAAAGGGCTAACGACAACACGAAAAAAAAAAAAAAAAAAAAAAAAATATATATATATATATATATATATATATATATATATATATATATATATATATAACGACACCACACACGCAAGGCTACGAAAGACATAACCACAGGAGCCGGTCAAACTCCTGTGTCATGGCCATATGCAGCCTCAGCATCCTCGTCAGTGTAAGATATATAGAGGTCGTGGTCTTGTGAGGCTTAGGAGGCGCCCTGACACTTCTTCCCTCATCAGCTGCTACGCGTTTGCAAATACCTATCAAGTCAAGAGAAGGTTTAGGAGTAATGTGCATAATAAATCAATGAGGATTCGACTAGAGTAGGTGGATACAGAGAAGGAGATGGAAGAGGTAGAAAAAGAAGAGGAGGAGGAGACAGAAGAGGAAGAGGAGGAGGAGACAGAAGAGGAAGAGGAAGAGGAGGAGTGGCCAGGGAGACTCATGGCTAAGCTCACAAGAACATGGCCTCACAAACGCACGTACATGCATAGATTTTTTCAAGGTCACGTCATATCGTAAGCTTAGTTTATATATCTGTATATCTTCTCTTAATTATGGTGTTACTCAAGCGTTTTATAATATACATACATATATCCAGGTATTCTCATCCGGTACAGTTGCAGTCAATAGTCTTTTTACACGCCTAAGCTTCCGAAATAACGAAACGAAACTACAATCCTTTCAACAAGCTTCAAAATCACTGGCCGACATAACTTTTACGTACCCGCGGTTTCGAACTAATGAACTAAGGCTAGAACATAATCCTTTCGAAGTTACTTGAATGTTAAAGGGTAATTTAGCAGATTTCAATATGTTCTGGTATAGTTTCGAAGCTCTAGCCACAAATTTACAACTCTACCAATCGGCTTCAACAGTACCTCTGACACAGTATCGAAACTCCGAACTCACTGAAGCGAAGTTACAACCCACTTAGCAGTACTGAAGCTCCTAACTAATTAAGCGAGATAGTATCCCTTCCAACCCACCTGAATAATACTAATACTAATTAATCTAGCAACATCCCATCAGGCTCGGACACAGTTTCAAAGCTTCGAACCCAATGAAGTTAAATTCCACCCCTTCCAACCAGCTTGAGCATTAGCAAGAATTCATTTGGTCCCGGCACAATTTCTAAGTTCAAAATTAATGAAGCAAGCTCAGGGCTAAAACACTTCCACTAGCTTCAGTGTATCTGTTTCATTTAGCAGCTTATCATCAACTTCAAACACCATTTCGATGCCCCGGACCAATGAAGCGAGACTGCAACCCTTCGAACACACTATAATATTACCAGTTAATTGAGCATGATCTCATTTCATCATCGAGGTAAAGTAGGTGAATTATTGATTGTAACTGTACCTTCCACTATGATTATATATATATTTTTTTTATTCTATGCTTGCTACCACTAGGAGAATTTGTTCATCTCAGCTGGGGAGAGTTCTCATGGTTCACCCCATCAATGTGTTCTACCTTATTCTTGCTACCACCAGACGATTTTCTTCAGCTCAGGCGAGAACTAGAAGGGTTACACATGGTCCTCATTCACCCCTTCACTACTAGGCTGGTCTCCTAAGCCGAAGAAAATCGCGTGGCATCAGTAAGAATGAAATATAAAACTAATCGGAGCGAAGAGCTTAATAAAAATCTTCATGAGAGACTTCCCTACCTTGAAAAAAAAAAAATTCTCCTTGTGGCAGCTGAAGAAAAAAAAAAAGCTTCACTATCGTCGTTAATAAAAGCTAAAAATCAAAGCTATTTTGTACAGTCAGATTCATAGGCTATTTTTTTGTAGGCTAGAACAATGACGAAAAGTAAATCATTACCTGGGATAAAGGTAACAGGTGGTTAAGAAGAGAAAGAAATCGAAGCCACATTTCCTGATGATGTCATGAAGGAATATGGTCTCTCACATCTATAATATTTCTATCTATCTATCTAGCTTTCAATCTATCTACCTACCTGCATATTTCTATCTATCTATCTATCTTTCAGTCTATCAATCTATCTACCTATCTGTATCTTTCTTTCTATTTCTCTAACACAATTCCACAGCATCAGTTACCTTTACCCCTCGTCAATGGTACATCTATAAATAAATATAAATATACATAACTTTGTGAGAATATAAAATAGATCTATTTTTACTAGTAGAGATTTTATCATCAAAGTAAACTAGATGGAATAATACCCACCTGATACTTTTACCTGGATTCCCTTTTAATTAAGCTCCCTGACACCTTTTCCTAAGTGATTTATTTTCCCTATTACTTCTTACTGTCCTATTCCGTGCTACATAAATCCCTCCACTATCCCCAATGTGCAAAAGGGTATTACCCAACAGTATCCCTAAAATAAATCGCTAGGAAAGAGGTGTTAGGGAGCTTCCTCATCTGACGAGAATATCAACCTAAGATCCATATTCTCATCGGTTAAGGAAGCTCCCTAACACCTCTTCATTAGCGATTTATTTCTAGATATGGCCTGGTAATACACTTTTGTACGTTACTGATGCAGAGTATGGCGATATTGGTAGGATTTATATAACACATAAGAGCACAGTTAATAAAATAAATCGATTAGGAAAAGGTGTTAGGGAGCTTCCTTTCCCGAATCTGGGGCTATGTGTTAAACCCCTTCGTCACGAGGGAGTATATATTAAAAACCCACAAAACCAACTATGCATTTTTTTCCTCTGTTTTATTCCTGCTACCTCCAGACGATTTTCCTCAGCTCAGGGGAGACTTTTCACACTAGAGGGGTTGGATAAAGCCTTCGACAACCCCCCTCCATCGTCAGACAGTCTCCCAAAACTTAAATAAATCGTCTGGTTAAAGAATAAAATGAAAAACTATAGGATTGAAGGATTTATAGAAGGTGGTCATGAATTGTGACCCCCTAGAAACAGCCGGTGGTCATTTGTGTCTTGCGGGGACGGCTCAGGCTGCTGGTGTGGGCGTGGGTGTGACAGTGAGAGTAGGGAATGAATAAATGATGTGGGATAGACGATAACACGTTGCAGTCTGCTGGTGTGGGCGTGGGTGTGACAGTGGGGGTAGGAAATGAATAAATGATGCAGGATAGACGATGATAACGGCTCAGTCTGCTGGAGTGGGCGTGGGTGTGACAGTGAGAGAAGGGATTGAAAAAATGATGCAGGATACACGATGATAACACGGCTCAGTCTGCTGGAGTGGGCGTGGGTGTGACAGTGAGAGTAGGAAATGAATAAATGATGCAGGATAGACGATGATAACGGCTAAGTCTGCTAGAGTGGGCGTCGGTGTGACAGTGAGAGTAGGAAATGAATAAATGATGCAGGATAGACGATGATAACGGCTCAGTCTGCTGGAGTGGGCGTGGGTGTGACAGTGGGGGTAGGAAACAATTAAATGATGCATGGTAGACAACAGGTAATACTGACAGAGCTGTTCCCTCAAAATAAAACACTCGGGCTGCGCAATTCTTGAACCTCCCCTGAAAATCAAAATGGTGTCCTCGAACTGAAAGGGCATGCTGCATTCTGTCACATACATCATACACACACCTGTTTCATAGGTCTTGTTGTTGCTTGAAGCCTGTTTCACTATCCCTTCTAAATAAAATGTTGCAGTAAGATGTGTGTTTTAGTTTCATCCCGTCTCTTACGTGGGAGTGATGATGATGATGATGATGATGATGATGATGATGATGACTTGTACCTCATCCTTTCTCTTAGGTGGGATATGGGGTTGAGATGATGATGATGATGATGATGATGATGATGATGATGATGATGATGATGATGATATGATGATGATGAAGAGAAGAACAATGAAAAAAAGCCACTATGATAACAAACACCTACTGAAAAAGATAAAAAATATATATATACACACGAGAATACGAAGAATCTACTAAACAAAACAAATCGCCAAGGAACAGGAGTCACGAAATCAACAACACACGAATCCACAGCTTTTCGTAACTCCACACATCACTCCACATCACTCCCCTCCCCTCCACTTTCCACCTGGCCAATCTTCCACATACCTAACTTTCTCGCTTTCTCCCCTAAAGGCATCCTTGTTCAGTATTCCACTACGATTATTCTTACACACACACACACACACACACACACACACACACACACACACACACACACACACACACACACACACACACACATTACATATACATACACACTCGCCCCCTCCTCTCTCTCTCTCTCTCTCTCTTACACACACACACACACACACACACACACACACACACACACACACACACACACACACACACACACACACACACACATTACATATACAGTCTCTCTCTCTCTCTCTCTCTCTCTCTCTCTCTCTCTCTCTCTCTCTCTCTCTCTCTCTCTCTCTCTCTCTCTCTCTCTCTCTCTTCCACACCTTCTTTAACCTCTCCCCTCTATGCATACACTCAACACTTTTAACATCCTACCCTCTCTCTCCCATGCATATCAAACACCCTACCTATCTACCTTCAATACCTACCTACCTACCTACCTACCAGCTTATCTACCAGCCTCTTCATCTACTCTTCAGGGTCCTATAGAAATCTACCATAAGCACTGATGGTTCGTTCCTCTCTTTTTTTTTAACCATTTCCAAAATTTTCAGCTCTACCTCAGGCATATTCTGTAATTTTCCTTAAACTTATAAAAGGACGTAAAAATAGATGTTTTGGTGTTCATATTGCTAAGTATTTTTATGAGTTTCAATATACCCGTGCTTAAAAGGGTGAAAAATATATTCTTTTTTAACAGACACTGGGCAACTTGAGAGAGAGAGAGAGAGAGAGAGGGGGGGGGGAACACCTGCACAAGACAATCTATACTCTTTTTACTTCAACTTGGCCTAAAAATACCACCACAACACCTCAACTGGTGACCTGTAACCATAGATAAACACTAGAATTTGGTGCTAGTCACGAAGAAGTGCTAGGGAGAGGGTGCAGAGCCATAGCATTGTCTACGTGAAACAAGCAACAGAAGGACGAAAATCATGGCCAAGTGCACCTCTGTTTTACCTCTATGGGATACGTAATTTTTTTTTGTTCAGCTTTCTCAGTACAGTAACTTTTGGGGATAGCCTGTTCTTTTTGCCATCAGACGGTTTTTCTTCAGGTTAAGAGGGGTTCAGAGGGGTTAGGGGGTTGATGGAGGCTGTACCTAACCCCTCCAGTTCCAAGAGTCTTTCCCAAGCTTATAAAAATCGTCAAAAGCGAGCAAGAATGTAATCAAAGGAGGTCATAGTATTCAGGAAGTTTAAAGTAACTCCGCATATGTATGATATGAAAAACAGATAAAAAGATAGACAGATAGACAGACAGATAAACAGACAGATATATAGATAGATAGATAAATAAAAAGATGAGGTATTCTTGCGTCTCGACTCTTCCTCTTCAGAACGAAAAAAAATCCTCACGTGTCTCTTCTCACCTCTTCTCTCTCCCTCCCTTCCTCCCCAACCTGCTCCCCCTCTCATCTCTCTCCAACTCTCCCCCTCTCCTCCTCGCCCCCAACTCTCTCTCCCCAAGTCAAGAGCACTCTGATGTCAACTGAACGTGCAAGATTTAAAAAAAAATGCAAGTCTACCGCACTGCAGAAATATATTACTGCGATCATCATCATCATCATCATCATCATCATCATCATCAGCCAGGATTATCATGTCTTGGGGTGGGGTGGGGTGGGTAGGGAAGGGAAGGGAAGGGAAGGGAAGGACAGGGCAGGGCAGGGCAGGGTAAGGCAGGACAGGGTAGGGTTGAGTTGGGCAGGGTACGGTAAAACTGGATAGGTTTGGGTTTAGTTAGGTAGGGTTGGGTAGGGTAAGGTAGGACAGGGTAGGGTTGAATTGCGCAGGGCACGGTGAGGTAGGGTAAGATAGGGTATGGTAAAGCAGGGTAAGGCAGTAGGGTAGGGTAGGGTGAGGTGCTGTTTGCTGTATATTGAACCTGTTTGGGGGAATGGAAGGAAGGGGAGGGGGAAGGGAGTGAATTTGAAAACAGCTACAGGCTTTTGAACTGGGAACATTTTCAATTAAGACAGAGCAAATATTGACCTATTGGAGGGACAGGATATACCAAAGAAGAGTAAATAAAACCTAACGAAATAAAGATATAACAGTAACTCGTAACTATCATCATCATCATCATCATCATCATCCAAACTCTTCTTCACAGCTAAAGATTGAGTGAGGTAGGATTCAAAAAACAAGATAAGAATGAGGAAGAAGTGAGTGAGTATTCAAGCCGACACATACACATTTAATCACCGAAGTAAGTGATAATAAAATTCCTCCTCCTCATCAATCATCATCATCATCATCATCATCAATCATCATCATCATCATCATCATCGTCGTCGTCGTCGTCATCATCATCATCATCATCATCATCATCATCATCATCATCATCATCATCATCATCAGAATAAAAATGAGGAACTATCAGCATCATGTCTTGTGAAATGGGCCACATAATCATCCACACACCATTTAATTCACTCAGACTAAGTGTTTAAGGGAATGGTGACCAGCCTCACTCGCCCATGAACTGCATTATGTGAGCAATAAATTCTAACCACCTTCATAATGTTAGCCCTCACGCACATCTTCTGGCTGGAGCGTCTTATTCCACTACACCACCAGGCATCATTTAGTTATGGTTACTATGGTTACTACCCAACGTACCATTATGCATCATTTGGTTATATGGTTACCACCCAACGTAGTGCGCGGTAAATGATTTCTGGGTTACGGGACACCATTTGGCTTGTCAATCAGAGTTAACGTAGAGCTACATCAAGTGAATGGATGTCAGGCACAAGGATGAAATAAAAAGGCGTCGTAGGGGTGAAAGGGTTAAGTCAACGGTGAAAGATGCAGGCCGGTTGCGTGTTTGCATTTGCTCAGGTGCACAAAAACGTAGTATTGGTTTAGCCCACGCATACCCAAACCTCAAACCGGGCCCACTGCAAGCCAAAGAATATTCCACGCATTCAGAGTGGTCGGAAGAATATCATAAATCCACCTCAAGTTCTCTCTCAAAGGAGGTAGTCTCATCCTGGCTCCTATGACCCACTCTCAGCTAAATAAAATCCTCAAATAGCTATCAAACTACACTTATCCCATGAAAAGCATTAACCATCATTTCACCCGCGGGAGACGAAGCTACTGTACATTTTCGATTTAGTCTCCCTGCCCCCTTAATTTCTCTTTTCGTTTTCTTTTGGTTCTCATTTTTATTTTTCTGTTTTTATTCTCTCTTCTTCCCAATGACCTTTAAATTCAGATTTAAATAGGCCTTTCATACTGGCAGAATTTAATGGAGATAATTTGTAATCCGTAATGAAAAGTTATATTAGATCGTCTGGTAGAAGCAAGGTAGGACACACACACACACACACACACACACACACACACACACACACACACACACACACACACACACCACCTTCATGCCTTCCCTTCAATGACCGTGAGTATGGATCTGGGAAATTTATTTTTTCCTCATACTTGGTGGACAGAACGAATCTCACACTCACACACACACACACACACACACACACACACACACACACACACACACACACACACACACACACACACACACACACACACACACACACACACACACAATAAAAAACGTAGCTACACTTGCTCTCAGAGAAGCCAAGATGTCCTTAAGATGCTCAAGAAAATATGGTGAATTTGTCGTAAAAACGTTTATAATTTCACTAAATATACAGAACCTTGGAAGCCTCACACACACACACACACACACACACACACACACACACACACACACACACACACACACACACACAATCACCGCAACGAAGCTGAATTATATACCAACGATCTGTCAACAATTTTTAAAAATCACTAAAACAGAAATGGAGTGAAACTGGAACAAACACAAGCATACAAACACAGGAGAGAGAGAGAGAGAGAGAGAGAGAGAGAGAGAGAGAGAGAGGGGCACTTACCTTAGCACTATCGCTGAGGTGAACCAAACACAATGCTTCCTTGAGCTTGTTATGTACACTTAAATCCACCACTTATAATTCCATCAGAACTTTTACACTTATCTCACACTTTCAAAACTCGAGCTGTAGTTGTGCATAAAATTATTTAACAGTTTCATCGTTGATTGTATCGCAACCAAACAATTTTCTTGAGTGTAAGGTTAAATCAAGACTGTTTTGGTTTATTTTTGTCATTCGTAGTCTCCAAACACTTTTTTTCTTGGTCTTAACTCGTGCATAAAATTGTTTGTTTTAATAAGTTTCTCGTCATTTCTTACGTTACCTGTTTGTGTGTAATTTTACGTCATTCGCAGTTGGTGTGTGTGTGTATGTTTGTGTGTGTGCGTTTTGAGTTATTTGTGCATTTTTTTCCAAAGTTTCTCGTCTTCTTTTCAACTGGCAAACACTTCACAGGCAACCTCTCTTTGGACTTAAGTTGCGTTGTGGCTAAGTTTGCATGTTAGTTCATCTTCACTCACAGATGACCGACAGACACGCGAAGTTTTCGTTTCTCAATCACTCTAGTAACGCAAAGATAATAAGTGTGGCGGAGTAGCAGCAGCACTCTTCACTTTACAACCTCTATAGTAAAGCAAAGGTAATCAATGTGGCAGAGTAACAACAACAATTTTCACTTTACAACCTCTATAGTAACGCAAAGGTAATCAATGTGGCAGAGTAACAACAACAATTTTCACTTTACAACCTCTATAGTAACGCAAAGGTAATCAATGTGGCAGAGTAACAACAATTTTCACTTTACAACCTCTATAGTAACGCAAAGGTAATCAGTGTGGCAGAGTAACAACAATTTTCACTTTACAACCTCTATAACGCAAGGGTAATCAATGTGGCAGAGTAACGATCGACAGTAACGAGGACAAGATGAGTACCGCAGCAAAATGGAAAACGGTGAACAGATGTGATGAACAGCAAGGATAAAGCACACTCCCACTCACTCCACTGATGCACAGACACGCAAGGTATGATGAAATATTGAGCTTGAACAAAGAAAAGAAAAATAACTCACTTCAGATTCTCACTTATATCACTAACGCTGAAACACGTAAAGTAAAGCTAAGTAGTGAGTGAAGACAAGTCTCTCACTTCCAAAATCCGGCAAAATAATGAACGCAAGTAACAAGCATTAACAGGCAGAGTTATCTCGCTTCTGCCAAGTGTCTCTCTACTCTCAAACACACGCTATGTAACGAGACACTAGAACAAGAACAAAATCCAGGTTCAGTCTTTAACTTACAGATTGACAAGAACAGTTATTAAGAACAGAGCGGCACACGAAAGCATCCAGCCTTCTCAACAGACACACATAAACTGGATGCTTTGTCCTCCTGCTGCTTGAGCCAGGTGAACACACGGGGTATCCAGATGCCAACTAGGGATTTCAACAGTGCATCATCTACCTATCTAGTTTTTGCTCTCGCGGATCTACTTTTAACCCTCTCATCGTCATCATTATTAACATCATCATCACCGTATTCTCACTGATTTACGTGGAGTCTGTAAGGTCTGTATAATATTGAAAAGAACACAAATAAAATCGGGCAACTCCTCAGTGTCCAAACGCCGCCATTCACGCATCATTCAAGTCTTCAAAATATTGCTTTCTCCTGATTTACCAAGTCCTGACAGTGTCCAAAGAGCACTGAAGATTGTCAAATGGTGTTCTTAGTACCACAGTTAAGCTTGAGTACATAATTAACGAAAATAAATGACATAAATGACTCACGAGAAGAGAGTGAGAGAGGTCTATAGTTGCCAGATGGTGCTATATTTCCCTTCTAAGATTTAGATACATTAAGCTTTCTCCCTGATTATAAATATATTCATGAAGATATTGAAGATACTGAGAAATATGCATTGTAATTAGTTAGGTAAGATTCTTTAATTACTTAGAGATGATTATTATGTAAGTCGTAACATGTGGGCTGTAGGTGGCAGGATGAGGAGATGGTGGGGAGATTGGGGGACTGACTGGGGGATGGGGGAGAATACTAAGAAAACGATTACAAAAGGGTTGAAACTAATAAGAGAGAGAGAGAGAGAGAGAGAGAGAGAGAGAGAGAGAGAGAGGGAGTCAGTAGAGAGTAGAGAGAGCCTTTGAAGTCTCCATACAGGATGATGGGATGAAATTCTGAACTTCAGTTAGCTTTTAGGATTTACATAAATATCAGAGAGAGAGAGAGAGAGAGAGAGAGAGAGAGAGAGAGAGAGAGGGGGGGGGGAATCTGTGGAAGCAAGGACAGTAGGCGGGAATGAGGTTGACTGTGTGCAGAATGGGCAGTAAAGAGGGGAAGGAGGCAAGAATCTCAGGAATGACGACCAGATTACTCTTTCTCTCCACCTTCAGAGTGAGGAGGAGGAGGAGGAGGAGGAGGAGGGAGAAGGATTAAAATTCTAAGGAGAGAAGGAGGAAAGGACTAGGAAGATGACTAACTCTTAAATCAGCGGCATCTGAGTTATTTCTGTACTGGGTGACATGATTAAAAGTCTATCTATCCGTCTATCTATCTATCTATCTATCGATTTATCTAACTATTTATTGCCAGGCGCCTTAATCCCGTAAGGGGTAGCCACAAACAAATCGTCTCCTTGTCGCCCTGTCCTTCGCCATTCACACCCGTCTCTTCTATATCTCCCCACTCCATCCCTCACTTATCCTTGGTAACCATCTTCTCTCCCCCTCCACCTCACTCTCCTAGTCAGTTTCTCACTCTCCAAGCTCTCCACATGGCTGAACCACCTCAAAGTGTTTCTCTTAACACTTTCAGTCACATCCACATCAACACCACAAGTCTCCCACGCTTCCTCATTCGTCTGTCTCTCCACATAACTCCACATGCTCCTCTTACCTAACTCATTTCTTGTGTGTGTGTGTGTGTGTGTGTGTGTGTGTGTGTGTGTGTGTGTGTGTGTGTGTGTGTGTGTGTGTGTGTGTGTGTGAACAGTATACCCCAAAAAAGTTCTAACCTAATCCAAATTCGACCAGATTTGATGGACGTGTTGAGGGTCATCCAAGCAGGAAATAATTGAGCTTAGAGACGACTAGGTCAAAGGTCAAGGTCACAGGATAAAGGTTGTGGGAGCAGATGTTGAACTCTCTGTGTGCTCCTTCTTGTTCAGGTGTTCAATTTCCTTTCCCATCCCCCTTCCCTTCTCCCCCCTCCCCCTTCCTCCTCTCTCTCTCTCTCTCTCTCTCCATCAAATTACTCCCCCTCCCCCCCTTCAACCCATTTCTTTATTATCTCTCCCCTCCCCCAGAGCCTCACTTAATCTCCCCCTAAATCCCTCCCTCCCTCTCCCCTCTCTCCCTTTCCCTCCCCTCCTCTCCCTCCCTCCCTCCCCCTTTCTCTCTACACTTGCCATTTTTACCATACACACTCTCTTTTCTCTCTTATCCCTCTTTCTCTTTCCCTTTCCCTTCCACAGATCTCTCTCTCTCTCTCTCTCTCTCTCTCTCTCTCTCTCTCCCCATTACCTCACTCTGTTATCATCATCCCTCCTTTCTCCCTTCATTTATAATCTCCCTTTCTCTCCATCCTGTCTTCTCTCTCCCTCCCTTCTCATCCTCTTCCCTCTCCCCTTCTCATGTCCTCTACCTCTCTCCATCTTCTTTAACCCTCATCTCATCTCCCACAAGCCTTCCCTGCTCCTCCCTCCCTCCCTCCCCACTTGTCTTCATCCTCCCTCCCCCCCTCTCTCCTCACCCTCCCATTGTCTTCCTCACTCTTCCTTCCTTCCTCATCTTCCTTTCTCTTCTCCCTTCCTCCTCATCTTTTCACTCATAAACTTCCTCCCCTCCCTCTTCAAACTTTCTTAATTTCTCTCTCTCTCTCTCTCTCTCTCTCTCTCTCTCCTGTCTTCATTCTCTCAACCCATCCTCCTCATCTTCCCTTCATCTCTTTCCCTCCCTCTTCTCCCTTTCTCCTTCTCCCTCTTACCTCATCTAAGCAGCCTCTTCTCAGCTAAATAAAATCGTCCGGATATAGCATGAATAAAAAACAAATAAATAAGTCACTAAATGGAAGGGATTAGGGGAGATTTCTCGAAGTGAAGGGGTCAAATATAGCCCTTATTCTCGTCGGTTGTGGAAGTTCCCTAACACCTTTTCCTAAGCGATTTATTTTGCCTATTACACTTTACTGTCCTCTTCTGTGTTAAATAAATCCTTCCAGTGTGGCCATACTCAACATAAACAACGTACAAAAGGATATTCACCACCCATAAAAAAATAAATCGCTAAGGAAGAGGTGTTAAGGAGCTTCCACGAAAATACGAGACAAATCAATCGCTAAGGAGGAGGTGTTAGGGAGCTTCCACGAAAATACGAGACAAATCAATCGCTAAGGAGAAGGTGTTACGGAGCTTCCACGAAAATACGAGACAAATCAATCGCTAAGGAAGAGGTGTTAGGGGGCTTCCACGAAAATACGAGACAAATCAATCGCTAAGGAAGAGGTGTTAGGGAGCTTCCACGAAAATAAGAGACAAGTCCTCCACCAACCCTGAAATCACGCTCTCGTCCTGAAGGGGTTTCTGATTATGCTCACGCCTTAGACTTTAGCATCTTATGTATTTTTCTTAGCTCACAGATTTCTCCAAGACGCTTTTCTCCCTCTCGGTGATAAGTCTCCTCTCTCTCTCTCTCTCTCTCTCTCTCTCTCTCTCTCTCACACACACACACACACACACACACACACACACACAGACACACACACACACACGCACACGGGCTACGTTAACAAAGATACATTACCATACCTACTACTACTGCTACTTCTCTCTCTCTCTCTCTCTCTCTCTCTCTCACTGGAATAATAATAATAATAATAATAATAATAATAATAATAATAATAATAATAATAAGGATAATAACAATAATAAAAATAATTGTAGCAGAAGTAGTAGTAGTAGTAGCAGTTGTAGTAGTTGTAGTAGTAGTAAAAATAATAATAATAACAATTATAATAATAAAAATAATCCCTACTCTCTCTCTTACAACTCTCTTCTTTTTTTTTCGAATTCTCTCTCTGTTTCATCCCTCAAAATATTCCACTTTTTCCACATTCATTAACGAACTTATATTTTTTGTTCCTTCCTCAAAAACAGCTCCAAAATTATCAGCAAAGTTGGCATTATTGTTTTTTTCTTTCAAACTCACCATTAATTTTTTTCCCTTCTTTTAAAATTGATGAAAGTAGTTGGATTCGACCTCATTCTGACTGGGAAAGGAAAAAACAAAAACAGCATGAACAACAGCAAAAACAACAATTCTACTACTACTACTACTACTTGTACTACTACTACTACTACTACTACTACTACTACTGCTACTGCTACTGCTTCTACTACTACTGCTACTACTACCGGACTCACCTCTTGCTAGGTGACAAGGCTGCTGGGATTATCTTAACACCATACCTGTGAAGAAGCTATCATCATCATCATCATCATCATCATCATTATTATCATCATCATCATCATCATCATCACCACCACCACCACCATCATAATCGTCATCATCATCGCAGTAGAAGAAGAAGAAGTAGGTCATGACAAATCTGTGTGTGTGTGTGTGTGTGTGTGTGTAGAGAGAGAGAGAGAGAGAGAGAGAGAGAGAGAGAGAGAGAGAGAGAGGAGGGGGCCAACCACAAGTTCTCTCCATGAGGAAAGTTGAGACAGGCGTGAATTTATCAGGAAACTTACCATACACTGAGGGACAACTTCATGCCCTGCCCTCCTATGTGCCCTTCCTATGTGTCCTGCATCTCTGACTTAGTGTGTGTGTGTGTGTGTGTGAGAGAGAGAGAGAGAGAGAGGGAGAGAGAAGGAGAGAGCATAGACAGACAGACAGAAAAATAGATTTAAATATATACATAGATATTAATATTGATATATATAAAAGTGGACAGAGGCAGAAAGACAAATAGACAGACAGATAGATAGATAGATGGATAAATAGATAGATAGATAGACAGACAGATAAAATAATAAGACGAGAGAAAAATAACTACAGATAAAAAGATACTTCGGCCTATAAATAGCTATTATAGACAGATACTAAGCAATGGCGAATGATTTCCTCTGATGATTGGAACTATTAGCCTCAGGGAGTGGACCGCCTACCCTACACGGAAATTAGGGACCTTGAAAGAAAAGTAAAAATCAAGGAGAATGTGTGTGTCCAGGATTGGATTCTTTCTTTTTTTTTTTAAAGTTATTCTCATCCTCTGTTTCGACCGTGACTTTGCATACATCACTCTCCCTCTCTCTCTCTCTCTCTCTCCCTCCCTCTCTCTCTCTCTCATCCTGTCCTTCCCTTCATCACCCTACCTCACTCGACCTTATCCCCACCTCACCCTGCCCCATCCTGCCTCACCCCACCTCACTCTGCCTCACCCTACCTTACCCCCCCTCACCCTGCCATACCCTGCCTTACCCCTGCCTCACCCTGCCTCCCACATCAATAAGAGAAATACTCCACCATCAATTGCCAACGTAACCAGGGTGACAGTAATTGGAGTGCCCGGTAATGGTTATGGGTGTGTGTGTGTGTGTGTGTGTGTGTGTGTGTGTGTGTGTGTGTGAGAGAGAGAGAGAGAGAGAGAGAGAGAGCATCACTGTCTGCCTGGCTTTCTGTAGTACTATCATCATTATTAAAATAACTACAATCATCATTACCATTTTTAGAATCATTATCATCATTATCGCCACTACCATCATCGTCATCATCATCATCATCATCATCATTGTGTCTGCCCTAACTCCTACCATCATCATCATCATCATCATCATCATCACCATCATCATCATCATCATCATCATCATCATCACCATCATCATCATCATCATCATCACCATCACCCTCATCACCATCATCATCATCATCATCATCATCACCATCACCATCATCACCATCATTGTGTGTCTTTCCTTAGTCCTACCATCATCACCATCATCATCATCACCATCATCATCATCATCATCATCATCATCATCATCATCACCATCATCATTATTACTATCTTTAAAAACCTGGAGAGCATCATACCATCCTCGTAGTGAACGGGTATAATAGGCTTCATTACCTGGACTTCACCTTAATTGCAAGTAATTAGTGGGTGGATGAAATTTCCCTGCCTCATCAACACACCTGGCTCCTATGATCCACTCTCACCTGTCTTCTCGTGTGGTTCGGAAGCTTACAAACACCTTTTCCTTACCGATTTATTCCTGATTTTGCTCCGTTACTGTATTCTTGTGTAATATGCAATCCATGTCGATATTAAAAAGATATAAGAAGCAAAATAGAGGATGTTAATGGATAGTTTGGAAAATAAATCGCTAAGGAGGAGATGTTAGGAAGCCCAATTAAATGACGAGAAAAGAGTCATGAGTGTTGAAGCCCTTATTTAATGACTTTTTTTTTCTATATATATTGCTGCTATATCCAAACGATTGTGGCTCTCTCTCTCTCTCTCTCTCTCTCTCTCTCTTTCTCTTGAATTTAAAATATCTCTAGAGTCTGTCTGGACCGAAAATGAAACTCGAGTCCCTCTACTTGCACGTCGGATGAGCTAACCAATACACCACCTGCTACCCCTCCCCCCCCTGAGTGCATAATGACTACACGTACCGGCCCAGTCTCGGGAAAGGGTCAACTGTGTTCAGAAGTGGCAGAGCGGAAGGACACGAAGCAAGAGACTGTGTGGATGAGTTGTGTGTGTGTGTGTGTGTGTGTGTGTGTGTGTGTGTGTGTGTGTGAGAGAGAGAGAGAGAGAGAGAGAGAGAGAGAGAGAGAGAGAGAGAGAGAGAGAGAGAGAGAGAGAGAGAGAGAGAGAGAGAGAGAGATGACCTGAGTAGCGAAGGTGATAATGGTCTCAGGTAATTGAAAACTGCTCAAGAATAACAAATACACCTGAAGCCAATTAAGGTGTGGCATGACTAAGTGGCCAATTAGGCAGAGATGGCCAGGTAGATCCGTCTGGCCAGGTGTTCGGAGGAATGGTTAGAAAAAGGGGTGTTGAAGAGTCGAGAAAACAATTACCCTTATTTCCCCTTTTGTCTGAAGATAATTTACAACAGAGAAATACAGGAAAAGATTCACTACGACCAAAAGCACTTCTTGGATCGCTCTACTGATATATATCTTGGTTGCTTAATATACATGAGTGTCTTGGATCGTTTTAATGCATGTTGGTTCGATTCCTGGGTGCTTCGGATGCTTCGACTGATGAGTGGCTTTGTTGGTTCGATCGGGAGCGTCTCGGATACTTGACTAATGTTTGTAAGCTTCGGGTGGTTCTATTAATACTCGTTTCGGACTTTTCCACATCTCTTCATCAAAACCTTAGAAGCCATTGATTTCGCTACGCTTACAGTACAGTGGGGACGAGTAAACATCTTCACACATAACATCCCCACCCCACACCTTACCTCTCACCCCACATCCCCACCCCACACCACACTCCAACACCTCACACGCACAGAACACCCCCACACCACACCACACTCCTGCTCCACATCTCAACACCCGGCAGTCCTTCTTACCCCCCGCACCAAAATAATTTATTCTTGGGTGTGTGAATATGATGTGCAACTATGGTACTTTAAATTCTTGTGCTAATAACAATATATTTCTAGGCTCGGTCAGGCTTTAGGGAGTTAGGTTAGGTAGCGTTAGGTTAGGTTAGGTTAGGCTTGATTTGGTTGTTAGGCTGAGTTAGGTTTCTCTTGCGAGCACTTGTCTTGTGAGAAGGAGGGGAGATGAGGAGAGAGGAAAGAAGGGAGAAGAAAAAAGGAAAAGGAAGAAGGGAGAAGGGAAGGAGAAGGAAGAGGAAGGGAGAGAAGTAAGAGGCAAGGAGGAGAAAAGGAGACGCAGAAAGGAAAGAAGAGACGGAGGAGGGGAGAGAAGGGAGAGGGAGGGAGAGGAGGTAAGAAAGTCTAATGGGAGAGAAGAAAGAGGGAGGGAAAGGGAAGGGGGGGTAGGGTAGGGGAGGAAAATGAAAGGGTGACATCTAGTAAGAAGGGAGGGAGGGAGGAAGGGAGAAAGGGATGGAAAGGAGGGAAGGAGAGAGTGTTTGTGAGGGAGATAAAAGAGGGAGGAAGGATAGGGGAAAAGGGTGGAATTTTCAGTGGGAAGAGAGTCGTTACTGAGGAGAGAGAGAGAGAGAGAGAGAGAGAGAGAGAGAGAGAGAGAAGGAGTACGGATCAAAGCTGGTCTCTCTCATCCCAAGCTGTGGATTCCCTGCAAAGCTTTCTCCACTCAGAGTCAATATTTGTGGGGCGTGGACAAACATACTTCCCATCCCACGTGCTGCCCAGACACGTACCACCCAGATTAACCCCTCCTAGACGATTTTATTCAGCCGAGAGAAGGCCTGAGAAGAGATCCGCTGTTTGAATGGATGCTACTTCGACTCCAGGCTATAGGGAACAGACCTTTTTCAATTTCGTTAAGCCAGACTTTGCTTTCCACACGAATAATTAGTAAGTTTGGAAGCTCCCCCACGAACGCAGCTACACCAACTCTGAATTAGACAACCGTAGAATGTATTGGATAAGCAGTAACATCATCAACAATAACAATCGATTTACAACAGACGTGATAGTGAACAGGCGAAGGAGAAACAGGAATTCTGATTGAGGTGCAGACGGTTGTAGATCCTGATGTGATTACAGTGGACTAGATCATAATGCCACTCCGGAGACATCTCGTACTGCAGGGAGGTTGGGTGGAGGTGGGGAGGTGAGGAATGGGTAGGGAGGTCGGTAGCAGGGAGGGACGGAGGTTGGGAGGGGTGGGGAGGGGAGGACGGGATAGGTAGGAGGGTGGCAGGATGGGATGGAGCACTCCTACCTCTATGGGATGGAGGCTGAGGGGAGGTGGAGATGTGAGGAAGGGGTAGGTAGGTAGCAGTGTGGGAATAACAGAGGTGATAGGGGAGGCGAGAAGGTCCACTGGATGACGAAGTGGCAGAGGAAGGGGAGTGATATATGAGGTGGCATAAGGGAGGGGAAATGGTAGGGGACAGGGGGTGGCAGGGAGAGGGAATCTGATAGGGGGGAGTGGCAGGGGAGGTGGTAGAGGGAGGAGGATTATTAGGGAAGGGGGGAGTGGCAGAGGAGGTGGTGGGGGGAGAGAGTTTGAAAAGAGAGCGGGAGTGACAGTGGAAGTGACAGGAAGGGAAGTGGTAGTGGAGGTTCTAGGGGGTTGTGGTAGGGGAAAATGGTAGGGGGAAGGGCAGGGGCAGGGGGCGAGGCTAGGCAGGGGGGGAGGTAGGCAGTATTTGGTATTCTGTGTCGTGAGAGCACAACACCGTCGCCATCATGAGATTCCGTTATAACCCATGAGTCTGGGCAAAGGGAAGGGGAGGGGAAGGGAAGGGGAAGGGGGTAGTAGTCTCTCTCTCTCTCTCTCTCTCTCTCTCTCTCTAATCACACAAGTCCCCCTGAATAACACATTAGCATTGTTTTAGGGTCCATAATATTGGTTACTTTGCTTGGTTTCTGGGGGACGAGAGCAGAATAACACTTTTGCTAAGTCTCATACTACTTGCATCTTTCGCAGTTTTCATTCTCACACTTACACACTACACACTTCTATACTGCACACTCACACCTACACACTACACATATACATCACATTATTTCCCTTTCACACTAACATACTGCACACTTCTATACTGCTCACTAACATCTACACACTACACACTGCTCTGCTGCACACTAACACCTACACACTACACACTGCACACATATATTTTGCATTAATTCATTAACATAATAACAGAAAAAGACGGGGACCTAAATGAAGAGGAAGAGGAGGAGGAAGAGGAAGGATGAGGACGAGGAGGAGGAAAAAGGAGAGGATCTAAACAAAGAGGAAGAGAAGGAGGAAGAGGAGGAGAAAGAAGAGGATATGAACGAAGAAGATGATGATGCAGGTGAGGCAGAGGATGAGAAGGTGAGAAATGGATCGTATGGTGATGTGACGTCAAAGAAGAGAGGTAGGGGGAGGGAGGAAGAGGAGGGGGAATGGAAGAGGAGAGGGGAGGGAGAGGGGGAAGAGGGTAAGTGAATTATGGGGGATGAGTGTAGAGGCGTGTGCGTTGGGCGGTTCAGAGGAGGGGATTGAGAGAGAGAGAGAGAGAGAGAGAGAGAGAGAGAGAGCGTAGGGGTCAAGTAATTAACGTAGGAGATGGGCGAGTAGGTAGCGTCATCGTTGTCATGGTTACCAGGTATTGGGGTCGCGAAACCTATTAACTTCTGTGTTGCTATGGACAAAAAATCTGATACTCCATTACTGAGGCTTAAGATGATTATTTTTATCAGCTGAGGGAAATCCTAGCAGGTATGTGGTAATCCCCTTTAATACGATGCTCTGATTCGCTCTTATTCAGTATGATGTTCCAGTTCCCCCATCTTACGACCTCCAGACGGTTTTCCTCAGCTTAGATAAGAGTTTTAGTGGTGAAGGGGTTAAGGATGGCTTTATCTAACCCCTCCAGTTCCAAAAGACCCCCTCCTAAGCTGAATAAAATCGTCTGGAGATAGAAGGAATAAATCTTTCAAGACGTCCTCGATCTGCAGCTTCTATGGACGCACTTTTAGATTTTATTGAAGGCAGTGGGAGATGATTTTATTGCATTTACCTGTGTATTATTTACCTGGTACTCTCTCTCTCTCTCTCTCTCTCTCTCTCTCTCTCTCTCTCGCTTTCTCTCTCTCTCTCTCTCTCAACAACAAAGCTTAGAGGAATATTGTTACACAGAGGAAAGACCTATACTGACGATAACACAGAGCCACTTTATACCTCTCCCCTCCTATCCCTCACTCACCTCTCTAGTTACATCAAAATATAGATCAGCGAGGAGCAGGGAGCTAACCGTCAGCGTAAACATTGCCATTCTCAACTCCTTTGTTTCATTCTCAACATACTCGCAGTTCATCTCCCCACCCCGTCTTTCGCCTCGTATACATCTCCCCACTTCGTGCATAGCCATCTATCTGTTTATCTATCAGCCTGTCTCCCTGTATCTATCTATCTCTGTCTATCTATCTGTCTATCTGTCTGTCTTCCTTTCTATTTATTTATGAATCACATTTCCTGCTTTTCTCTCTCACACTTCTCACATCTCTACCCTCTCTCTCAACTCATATACATTTCCCTACTTCCAGTCCCTTCATCTATCTGTCAGTCCATCTATCAACCTGTCTATCTGTCTGTCCATCTAACTATATTCTGTTTCGCTCCTCCCCTTCTGTCTAAACATCACACTTCCCTCACTCCTTTCTTTCATTCTCAAATATTTCACCTTTATCGTCCTCCCCCACTTCTTTCTCTGTTTTCTATCTACCTGTATCCACTCTCTCTCTCTCTCTCTCTCTCTCTCTCTCTCACACACACACACACACACACACACACACACACACACACACACACACACACACACACACACACACACACACACACACACACACACACACACTAAGGTCAGGGCTGAGAAATGAGAAAATATTGACCTGCTAAATGAAGAGCAGGTGAGAGAGGTAGGTAATCAGCAAGTGACTAAGCTGAAGGGGATATTAAAACCAGCTTGAGTTCCAGTTCCCCCGAGACTGTGACTAATGAGGGGAAGAAAATGAGGCCAGGGATGTCGATTAGCAGGAAATTAAAAGGTCAATGATCAATTAACACTCTCAGCCTCCCATAGCTGACTTTCAGCTTTAATTTTAGCGTTAGTTGGATCGGGAACCTAAAATTCCTCCAAAAACGATGTAGGTAAGCTAGGAAGTTATAGAGTCAGATATCAATAATAATAATAGTAATAATAATCAAAGGCCATTTTCTCCGACAGGTAAAGGTAAAGGTGGGGGATGACACAGAGGCACTTAATCGTGGTACTCATCTTAAATTAGGCCTTTGAGACTGTGGCGAGTTGTTCATCCACTCTCCTGGGATACAAGGCCGCTATATCATTCAGGTTACCACAGTTACCTCCCCCAGGTGTTACTTAGGTATTCGTTTTACCTGGCAACCCACAGAGGGTGGATGGACACCTGAGTCGAATGGTGCCAGCTCCCGGTAACTGGATTTGAACCCTGGCTCTATCGGAGGTGTGTGTGTGTGTGTGTGTGTGTGTGTGTGTGTGTGTGTGTTTTTGCTCTTCGGATACACTGAGTCATCCACTCATATTGGCAATGTTGGATTGAGTTCAGGGAGAAATGATCCGGTAACATCGCGCCTTCGCTTGAAAAGAGATGAAACAATTCGACTAATAAAATAAAAAATAATAAGAAAACTCATATTTTGACATTAAACCAACCTAAACCTAACCAACTTCCTCATTTTCTTTGGGTTTATCACGAAGGTGCGACATTGCCAAGTCTTTCACGAGGCACTTGATACGACGTTTGCCAATGTACCTGGATGACCAATTATACCCGACACACACACACACACACACACACACACACACACACACACACACACACACACACACACACGCAGCCATGCCATCAACTCAGCCACCCATGAAAGAGCGGTAAAGGGAGTAAAATAGGCTAAGAGAGGACGTGAAATTGAGTCCAGGGTTGGTTGTTATCAGTGTGGGGTAAAAATGTGGATGGCAGTCTTTGTGGCCGTGTGTCCCTGTGGTGTGGTGCTGACAGCATAAAAAAATACACACACACACACACACACACACACACACACACACACACACACACACACACACACACACACACACACACACCTTATTGTTCACCCATTGGAACTAATGCTTGACTGGGAGGGACTGTTTTTCTCACTGTCTTCATCTACTGTATTTACCACCTCACTTCACTGACGTACTCTTTAAGCAATCTCTCTCTCTCTCTCTCTCTCTCTCTCTCTCACACACACACACACACACACACACACGCCACACTTAAATCTCTCCACCCATTCTTATTTACCGTCTCACAATCCCAGGCGAGTCTGACTAAACTCCTCAAGACGTTTTTCCTCTGCCTTCTTCGTCTGCAGGGATCTGGGTCAGTGCCTCCTTAATTCTTGCATACATTTCACTAACTTCGTAATTCAAGTCTGTCTTCTCGATCCCTTCTCTGTATCTCTTCCTCCTCCTCCTCCTCTTCCTCCTTTTTCTTCTTCTTCGCTTCTTAAATTCATCTCTTCTTACTGATTAGCGACGCTGGAGACAGAGTTAATGTGATCTGGTTTGCTTCTATTTAAGTATCTAAGTATCTAAGTAAACAAAGCAACTAATAAATACTTAATCCAACTTAGGTCAGTAGTGGCATTGTGTGTGGGTGTAGGAAGAACTGAGTCATACCAACCAAGAGCATACTAGAGCAACCTAACCAAACCTAACCAAATTAAACCAGACGTACCCAACCCAACCCAACCCAACCCAACCTAACCTAACTTGAACCATCTCATTCCCACCAGCCCCGGTGCAGCCCAACCCACCCAAACTCCACGTACTCCCCAACCCAACCCAACCCATCCACCCTAGCCCAGCCCAACCCATCCACCTCAACCCAATCCAATCCAACCCAACCCAACAGAACCCAATCCAATCCAACCCCACCCACCCCAGCCCAACCAAATCCAATCAAACTTCACCTACTCCAACTCAACCCAACCCAACCCATCCACCTCAACCCAATCCAATCCACATCAACCCACCCCACCCCAACAGAACCCAAAAAATCCAACTCAACCCAACAGAACCCAAAAAATCCAACCCAACCCACCCCAAACTCAACCCAACCCATCCACCTCAATCCAGTCCAACCCAATCCAGTCCAACCCAACCCAACAGAACGCAATCCCATCCAACCCAACTCACACCAACCCAACCCAACCCATCCCAACTTCACCTTCCCCAACTAAACCCAGCCCCAACCCAATCAAACCCAACCCAACTCAGCCCCAGCCCAACTCAGTCCCAACCCAATCAAACCCAGCCCCAACTCAATCAA